>NC_132851.1:31016666-31319696 GCF_048164855.1 Canis lupus baileyi | reverse complement strand
ATAGCCAAAACATCTATCCTATTATTACGTCCATATCTCATGTAAGGAAAGAGAGTGAACACAGCTGATGGGGGGCAGAAAGGAATGAGGAATCTGTGCTCTTTGCCACCCTGAGTCTGACCCCTCCACCCAGCTGTTCACCAGGGATTAACCCACACTTTCTCCTAGAAATTGTGGAGAGGCTTAAAATGTAGAACCCAAGAATACAAGCTGCAGAATGAGACAGGCTTGAGTGCAAATCCCTGAAGCATTCCAGAGCCTCAACTTCTCCATCTGTTCAATGGGGGCAATAGTGTGTAGGCTTCGTAGACACTGAGTAGATGAAAAGATAGTCCATACACTGAGAGGCTGAGCAATGAGCCTGGCACTTAGTGATGCTCAGCAGATACTGTACAGTCTCCAGAAAGCCACATCTTACCCTAGCAGGGGTTCCCACCACCCCCTCTGCCCGACTGCCCTGTCATGAACTCTGCCTGCAGAGCCCCAGCCCATCCTTCACCAAATCCAGCTTAATATCAAGGGTCTATCTCCCTGATTGATTTTTTACAGTTAGAATTCATTTCTCTCTCCCTAGATAGCAAGGCTCTATCATCTTTCACCCTGTCCTTAAGGTACTCAGGACAGTGTCTGCTTCCCCCACCAGCCTGAGAGTCCCCAGAGCCACTTGCCACCAGCCAACACTGTAGTAGTCGCCAGGCATATGTGACCATTTCAGTATCTGTTTCAGCTCACTGACGTTCGTGTTGCAGCAAGTGCTGGGTACCTGGGTGGCCGCTGGGTATCATTTTGGACAGCAAAGGTTTATAGAACGTTCCCATCACCGCAGAAAGTTCCACGGGACAGCCCTGGACTGTAGGGCTCTCTCCCTCAGCAGCTCCTGGCAGCCTCCACATCACCCGGCACGGGGAATCTCATGCCCTGAGGTCTTTGCATGGCAGGAGCCTCCTATTCCTTTGGTCTCAGTTCCAACATCCCCTCCTCTGAAGCTCCTTCCCTGACCAACTGGCAGCAATGAATGTTCACCTTTCTTTCCCTCTTTAAATTGTGATAAAAATATATACAACACAAGATTTACCATTTTGACCCCATTAAGTGGATAGTCCAATGGCATTTAACCCTTTTGTGTTGTGGTGTAACCATCACTACCATCCATCTCTAGAACTTTTGCTTCATCCTAAAATAAAGCTCTGCACACCTGTCGAACCCCAGCTGTCCATCCCTGCCTAGCCCCCCGCCCTCGTAACCACTGTTTCACTTCCCATCACCATGAATCTGACTGTTCCAGGAAGCCTACGTCCGTCTTCATCCCACTGTCCTGTTTCATTTCATCAAAGCACTTTGAACCGTCCGAAATGATCTTATTGCTGCATCGACGGCTGTATCAGTCAGCGATTATGTTTTGTTCCACAGCTACGTCCACAGGGTATACCACACCACAGGTCAACATCTATGGGAAGTGCCAACGCCGAGCAGATCCGCACAGCGGTAATGGGGCAGGTCTGGGGGATAACTCAGAGCTCGGGGAGGTTGTGCCCTGACGTCCCCGGTTCCACCTTGATGGAGTGGCAAGATGCCTCCACTTTCTAGTCCTCATCTGTGAAACGAGGGGGTTGGGCTAGCCCAACTGGAAGGAGCCTTTGAGCACTGTCTTCCTTCAAGTCTGAAAAATCACGGGGCTGCTGCTCCATGCTCCAGGCCACAGATTTTAAGTGGGTGTCAACAGGATGGTACCAGAAGATGGATCAAAGGGCCCTGTGTTCCAGGTCACTAAAGGTCAGGTGCATGAATGGATGCATTTGCCTACCTATACCAGGTGCCACTGATGTGGGATATACTCAAAAAATATTCTCAAAAACTGTATATATTCCTCCTCACCTGTGACTTTTTGTCCCTACTTCATGGCATAAAAACTAAAGAAGTGGTTCCTGAGCAGAGATAGTGCTCATAGGCGAGGAGGCAGGAGTCTGAACGTCCCTTCGCTGTTTGCTATCTTAGGATGCAGAATGACTGTGTCTGTGTATTTTCTGCTTGGGGAAAAAAAAAAGCAAAACAAAACAAAACAAAAAAAGCAAAAAACAGGTCTGCCTTGATTTAGTTTGGCAGCAAGGAAGCTTCTCAATTTCCCTTGCAATCTTCCCCCAAGTATAAACTTTCAGGAGATGAGGACAAATAAGAACAAACATGAGAAAAAACTAGAGTTGTGTTTTTTTTTTTTTTTTTTTTAATGTGGAAAAAAGGCCAAGGATTAGTTTTAAAGAACATTTTGGGGACAGGTTGTTTGATTTTGGTTTTCCTTTTTTAGGAAAAAAAAAAAATCTCTATGCTCTGTTATCTTCTTTTTTTTTAACAGATTAAAAAAAATAATGATAATTGGAATAAACACTGGGGCAGGAATTCTCGTCATGCTGACCCCAGATGAGAGAAATCCCAGCTCTGCTGGACTCCACTCTCCCATGGGAGCCCTCCCCTGAGACAGGATGGAGGGATTTGGGGACTTGAAGGTGCAGAGACAAAGAGCCACAGGCATTTGTCCCTGCCATGGGCTGCGGACCGATCCCAAGGTCAGCCGAGGCTCAGTGCCCGGGCCGTGGCACTGTCTCCGCGAGCTGCCAGCTGTCCAGTAGCTGCTGGGATCCAGGCCGCCCAAGCTAGGGACCTGGGAGGCCACATGCCTGCCACCACCCTCCATGCCAACCCCTAGGTCTCAAGTCCGGCCTCCTGGGCTGCCTTCTGGTCCGCAGTCTTACCCCAGGTCACCAGGAGACATGTCAGCAAGGATGAAAAGGATCTCAGAAATCTCCTGCACCTGCTATTTACCCGATGCTGTGCACTGTTCTAAAAGCACAGACCTCCTCACTCCAGACCTCCCAATCTCCTTGGTTCACTTGCGACTCCTATTTTACTAGCGAGGACAGGGAAGCCCAGCGAATGTCGAGGGCCTTGACCAGATTGGGGTTGGCCCAGGCCGGCCGGCTCCAGCACCTCACCCTGAACCGGAGGAAGGAGGGCCAGGAGAGCAGAGCAGAGTCCCCGTTCATGGGGAACCTAGCCGAGGCCCAGGGCTCACCCTCTGCAGGGCTGGCCCCTCTCTTGGCCCTGATGGAGAGACGGCAGGAGGCCAGCCGGAGGGCAGAGGAGGGCGGGCTTCCCTGTCTCCGCTCTGTGAAGCCATGCAGGGGAATTCAGGCACACTTAGGTTCAAACCCACCTCCCCCATTTATCAACAGCATGACCTTGCAAAAGTCTTCTAATCTCTCTGAGCCTCAGTTTCCTTATCTGTAAAACAGGGGCGAAGATCGGGATCATAGGATCTTGCCTTCCCCTGAGGATTTCTGTGAGGGTAGATGAAGGATGTTTGGGGGAATGAGCTGTAAATTGTGAGATAAGATAAACATCCTTGTTACTCAATGCGTGGGCCTGGGGCCAGCAGCTTTAGCATCCCCGAGAGGTTATTAGAAAGGCAGCATCTGGCCCAGCCCCGATGTAGGGACTCAGCACCAGCATTTTTCAAGCCCCCCCCCCGCCAGATAATATGCATGCACAGTGCAGCTGCATGGAGGCTGTGAGCAGGGCTGGTGAGGGGCGAAGTGCCTGGAGGTTTGCACCCTTATGAGAAGGTCTGATGACCCCCAGAGAGGCTGGAGAGCAAAGGGAGGGGAGTGCGAAGCTCCAGGAAGCAGCCCCAAACACTGGTCAGGTAGGTTAAGCCACTGCGGCCCCCAAGCATCCAGCTCGACCAACCTACCTTTCTTCAGATACACAGCCGGAGAGTCTTGAGCCCCACTCCTCACTGTCATTTGGCACCTGAGGCTTCCGAAGCTGGTGGCCTCTGAGTTCCCCAACGTGTCCTGATGCTGGAGGTGGAAAGAGGCTCATTACTATTACCTCACGATGGTCATTTCAATTCAACAGACATTTATCAAACTGTGATCGTGGCTGAGGCACTGGGGCAAGATTCCTGGCCGTGACTTTCTCCCAGTTTTGGAGCACACAGACATGTAAGCAGTGAATTCCAGCCCAGAGTGTCGGCTGCAAAGAACACATCAGATTCAAGAGGAGGTAACTGGGATCCCTGGGTGGCGCAGCGGTTTGGCGCCTGCCTTTGGCCCGGGGCACGATCCTGGAGACCCGGGATCGAATCCCACGTCGGGCTCCGGGTGCATGGAGCCTGCTTCTCCCTCTGCCTGTGTCTCTGCCTCTCTCTCTCTCTCTGTGTGACTGTCATAAATAAAAAAAAAAAAAAAAGATTTAAAAAAAAAAAAAGAGGAGGTAACTGTAGAAGAGGGAATGGTTGATTCTATGGAGAAGGGAGAGCAAGACCATTCTCCCAGGAAAAGTGAATCTGGGTGGGGTACTGACGTATGGGTAAGAGTTCGCCCATTGGAAATTTAAAAGGGGGGATTTTAAGCAAAGGCAAAAGCAGAAGTGAAGCCAAGGAATTTGGTGGCGTTTTGAGGACTAGAGCCTGTGGTTCTTGGAGACAGTCAGTCCTGAGAGGTAGAGTGAGGGGGAGGACAGAGAGGCAGGGACAGTTCCTGGAAGTCCTGACAGGTGCAGCCTGTATCGGGTGAGGATCAAGGGAAGCTTCGTGGGCAGCCCCGGTGGCTCAGTGCTTTAGCACCGCTTTCAGCCCAGGGCATGACCCTGGAGACTCAGGATCGAGTCCCACGTCAGGCTCCCTGCAGGGAGCCTGCTTCTCCCTCTGCCTATGCCTGTGCCTCTCTCTCTCTCTCTCTCTCTCTCTCTCTCTCTGTGTCTCTCATGATTCAATAAAATAAAAATCTTTAAAAAAAAAAAAAAAAAAGGAAGATTCCTAAGCCAGGAAATGAGGCCAGACCTCCAAAGGCCTTGCCTTCCTCACTAATCTCCGATCTCTCTCTCTGACTCTTTCCAGCACTCGCATGGTAGCAGGATAAGTCTGTTCTTATCCATTTGTGTTTTGTTCCCTGTGTTTCGCCCTCCCCTCAAGGTCGCCCAACCAGCAATCTTCAAAGGGTAGGGGCTAAAAGCAAAGCTATCTGAAGGCAACTGCTCTTCTTCCTTTTTAGAAGACCTGAGCTCAGTGCAGGGATGATGGCGCCTGGGAGGGGAGAAGGAAGGGCCTCTGGAGGGGAGAGTCCTGCACTTCTGCATCCTTTTTTTTTTTTTTCAAAAGACATCAAACATGTGGGGTTGGGAGGGTGGTGGCAGAGGGAAAGAGAATCTTTTTTGTTTTTAAAGATTTTATTTTTATTTATTCACACAGACAGACACAGGCAGAGACACAGGCCGAGGGAGAAGTAGGCTCCCTGTGGGGAACCCGATGCGGGACTCAATCCCAGGACCCCGGGATCACGACCTGAGCTGAAGGCAGACACTCAACCTCTAAGCCACCCAGGTGTCCCAGTGTTTAACTTTCTACATCTTTAAAATGAACCTTGTTCTTTTTAACAGCAGCATACCAATCCATTGTATGGATGTATATAGATTATTTCACATTTTCTTAAAAGATTTTATCTGTTTAGAGAAAGAGAGAGAGAGCATGAGAGAGAGGAGGGGCAGAGGGAAAGAGAGAGAGAGAGAGAGAGAGAGAGAGAGAATCTCAAGCAAACTCCCTGCTGGGCACAGGGCCCAACATGGGGCTCGAACTCATGACCCTGAGGTCATGACCTTAGCTGAAATCAAGAGTCAGATGCTCAACTAACTGAGCCACCCAGGCTCCCCTTTATTTCAGATTTTTAAAGGACATGTAGCTGTGTTAGCTGTGTTTTGCAATATCACCAATACTGGTGGATTGCGTACCCATTGCACTTGCACCTGTGCAGAGGTGTGAGTGTGTGTTCACTGGCGACATCCCAGAAAGATCATGGAAGGTGGGCCTCTGAATTTTAGGACCTGAGCTAGGGTCTGCAGGAGCTAGAAAAGAGGTGGGATGGGGTGTGTCTTGGACTGAATCCCAACCACGTGCAGCTTCCTGACCTCAGACTCCTCATCTGTATCATCAAGGCTTGATTTCACAGGCTTCTGGTGAGGGTTCGAGAAGCTAACAGAAGACGCACAGTAGTCAAGGCAATGTTAGCTCTGCAAGTTTAAAGTTTAAAGCTTCCTCCCTCTGCTTCTCTCTCTGCCTATGTCTCTGTCTCTGTGTGTGTGTGTGTCTCATGAATAAATAAATAAAATCTTAAAAAGAAAAAAATAGTTAAACATTATGTGAGAAAATCAGGGTAGAAAATAATATAAGATATTAGCATGTAAACAAACCAAAAAAAAAAAAAAAAAGATGCTTATAAACACTTAGAAGTTTTCCAGAAGTTTCCCTGAGAAACTTGAAGAGTAAAAATGAAGATTTTCATGTGGTTAAGAGCTGGGAAGTTGGGACAACTGCTTTCCTCCGCATATTCTTCTGTCCTAATGCATGGTAACAGTGAAAATTGCCAGCTTTGACCTCCAGACCCAGCTATTCGTGTGGTTCAAACTAATATTTAACATTTTTCTTTTTAAGCTATAATCATATTTTACTTCTACCTTGGAAAGGAATGCCGGGGTCTGGGACTCAGAGAGACAGATGGTATTTAGGGCTCTGGACAATGTCCCATCATGCCCAGTACCCACACTTCCCGGCGAGATAAGCTGGCGGGTACCAGACAGGAGTGCTCCTCATTGACATTCCCTCTGACTCATGTGTCAGAAAGCGATCCTTCTCAGATGGACGCTCCTGCGGACAGCTGCGTCCTGAGCTATCCCCGGGCCACTGTGGTCCCCATTTCCCAAAGCCTGACATCCAGCCAGCCAGAGCATATCTGAGACAGAAGGGACGAGATGCAGAAACCCCACACAACTGCCAGGACTCACCTGCGCAGAAGTCGTGCAAGCGATGCTGTCACTTGTCCAGCCATAGAAATCACAGGAGACCTCGGATCCCGCCGTGGACACCGCGAGGAAGCTGCAGGTCTCATCCAAAGCACAGTCTGCGAGCACCATGGGCCCGTCAGCACCTGTCTCTCTCAGGTGATTCTGAGGACAGACGGACACACACCCCCACCTCCTGCCCCCAACACACCCAAGCACACACTCACCCCTAACATGGACAATAGTAATCTTCCTCGACTATAGGGTTATGAGATAATCCTTGTAAACATACACACTCAATAAACAGTGGTTGCTATGACCTGTCTCTAGCCTGGCTGGCTAAGGGACACTTAGAGTCATTTACGTGGTTGGTGGAACATACATTAAAATATTAGATATTTTGCTTCTATAGATGTCACTTTAATAAAATAATCAATTTAATTTAAAAAAATGTTCACAGACATGCTCTCCCAACCTGGACAAGTAAGTCTACAAGGAACCGACGGCCTTCATTTCTGCACCCTTACATTGGGTGCTGCATTGTTCTTGGTACATGGCGGATGCATTACCAACTTTGAAGTGAAGCTAAGAGTTAGCTTCACTTCAGAGTTGGATGCACGTTTGAGGAATCAATTGATTTACCAAGTGTTTTGATACAGTGTGATTTTTCATTATGGTTTCAATGGTTTTGCTCGATTTCTCTTGCCCAGGTCAGCAGAGCCTATTTCTACATGTGCCCACCTCCGCACCACCCCTTACCTGTCAAGCACTGCAGCAGGGGGGACCCAGAGCCAGAAACTTTGGACCTGCCCACCGCAGTGACATTGGCACTGAAGACCACCTTAGAGTCTGGAGCCTTCTCAAATTTCTGCATCACTGAAAGGAAAGCAGATTGATCAAATCTGATTCTAAAGGGGAGAGGATCTCTACGGAGAAGCCAAGAGAGAGTCAGGTCAAGAAATCACTTCCCGTTCACAGCCCTTGGTCACACAAATGTCCCCAGGAGGGGAATTCCCTTTTAAAACAGTTCCAGCACGCTGCCTCATATCTGATTCAGAGAGCTATGTGTTATCATGTCTCCTTGTGCTACCTCATCGCCAGGAGGTAAGGAGAAAGTTTAACATTTACGTTCTTCCCTACAACTCATCTTTTCTCATTGATACTGATTTTCTACCTAAATTTATATTTTCTTGTCCTGATCTTTGAGTGCTAATTATCTTGTGATTATTTTGTTGAAAATTTTCTTTCCATGAAGCAATCTTTATTCCTTCTGGAAAGAGGGAAGTTATCCTTTAAAAGACAAATAAAACAGGCGCATGTGGGTTCATGTAAATCTAAAGATGTGTCATGTGGCTCAGGCATGTTCATGATAGTATTTGTTTAAGTGATAGATCAGCATCTGTTTCTCTAGCTACTATTGACATGCCTGAGTTATTCTCTGGTAGGAATGAGAGTCCCACGCTGGGGGAGCCAACCAGGTGAGAAGAAATAAATATAAGATCTCAAGGTGCTGGGACTTGAAACTCATTCTTCACCAAGTGAAAAGAACTGCAGGTAACTCTCAAGGAATGAGACTCATTTCTGAAACCAAAGGTGCCCAGAGGTGTCAATGTTTTGCAAATAACTATCAAAAAGCATGCCCCAAAGTACACCAGGATTAGTTTTTTTGCAGACAGAATTATAAGCATGCACCTAAGCACCCATTCTCATACACATCTCTTGCTTTATAAAACAGACTTATGTCTGGATTGGTTTTTATCACGTCAATGAATCCAAGACCACCCAGAGCAACCTCTTCTCCACTTTCACAATAAGCTCAGGAAAAAAAGTTTATTCCTTTTGGGATAAAATTGGGAGAGAGGATGTTAATAAGAGAGAAATAGCATGTGTGAAATGTTCACAAATTCTTATATAGAAAATATTCTAATTTTACAAGGGATTCCTTCCATGTTGATCACTGAAGTCGCCAAGATAATGTGCTTAGCCCACACTCAACTCTTGTGCTCCAATCTCTTTATCTCTCTTTTTAAAAAATTTTTACACCCCTTGCTATCTTGTTTGTAAAGACTGCAGGCTCCAGTCCAGCAAACACCAAGCTATATTCAACCCTTTGTCCCTGAAGTTTAATTGGTATAAACAGATGCTCCCGACACTGTAGTAGACTAAACAAAATTTGACTGGTCTTTCAGTTTCCAACTGAAGCCTTCCCAGAGGCTGAAAATGCAGTCAATTTAGCACTTCAGTTAGACAATCTGCTGGTTTTTGCAAAAGGGACACCTTGATAATGAAGATCTTCATTTTATAGCGTTCTGTGAAGGAAGCTCATTGCCAAACAGAACGGAAACAAACCATGCACTAAATTGCTGATACTTTCATAGAATATGGAGTTAGCTGGCAGATTTGTAGCCTATTGGCATAATTTCCTACATGCTAAATTTTTACTTAGCAGATATTTATAAATGTCTTGGGAAAGCATAGAGGGTCAACATGAGTGCACATCATCATATTTGACCATGGCCATGTATGTGCCTGTCTCTTTTTTTTTAATTTTTTTAAAAGATTTTACTTATTTCTTCATGAGAGAGAGAGAGAGAGAGAGAGGCAGAGACACAGGCAGAGGGAGAAGCAAGCTCCATGCAGGGAGCTCAATGTGGGACTCAATCCCGGGTCTCCAGGATCACATCCCAGGCTGAAGGCGGCACTAAACCACTGGGGCACCAGGCCTGCCCACCTGTCTCTTTCCATGGCAAGGACAATGTTCCAAGAATATTTGAACAGCCGCTAGCTAGCACAGTGACAGACACTAGTTCCTGCGTATTACATGGATGCATTGAAGAATGAGTGACTGCCAAGATCGTCACAGCACCAGGAAGCTTGGAGAGAACATTTGCAAGACGGGGTGATCTCAGCAGCAGGCCTATACCTCTGGGCACCTGATGTACTGTATGAAGTCTTGGGCCTGGGTTGGCAAAGAGCAGAATTAGAGAACCAGATGTAGAATTAAAGGATTTTGAGCTCAATATATCCAGTGGCCAGGGTTGGTGAGTAAGCAACTCACTCTTGGGTAACCTAAGGGTTTGCCATAGGCGCTACAGAGATGTGGCGGGGACTGCCATGAGGGGGACATAGCAGGCAGTGGGGGAAGAGCCCAGCTCCAGAGTCGGCCCCCGTGCAAGCCCTGTCGCCACCACCCCTCACCAGCTCTGCGACCTGGCACACATTTCAATCTCTAAGAGCCCCGGTGTTGTGGTTGTGAGGATTAAACAGAAGAGCGTGGAAAAGCTGGTACGTAATAGCAATTCAGTAAGTGCAGAGTCCCTCTGCCCCCTGCGAGGACACCTGCCTAGCTGTCAGGGCCCCCAAACTGGCTGTGGGAATTGGGGTGGTGAGAGCCTCTCCCTCCCTGATGGCTTTTAGGAAATCATTCGGAAGAGGCCCAGATAACTACAGCATTTCATTCATTCTGAGGACAAGCACCAAGGACTGTGGAATAGAATAAAAGGTAAGATGCAGTCCTAGCCACAAAGGGTGATATTATCTAAGGAGGCTAGAACCCAGAGAGGAGGGTGAGGTATGCAATTTTACTTTATCCCAGGAACAGTGTGGAGCCACTGAAGAGTGGTAAAGGGCGTTACATAAACAGATCTGCCTTGTAGAATAACTGTACTGAAGCATTGTAGAAAAATTGTT
Source organism: Canis lupus baileyi (assembly GCF_048164855.1). Classification (NCBI taxonomy): domain Eukaryota; kingdom Metazoa; phylum Chordata; class Mammalia; order Carnivora; family Canidae; genus Canis; species Canis lupus. The sequence goes on along the minus strand of NC_132851.1, from coordinate 31,309,178 downwards.
GAGAAGGGCCACACAGGAGCAGGAGGACAATCCCCGGGGGTGAAAACCCAGGCCTGGACACAGCAGGTGGGACGGGGACAGATCTCCCCCCATGATGCAGTTGACCTCTACAGCCTGGGTTTTTTTCTGCGGGACAAAAGCCTCACAAATAGGACTGTAATCCTACTCCCAAAGAGGATGAAGCTCTATTGGATTCCAAGAAGAGGCTATTGATATCCCGGTAGGAACTCAGCTTCTTAACATGGAAATCCTCCTGAATATTCAGAGAGGGAAACCATAAATTCCTGAGCTTTGCATAAGAAGCCAGAGCCTCCCAGAGGCATCATCAGAGTTGACAAGGCTGAGCTGCTCCTCATAAAGGCTTCTGGGACCAGAGATGAAGCTGTCCTTTTTGCTCTGGATAAACCCAGGGCTGAACGAAGCCTGAAATGCTTCGCAAGTGCAGATTGCAATCCTGGCCACTGAGGCATTGACAGGGAAGCCGAGCGGAGTGCAGTTAAAAGGTAAGTGTTTAGGTGATGATCCCAGAATGGCCAGGAGTTGCCAGGGGCCGAGCAAACTGCTCCCGCTGAGGAAGGCCTCTCCCTCACCCGTGGAGGGCAGCTGAGATCAGCCTGCCTGATGTCCTACTGCACCTTCAGGCGTTAACTCCCCTGAGTGCTGTTTCTGCCCAAGAAGAGGAATACGGGAACAAAGAATTATACTTTCCTTGGATTTTCAGTTTATCCATGGGGACACACACACACACACACACACATCTTTGAGATTCACTAACACTTCTCTGGAGGAGGGAATGATTATTCTGAGCATTACAAAATGAAAACGTCTCAACTGAATTTTCTCAGGTATTCTATGTGATCAGCTGTCCCCACTTCCCAGAAAGTAGGTAGGCTGTGTGTGCAAGTATGTGTGTACAGGTGCATGTGTACATGTGCAGGTGTGTGCTTCCCAAGGAAGCAGATAGATCTAAGCAGAAGCAGATTGGTGTCATGGAAAGAATGGGTTTGGGGGTGGGACACACCTTGGTTCGAATTTGAGATATATGTCTTGACTAGTGATGAAGGTAAGTCACCTAGTTCTCTGCCTCAGTTTCTTCAGCTAAGTTCCCGGGGATAATATCTACCCCTCAGAAGCGCTGGGAGGATCACTCATGACTGCCTGGCACGGGCCCTGGCACATAGTAAGCCCGCGAACATCAGGCCCTTGTCTTACACAGAAATCTGAGAGACGGGCAGCCAGCGCTGGCCCTGGCTGGCCAGGTGCGTGAATGTCAGCCAGACCTCAGCCAGGAAGGCGACTCTGTGGAATGGGGGGGCAACATCCTGGAGACTTGCAGAGAGCAGAATTATAGGCACTTACAGATTGCCTCTGCCTGCTTCTTGATTAAACAGAGGAGGCAGGATTGTTCTAGAAACGTAGGACAAGTGGACTGTCCCATCATGTCATTGAAGAGCTGTGCCTGGCGCACAGTGGTGCTCAATGATTGCTTACCATCCTCATAGGATCCTATTAGCCCTTACAGGGTCAGGAGGCTGCTGGGGTGATGGAGGATCAGAGAAGTTAAGCGATTTGCTCTGGGTCGCCCAGCAAGTAAGCTCTGAAACCAGGACCGGCTCTCAAGTCTTCCCACGACATCCAGGTGAGAGAGAAAAGCTGACCAGCTCTTCAGGGCACACAGCCCACAAGAAAGGGAAACTCAGCTCGTTAATTATTTTTAAACTCCCATCTCATACACACCGAAGTATCTGGGGCTGAAGTTTCGTGATGTCTGGAAATTTACTTTCCGACGATCAAAAATAAAAGAGCGAAAGAATGAGAGAGAGGAAAATGCTAACAATTTTTGGATCTAAGTGGCAGGTGACTTGTTCCTCCCACTATTCTTTCGAATATCCTTATCCTATGTAGCTTAAATATCGCCAAAATAAAAAGCCGGGGACGAATGCAGCCCACACGTCTCTGCCCTTTCCAGGGAGCCCTGGAGAGCACGTGCCCTCTCCCCAGGGCCGTGGCTGATTGCACCCCCAGCACGTACTCTGACACTGGGAGTCGGTGAGCGGAGCCTCCGTTTCCGACCAGGGCAGCCGCCGCCCCTCGCCGTCCACACAGAAGGCCTTCCCGCCGGCCCCGTCCCTCTGGCTGGCTCGGTACTGGCCGTCCTGGTCACACCGCAGGCCCACCTCACTCCTCTGACAGTCGGTGACACCTGGAACCAAGATGCAGACGGGGCATCACCGACGGGACCTGGCTCCGCCCGGCTAACTCCACGCACACACCGTGTTCCCACGCTCCACACGGCATGCAGGGCCCGGGGGGCTCCTTCTCGGATGGGACACCGGGTCTCAATCACAGGCTCTGCTCACATGGTTCCACCCCCAGGTCCTCCTTCTGCTCTGTCTTCAATGAGTTAACCCTTCACCGCCCATCAGCCCTCAGCTCAATCGTCACATCCTCAGGGAGGCCCCAAGCCCCTGACATCCAACTGTCACCCCCTCCCTCCCTCCACACCTCTCTCCTCATTGCCGGAGCATGGTGGTTTTTATTTCCATTTGTCTGTGTGAGTGAAAGGTTGACAACTGCCCGCCTCCCCCTCCCTAGAAGCTCCGAGCCGGCAGGGACCCGATCTGGTTTTGCTCCCTCCTGGATCTCAGTGTCTTGCTCAGTGTCTGACACATAGTACAGGCCACCCCCCACCCCATGAGATGCTGTGATTTATAATAAGAAATGTATACCTGGGCTTCCTTTCCTTTCTGGCACCCAGCCCCTTAGCACGCCTGGCGTTTCCTAAGTGGCAAAAGCCATAAAGGTATCTTTTGTCATGTTCCAGAGGTCACTTTTGGACTGCTCTTAAGGATGCAGGCTGGTTGCCAGGACAACCAACCATGTGATCAGAGTCCTGAAATTCTCAGCATCTCTCCCTGACCTCCACTCACCAGTGGCCAGTGATTTGGTCAGGCTTGCCTATATAATGAAACGCCCATAAAACCCCAAAAGGCTGGGGTTCTGAGAGCTTCCAGGTCAGTGAACACATGGAGATATGGGGAGAGCAGACCCCCTCAAGAGGCATGGAAGTTCCACGCCTTTCCCTGTAAGACACCCTATGCATCCCTTACCTGTCTGTTCCTGGGTTATATCCCATAGAATAAACTACAATCTAGGGAATAAGACATTTTGTGAGTTGCTGTGAGCCACTCTAGCAAATTAATCACACCCAAGGAGGAGGTAGTGGGAGCCTCTGATGTATACCCAGTTGGTGGGAAGTACACGTAACGATGCAGACTTAGGGTCGGCGCCTGAGCTGAAGGGGTCTGGTGGAGCTTCCAGCACGTAGCTTGTCCACGAGAAGCAGGGGTAGTAGCCTGGGCTTTCAACTGGGGACAGGATGGGGGTGGTGAGATCAGTCTTATAGGGCTGAGGCCTCAACCTGTGGGATCTGGTACTGTCTCTGAGAAGATAGTGTCTAAACTGCTTGTGGTTGGTGTGGGGAGACCCCTCCTACACATACACACACACACACACTGGAATTGGGTCCAGAAACACCCCCCCAGACACAAAAAAACACTCAATAAATACCAGCTGAATCCATGGATAAATCCCTCTATTTGGGGGCTTAAATTATTTCTTCTGCCCAGAAGTCTCACCTCCACCTGCCCCACGGTTAGTCCCCACATGTCTCCCAAGACCTGGTGCTGGCTGCTACAACAGCATATAACAATCACATCCATTGTATTAGTAATTACACACATTCTATCTGTATACTTACACACTTCGTTTCCTATCAGACTCTACACTCTCTGAGGACAGGGAACGTATCTCTACTTGTTTCATACAACCAATAAAAACTTAGCATTAAAAAAAAAGTGGTTAATACATTTTTGGTAATGATCTTAAAAGAGAATACCTGGGCCTGGTTCTCCAGGCCCGGGAAGTAGGTGAAAAAATGTTCTTTCAAGGCAGCCCAGGCCTTGAGAAGATCTAGTTTTCTATGTTCTAAGACTATTAGTCAGATGACTAACCGTGGATTAATCACAACTTTTTGGTGGAGAGATTACAAAGGCTTCTTTTTAAATAGAACGTTCCGCATGCCACACATGCTATGTATGAATTAAAGCATCAAGAAACAAACAAGCCAACAAATAAATAGCTACTCGGTTATCAACAGAAGCTCCAAAATCATCCAGTAGACTTGCAAGAGGAGGAAAGTATTTGTGGGTGAGAACAGTAATACGGATGTCAGCTACGCAGAGGAACTGAGATTCTAGAAGCTAGCCTAACAACAAAAAGAAAATCTTGTAATCACTTGACATCACTTAAAACTTGGCAGACCTTCCTTGGCAGAAGGCAGGAGGGGTCTTCTCTTCCATACGATTCCATCTAAGAACGTAAATCAGGCAAGATGACAGGCTGAATGGTGATGCTAATGAGTCATGGAGATATTCTTAGATACAAACATATACTCAGAGTGTAAACTGTACCCCTGACCCTGGAGACTTATCCACTGGAATCTATTCTGTAACTCAACGAAGATACCCGGGAGAGTGGTAAGGCTATGACAGCCCTCCACTTCTGCACAGAGAGGCAATCAAAGCTCATCCTCCAAGCGGGATGGGCATGATACTTGTGGCTTCTCTTAAAATATCTTAATGGATTCCACTTAGTTGTGGACCAAATGTTTGCATTCCCTCAAATTCCTATGTTGAAGCTTTAACCTTCCCTGTGGTGGTATTTGGAGGGAGGACCTTGGCGATTAGGTCTAGAAGAGGTCATAAGAGTGGGGTCCCGTGATGGCATCAGTGCCCTTATGAAAGGAGGAAGACTCTGGAGATTCCCCACTCTGTACGCACGCACCAAGGAAAGGATGCATGAGGACACAGCCAGGAAGAGGACCCTCAGTAAGCATCTGACCAGACCAGTGCCCTGATGGTGGACTTCCTGCCTCTAGAACCATGAGAAATAAACATCTGTTGCTGAAGCCACCCAGTCTAGGGTCATTTGTATGGAGCATCCCGAAGTGATTAAGACATGCTTCATAACCATCCTCTGAGCAAGGTATCATGGCTCCATCTAATAGATAAGGAAGCTGACATTCAGAGAAGACACGAGGTACGGCCTCAGTCACAGTGCCAATGGGAATGACTGAGGAACAGCCTGGGTATGACTGGGGCCAAGCCTCAGGCTTCTCCTCTGGCCCTTGTTATTTCTGTAGCAACCCCACTGCCACCCCATAAACATGGATCAGCACATTGCACTGCTCACTTTTCAAGAAAGCTTTCCTCTGGGGGCACTTGGGTGGCTCAGTCAGTTGAGTGTCTGCTTTTGGCACAGGTCATGATCTCAGAGTCCTGGGGTTAAGCTCCAAGTCGGGCTCCCTGCTCCTTGGGAAGTCGGCTTCTCCCTCTCCCTCTGCTTCTGCCCTGCTCATGTTCTCTATCTCTCTCAAATCAATAAATAAAACCTTAACAAAAAGCATTCCTCCAGCAATGTGATAACACTTCAAGTCATCTCATACGTGTGAGTAAATCAATGTGTGCAAGCTGAGGGTGATGTCCAGATGTCAGGGACACTCAACCTTCCTGGAGAAGAGTGTAATCTCCAAGAGGAATATCAGACTCGTGACCTATAAAAATCCCTTTGGTTTTCTTAGAAGTCCTACTGCACTCCTAAGGAAACTTACCAGGGAAGGTGGCTTAATCTCTTTTGATTAATTATTTCAACATTCTAAAATCTATTCAGATTTGAAGCATTAATAGCTTGCTTCACGTTAACACAATTTAAGACTAACATGGAAAGGTGCACACAGGGGCACCTGGGGGCTCAATGGTTGAGCATCTGCCTTGAGCTCAGGTCATAATCTCAGGGTCCTGAGACCGAGTCCCACATCGGGCTCCCCCACAGGGAGCCTGCTTCTCCTTCTGTCTGTGTCTCTGCCTCTCTGTGTGTGTCTCTCATGAATAAAAAGATAAAATCTTAAAAAAAAAAAAAAGGAAGGAAGGAAGAAAGAAAGAAAGATGCACACAATAAGGCACGCTGTGGGTCCTAACTAGGAAAAACCCAACAATACCCAGGTGACTATTAGGTAAGTAGGCCAAGTGAAATCACATGACATATGGGAAAGCCACACATACACACGGTCCTGACAAATTTACAGGGCCTAAAAGGGAATATGAGCTACATACTTGTAATGACTGTGGGTGGAAAATATCTTCCATCTCTCAATCTGATAAGGTTGACTTACAAAAATCAGGAGTTTCAGAATCAGACAATGCCAAGATCAAACAAAGGCCAGTGACGTCACCTCCTAGTTAAGTGACTTTGGTTAAATGACTTCTCTGAGCCATAGCCCTTCTAATCTGTAAACATGTGGCTAATAATATTTACCCAGAAGGGAATTTGATAGAATTTAATGCAATAACATTTATGTGTCTGGGGTCAGACAGATAAAACATCTTGCCGAGATGCTGGCCGAGTATAGGCATTGAGAGGCAGTGCCCCTTTGACTATGACGCTCTGTACTCAATGGTTCTCCACGGTAGGCAATTGTGTGTCCCATTCAAGAGACATTCAGCAATGTCTGGAGACATGTTTGATTGTGACAAGTTGCAGGGAGGGTGTGCTCCTGGCCTCTAATAGGTAAGGGTCAGTGATGTCGCTAAATAAACATCCTGCCATGCACGAGGCAGTCCCCAAGATGAATGCTCTGTCCCCAAGCTTCAATAGTGGCAAGGTTGAGCCACTCTGCTATGCCCTCATTGCATTGTAGGGTTTCTCACACCAGGACCCTGCAGAACTTACAGTGCGTGTGGCTGAAAGCTCCAGGGGAAATGGTCGTTCTGCCCACGGGACATGGGACACAGTCCATGCTCCCTGCCTGTTCTTGGTAGAATCCAACAGGACAGGGAATGCAAATCTCCTTCTGAAAATAGCTTCCTTCGGGACACTTAACTAGAAGAGAGAAACACAGAAATGATGTTAAAGGGAAGCCTCTTGCTTTGTAGTTGTAGCCTCAGAACACACAGGGTACGCGAAACCCCAACAGAGCACAAGGGCTCATTCACGTAAACGGTGCTCATGGAGAATCTGCTACGTGTCAGGCTCCAACAATCGAGGCCAAGCTGTGAGAATGGCAGGCAAGGTTCCTGCTCCCCAGGAGGTGACAGGTTAGTAGGATGACAGGGTGTCAGACGATAACCTCAGGTATGGGTAAAGTGAGGCAGGAGAGGAATACATGGAGTGAGGAAGCCCTCTGAAAGGTGATGCTTGACATCAAATGATGGGGAACACCCCAGGCAAGAGGTAGGCAAGAATTCCAAGCAGAGGGCAGAGTGAGGACAAAGGTCTTGAGGTAGGAATGAGTTTGGATTATACAAGGAATAATCATTCGAGGAATGGAAAGCCAGACAAAGCCAGCTACAAAGCCAGACAAAGCTTAGCAGACAAAGGGAAGAATGACATGAGATGAGGTTGGAGGACAACTCGAAAGATGAGGGTCTATGGCTCGGTTACCATGGGAATGCTGCCCTTAGTGAAGGCATGGCGAAGCACAGCTGGGCAGGCAAATTTTGGGGTCAGACAGATTGGCTCAAGTCCCTCTTCCCGGCCTACCCACAGGACTTTGGACTTCTTGGAGGCTCCATTTTCTCCTCCGTGAAAAGGTATGAATAAACTATCTCATTGGAATGCACTGATAATGTGCAGAAGGCACAGGTCATAATGCCAGACTCTTGCACATGCTCAACAAATGGTCACTATTTTTTCAAGTTTTGGTTTTAATTCCAGTTGGTCAATATCGTGTTATATTAGCTTCAGGTGGATGGTATCGTGACTGGGAAAATCCATGCATCCCTCCACCCCCACTCCCCGGGCTCATGAGGACACATGCACTCTGTAATCCCCATCACCTATTGAACCCATCCTCCCACCCAACATTATTTTTATACTTGAGGGGGTCCTTCCTTGGAGCCAGCCTCAGTACCCATTCTGTCCGAACAGGGCAATTTCAGCAATTCAGCACCATCACATTTGACTCAGGTAGCCTCCCCCTGTGTTGCTCAGATCCGGGACCACAGTGAGGTGGGACACCCAGCATGTGGGATTTATGGAGGCCCTTACTGTTGAGTTGTTGGGCCTCTGATTTATTCAGAAATGCCAAGTGTGACCCTGAGAGAGAAGCCTCCATGCATCTTGCTCCCAAGATGCCTCATTGGCCTCATCCCTCGCCTCCTTACACTCTCCTGTTAACCTGCAGATCCTCAGAGCTCTCTGTTCCTTTTACTCCCAGTCTTTCCTAACCTGCTTCCTCTAATATGACCTGGGCTGAGAAACCAGAAACTCCAACTGGGGACATGCCTATCTCACAAGAGTTCGAAGTTAGAGCCCAGGAGTTCTGCTCTGAGATTAGTACATGAACTTAGGGGCTGCTGGGTGGCTCAGTGAGTCTGCCTTTGGCTCAGGTCGTGATCTTGGGATCCTGTGATCGAGTCCCATATCGGGCTCCTCCCTCTGCCTATGTCTCTGTCTGTCTGTCTGTCTTTTGTGAATAAATAAATAAAATCTTTAAAAAAATAAGTATGTGAACTTGGCCACATTGATTCTAATAGCTCAGAGCAAGGGTTGGGGAAAGGGTAGTTCTGGGTTGTATTCCCATGAGATTGCCAAATGACTTCCAGAAGTGACCTGCTGGCCAGTGTAGCTGAGCTGAAAGCTTGGCCACCCTCAGGATACTTTCTCTGTGCCTGGCACTCTGCTGGGTGCTTCATGGACGTTTCCGGAAGTTGGCATTTAATCCTTGCTTTGCAGATGAGGAAGCTGAGCCTTGGGACATTCCTGCGTGACTCCCTCGTAGGCTTTTCTGCACAGGGCAGTGGGGAAGTAAAATCAGAGGCTATGCCAAGCATGGTGCCAGACTGTTCCGATGTGTTATCTCCAGGTCCTATGAGAAAGGCACCATCTTCTTTCTAGACTGGAGATTACTGAAGCTCGAGGTCAAGGTGGACCATGTGGTAAGGTCAAAGAGGTGGGATTGAGCCCGGTTCTCTGCAAACCAAAGCCTTCCCTCCATCCGCCAGTCCCACCAGCTTCCCTCGACCAAGAAGCAAGCACAGGCGTGTGGGACGTGGACCAGGGTTGACTTCACCACCGCTGCCTCCGGTACGTACACGTACTTGGCACTTGTGAGTAAATCAGAAACTCAAGACACATCTTGGAAACTGAATGATGTGTTTTCCGGCCTGCTCTAAGCGACCGATACCCTACCCCCCACCCCGCCAAGAGTGGGGTTTCATTACTCCTATGAGTCAGCTCGCCGGTCATCTCGAGTATTTCAACGCCAGGACGGTGACTGTAGTTTCGAGCCGTCTCCAAATTCATTGCTGAAGGAAAACAAAGCCTTCTCTGACAGCTCGAGGGGTCCTGCCTCCAAACCCGACAACCCGACGAAGCGAGCAGGGACTAACTTGGTTGTGAGCACAGAACTCCTAGGCCTCATGATTCTGCGCAAGGAAACTGTGTCCTGCTTCAAAGCCTTTCCACCTGCGGGAAGCTGTGTAGACAGAATGAGGCCGAGGCTCCAATCCTCACCCCTGCCCTGGCAGGTGTGGACTCTCCCTGTCCTCACCCCTCCCCCAGCAGGTGTGGACTCTCCCTGTCCTCACCCCTCCCCCGGCAGGTGTGGACTCTCCCTGTCCTCACCCCTCCCCTGGCAGGTGTGGACTCTCCCTGTCCTCACCCCTCCCCCGGCAGGTGTGGACTCTCCCTGTCCTCACCCCTCTCCCGGCAGGTGTGGACTCACCCTCCGCACTCCTGCCCTGTGGGCTTTCCAAAACCCTTCTGTCCACAGCCCCAGGTTGGCACTTATCCTTCAATTAACTCCCTCCACGAAATTGTCAGAAGCCCCTTTGGTCTCAGGTCCTTCCTTCATAAAATGAGACAATTTGGCCGATTTGGGTTCGAGAGCCTCCCAAAGCCTCCAGATCATGCTACCCCCTTCCTACCAACCCGTCCGCACGGGCCCCTAACAATGACAGGCACGTCTCGGCTGATGGAAAACATCTGTGAGCAAGTATAACCAGTATCCTTGGCCTGCTTTGCTCAACCTCTTGCCTGGCCCTGTCACCCTCCACCCCGAAATCCTCCCCTGGGGACCCCTAGCAGGGCCCTCCCTTGGCTAGCCCCAGGCCTCTCCCACCCTGGCTCCTGCCTATCTCTCTGGGCACACCTCCTGCCATATCTCCACACACCCCACTCTCCAGCCATATAAACCCCTGCATGAATCTCCATCTCCGAAATGCCCTCCAGCCTTGCAGCTCCCAGCACATTGCAGCACCCAGCACAGATGCACGCGTGCACACACACACACACACATGCACGCACACCCCCCTCCTTGTCACACACACACATGCACGCACACCCCACTCCTTGTCTGCTCTAACCTGAGCAGCAATTCCAGCTCCCCTTTCAAGACTTCGTGCTGCCCCTGCCGCCCCAGCAAGCTTCCCCTGACCACCCTGACTGTGAAGGAAAAGGCTTTCTCCCTGAGACTTAGCTGGCTTTTCGCTTACCTCTCCCCAACCAGACTGGGAGTTCTTTGAAAGCAGGCCTATGACCTTTGTTTCCCTGAGTATGTCACCTGGTGTTTAACACACAATTATGCTTTGAAAGCTTGGATGGATAAACACACGCATAGATGGGAAGAAGGAAGGAAGGGGTGGGGGAGGAAACGAGACCTAACGTATTACTTTGGGGGGGGGAAAACCATGGAGAACTAGCTCAATTATAAGAAGTTGGAGTGAATGAGTGAAAGTAAATGCTGTCTGGAACAGAAAATGGAAAATCCAGACAATTTCTGAGATTCTCTTTAATGGACCAAACTGGTATGAAGGCTGCCAGCAGGTAATCCTGAAATAATCCTTTTTGACCTCAACAAAGCTGCCAGCAGAGCCCCTACCTCCCTGCAGCATCTGTTCCCTGGATAAAAGCTGCCAGGCCTACATGAGTCACGGGAGGTGGAGAGTCCCCCTCACCCCCTGAGTCACTGCCCTCCAGGGGGATCGTACAGATTAGCCCTCCTGACATGACACCAGAAACCTTGCTTCAGCTCCACAGGACAATGCTCTGCTTGTAGCTTCACAGCTGCGTTCCAGATGTGACTCAGAGGGAAAAAGAGCCGATAAGAATAGATACAAGCATCCAAGGGCATGATTTCACGAGGGGAGAGGTGTGTGATGCAGAGGACAGATAAGGAATCTGGAATCGGGAGAGCTGAGTTTGGATCCCAGTATGGCCAATTAACACGGCCATTTGTTTAGAGTTGGCCATGTGCGAAGGGATGTACTTGTATCGATTATATGACGCTATGCAAACCACAACCCCCACGGAATAGGTATTATCATCCTGATGCCTAGTAAGGATAAGCAATGTCCGAAGGACCCACATCGAGAAGGTATTAGAGCTAGGACTTGAACCCACCTGGCTTCAAAGAGCAGTTTCCTACTATTCTTAAGCTGCGTATCCCTGGCTACCTCACCCACACTACAGGATTAATAATATCTGACCCACTGCATCAGAGAAATGCTAGGAAGGCCCATATTCGCAACAATAACAGGGACCCTGGATGGCTCAGTGGTTGAGCATCTGCCTTCGGCTCAGGGCGAGATCTCAGAGTCCTGGGATCGAGTCCCATATCGGGCTCCCCATAGGGAGCCTGCTTCTTCCTCTGCCTATGTCTCTGCCTCGCTCTGTCTCTCATTAATAAATAAAATCTTTAAAAAATAGAAAATAACAAACAGAAATTATCATTGATTCTGGAGAAAATAAAAAATTGGTGCTGCCTTTGTGAATTCCATTTCAGACCTTTCTAACTATCTGGAGTAAGGAGGTGGGGGTGAATGGCATGATCAATGATTCTTTTGAGTCAATCAAAAGCCACAGCAGCTGCAAAACAGAATGAAGCTTTATCTAGAGCTAGGATTGGCCAATTTTGGTGCGTGACCCAAATGCAACTCACCTTCTGCTTGGCAAATAAATCTTTATTAGAACACACCCATGCTTTTCTCCCTACAATGGCTGAGCTAAGTCATGGGTCAAAAACCATATGGTCTACAAAGCCTAAAATACTTGCATTTCTGGCCCTTGATGGAACAAGGTTGCCAACTCCTGTCCTGTAGCCAGCATAGCCCAGACAAAGCCTTTTACTCCATCCCATTTCCAGGCCACCCTGTGGTCCCCACTCTCTCTGAAGCCCTGCCATCCCGGGTTCTGACACCCAGTGCCCCCACCACTTAACATCCTTCAGATGAGACTGCTGTGCCCCTGGCTTAGCTTCCCAGTGGAGCTGGGCTACTCATCTTGTTAGACATGAAATAATAGCCTGATAATCAATAGAGTTCCCGCGAAGGACCAGCACTCTATTTTATATGAAGGAGATGGGCCATGGTTCAGCAGAACCAGTATAGGGTTTCTGACCTTGGCCCCTGACTAGCACGTGTCTCCAGCTCTTGCCCCTCCCTTTCTGGGCTCCACACTCCGGGGGGGGCACCCAAGTAGGGTTTCCAGATCCCCTTCCCAGGATTCCCTGGGGTGACCATAAAAGCAGATTCTTGCCCTTGCTTTTGCAAATACAGCCTCCAACATACCCCCCCGACACACACACACACACACACACACACACACACACACACACACACGGGAATAGAGCCTAGAGCCTAGGGCACTTCATGGTAAGTCTAAGAACACAATGGTGGGTGTTCTGAACACCTCCATCACTGTGACCCTGTTTCACCTACCCTGGCAGGAGATACCTTCCACTCCTGTTCCTACCTCTTATCCTTTTTATTGGGGCAGCTCTGTGAGGTAGAAGGAGCATGAGCTCTGATCCCAGAAGACCTCAGGTTACATGCCCACAGATGAGTGGTTTTGTGAACCCGAGTCCCTCCTTTGAGTCAGCCTGGCTCTAGACATTATAGACGCATTATTTCATTTCATCTGGAGCCTCAACCTGATCATCTGTCAAATGGCAGAACAATGGATCAACAGGGGCCAACATGAGGGGTAAATATTCGTGAAAGTACATTGCAAACCACAAAATCTATAAATATTAGTGGGCGGTGTGTGCAGTGGGTGCGTTTCTGGGTCTCTGTTTTAAGATTTAGCTACATCTTAAATCCAACGTGGAGTTTAGAACTTGGCCTGGATCTCACGAAAGGAAAGGCCATGTAGTTCTTGTGTGGCAACCAACATAAATAATGGAAAAATAAATTACCCAGAAACATCTTCCCTTCCTGTAGCTCAGCAACAATGCCCCTCTGTCTCATGCCTCAGGGGAGGAAGCCTTCTTGTCGTGAGGCCTTGGAAGTAGGAGGCAGCAAAGATAACCACATCCTGATCCATAGGAGCCACACACACAATAGGTTATATGGCAAAAGGGAAACTGAGTCTACAGATGGAACTCAGGTTGCTAGGCAGCTAACCCAAAGATAGGGAGAGTGTTCTGGATTTCCCAGCTATGTGTGAGCACAAAGGTCCCTAGAAGAGAAAGACAGAATCCAAGGGAGCTGTGACTGTGGAAGGGTGTCCAAAGAGCTATAGCACCACTGCTTCAAGGCTGAAGGAAGGCCACAAGCCAAGACAGGTGGGCAACATCTAGACACTGGAAAATTCAAGGAAACAGATTCTCTCCAGTGGGAATGCAGCCCTGCTGACACCTCAGTTTTAGCCCAGTGAGACCCGATTAAGAAGGCAAACCTACAGAGCTGGAGGATGATAAATGTTGTGTTAGGGCATGGAGTCTGGGGTGACTTGTGATGGTGGCCACGGGGAATTCACGCTGCTTCCATTCTAGAAATTTGCAGGTGCATTCTTGAAAAAACTGCTTCCAAAGCCACAGAGGGTAAGGGTAAGGAAGGACAGCCCTGGTAAACCTTTGCCAGGAATCCCTTCCCCCAAGCATGCCCTGGGCTCATCGATGGCTGTTTGGACGTGGAGCTAACACATTGCCATAACCAGACTAAGAAATGTTGGTGAGCATGCAAGATGCACATCAGCCTTCTCCACAAAGACAGTACAGCCCAGCCCCCAAGAAGTGAGAAGAAGGATCGCTGTATCGTGTCACCTGTGCTCTGGTTTCAGCTGCTACCAGAGGGGGTGAGGACCATGTGCCCCTGCACAGTGGATCACTGAATGACTCTGGCGGAACGGCAAAATGAATGATTCGTTACCCTGTATGTGCGGAGTGACCTGCCTCCAGTGCTCTTGGAGCCTTTTCCACAGCCTCAGTCCCAGGGGAGGGGAAGGACCTACCACACCCCCATGGGTCCTGAGGGGCATTGCTAGGAGCCAAGACTTGGTGGAATCCTTCCAAGCACCCAAACCATGTCCTGGGAGAGGTGCCGAAGCGGTCCCCCTGAAGGAAGTAGATGGAGGTGTCTGCTGGGAAAGTCTTAGAATCCAGGTGAAGCTGGAACCCTCCACTCTGGATCAGATCCGTGAAGCGCCCAATGAGATCCTTGCCAACTAAGGCCTCCTCTGTAAGACACAAGAGGCAGGAGTGTCAGCACTATTCTCTGCAAGGGCCAGAACCACCTAGAATGTCTACATGGAAGGAAGATGTAAGCATTACCTGGTTTCTCGTTTTACAGAGGGAGAAACTGAGGCCCATAGAAGAGGACAGATTAGCCCAATCCTATACAGGAGTCAGAAGCACCACTAGGACTTTAACCCAGATCCCTGGATCCTGTCGTTTCTGTGGCATCATCATGAACCCCACTGGTCCAAGATATCATGTCTTCACCCACTATTGGAAGGGGCTCTGTGTAGATACACAACTATCCCAACGTTTGGCAAGCCACCATCTCTGCACCTCCATCTCCCCAACTGCAAAATGGGGCTGGCAATGCCTCTCTTCAGTGAGTGAGGATTATAAGAGCAAATATGGGTAACGGGACCACTCAAAGAGAAGGCCTAGCCTCCAGGAGGCAACACAGCCTTCCACGTCAGTGGTTGGTTAAATGCTAAAGAGGCCTCCAGCTGTGGTCCCGTATTTCCTAGGAAGAAACCAGAGGGGCGTCACATCTGGAGCTGGGACAGATTCCCGCACACAATGAACTTTCATGCTGCGGCAGGCCATCGTAGAGCCAGCCCAAGGCCTGAAACCATGGTCGTCAGCATGGACGCCAGGAATAAACATCTCCTTCTTTTGCAGAATCACAGATTTTTTTGCAAATCAAAAATTTTGCAAATCTAGAGCCTGAATCTTCCAGGGTCTTTCCAGAGGAGTAAGAAAAGGACGCCTGATTCCTAAAGCTGTTTGGGGGATACTATTGCCATGAGGACTGCAGAATGACAGAGATTCAGTCAGCCCCCTTCAGGGTCACACTCTGGCAGCATCTTCCAGATGCTCCCCCTCATAGAACAGAGGCCCAGCTGCAGCCAGCGCTGACCCTGGGTGTTTAGCTGCTGGATTGTAGAAGAGCAAAGGGGGCTCCCCACCCCCTGGTCAGCAATAGGGGTTATGTCTACACTGGCTCATGGCACAGCCACAACGTCCACACTGCTCCTCCATCTTGCATCCTTCTACTCTCTCAGTTCATTCACACACCTGCCCCGTTTTACACGGTGTAAGAATGGGTTTAAACAGCTTAAGTGGTCTGAGACATTTTATAATTGCAAGGGTGCAGAGCATATATTATAAACCAATTCAGATCTGCCACTCGCCCCCACCCTCCCCTTCTTCACACCTGTCTCCCCCTCTGTGCCTGGGAAATCCAGAGAAGAATTAGAAATTATCCACAGAAAAGCAATTGGGTGCTATTGCTTAACTCTTGTAAGCTACTAGCAGGACACTATTGATTTTTATATACATTTTTAACCATTGGCTCCTCTGACGGCCAGGGATGGAATTCGCTAGATCCTCACAAGGCATCACTGGCTCCCCCTGACAGATGGAGAAACAGAGCCTCAGAGAAGCTGCACAACGTACCGATGTCATGCAAATCAGGAAGAGAGGCCGGTGGGACATCCTCCAGGTGCAACTTCCACGTGACATTCACTCCTAAACGCTCTCCGGTCACACACTCCACCTGCACCGTGGAGCTGTCGCAGACAGGAATGGAAATGGGGGTCCCCAAAGTCTTTGCCTACATGGAGACAGGTGCCTTTAGCTCAAGAACACAGAGTGGCTGGGGCTTGGGGGTGCTCAGATGATTAGGTGTCTGACGCTTTATTTTGGCTCAGGCTGTGATCTCAGGGTTGTGAGACTGAGCCCCAACTTGGGCGCAGAGCCTGCTCAAGATTCTCCCCTTCCTCTGCCCCTCCCTGCTCTCTCTCAAACACACAAACAAACAATAAAAAAAGAACAGAGTTGGAAGACAGCTTAGCTGAGCCCACATCAGGTTCCAGAATGCGCCCATGCCTTATGTTACTCCCCCCAACCCTCCCTCCAATCCCACCCCAGGGGCCAAAGCTCTACTAACTCTCCTTACCCCTCAGAGGAACACGAGGGGGCCAGTCACCTGGGTACAAATCAAAGTTGAGTCCGGTCCAGGCTGGACTCCTTTTCCCTATTGTGTTAGTATATGATTACAACCTGTCCTGACCACCTTATGGTCTGACTTTGTCGCTGACAGTGCTCAGTGCCTGCAACCATGCCTAGCCTGTGATAGGCACCCAAATGTTTGTTAAATGGGAGAATAAAGGAACGGACGAGCAAATTTGGTGTAATTAGAGTCCAAATCTAGATCTGGACTTAGCTCTGTGAAATCTTGGGCAATTTACTGAGCCTCACTGAGCTTTTAGTTCACACACTTATAAACCAAGAGCTACTGATGCTCACTGAGCAGGGTGCTATGATAATGAGAGAGAAGGAATACAGAGCTTCTAGCACACACCAGGAACCCAGCCTGGGCTCAGTAATTAATACATATTACTGCTATTGTTGCCAAGTACATTTCTTTGGATAAAAGGGGGCAATCTATGATTCTATTTGTCTTAGAATCACAACTCTGTGCAGTTGGTTTTGTGAAAAAGTATGTTCTCCAAAATTCTTAGCATAAGGTGCTAAAACTGGGCTGCTCTTTGAGATGACAAGTTTGGGGCAGAACAAGAATTTGTTAAATTGAGTGGCTATTTTTTTGGGGGGGAGGGTTAAGATATGTTTATTTGAAAGAGAAAGAGAAGTAGCACATGAGCAGGGGAGGAGCAGAGGGAGAGGGAGAGAGAGAGAGAATCTCAAGCAGACTCTTTGCTGAGTGCAGAGCCTGATGCAGGGCTTGAGCCCTGGACCCTGAGGTCATGACCTGAGCCAAAATCAAGAGTTGGATGCTTAACCAACTGAGCCACCCAGGTGCCCCTAATTGAGGGACTTCTAAAGACTTCTCCCCTGAATACTTGTGACTTGGAATCACAGGAGCCTTTACCGTCTATAGGAAAAACTCTGATATTCATTATTCATGGTACTAGGCCTGTCTGCTGGCACACGCTATCTTCCTTCCAGGGAGGATCCGTAAGGCCTTCCAGCGGGTTTGTTAAAGACACGTCTGGCACAGTGGTTCAGGGAGTACATGCTGGCCTTTCAGTCTTCCTGCACCCTGTTCCCGGGCTCTTCCTCTGAAGGTGGTGGTCGTACTACACAAGCTGCCCAGCTCTGTCCTCAAGTCATCTGCTGAGCTCTACAATTCCCAGCTGTGTGACTCTGGACAGCCATGTTCACACTCTGGGCTTCACCCCCCTCATCCACAAAACGGGAGTACCAATAGGGTCCCCATGAAGATCGCTACTCCATGCCAACACCGCACTGTGCCTGGCACATCATGGGTGCTCAGCGCATGTTTGGTTTAACATCTCTACGTAGAAAGGATGGCCAGGGATGAGTACGGATTCCACCCCCGCCACTACGTGACCAGCCTTGGCCAAAGTACTTTCTTGTTTGCCTATGGGTAAAACAAGTGAGAGCTGAACCCTAGGTCTATTTGAGCCCTGAGCCCAGCCCAAGCACCCCCACTCATGCAGAAGGTCAGCCACATACCTGGATCTGACAAAAACCACGGGCCTCGAGCTCGTCTGCTAGAAAGACCTGGAAGGCCGGCAGCAAGCCCGCGTAGTCGGCGCTGCACATCTTGCCTGGCGGGAGCTGGAGCTGGAACTGCCCTTGGGTCTGAAAGGTCTGCCACAGGTGGGGCCCTGCAGGTGAGCGCCAGAGGTCAGCAGACGCAGGCAACAGACCCGTGGGACTTTTTTCTTTCCTTTGGTTTATCCTCTGCACAAAGAATCCTCCCTCATGTAGCTTAGACCACACGAGCAGTACCATCCACACCGTCGTACTCGGAGTCTGAACACTTCCTGGCATGACGGCTTGTCTCTGAAAGTACTTAGCACCCTTTTGGCAAGCTCAGTCCTGCCTCAGCCTCTAAACCAGGCTGCTCTACATTTTGGGGGTCCTGGACCTTCTTCTTGGAAAATCTTCCATCTTCTCTCACTTTCACACGGGGCCACTATGATTTCGCCAGTGAAGCGGGGACACCACAGACTATACGAAAGACATACTCTAAGGTTGTTCAGTGCACAGCCTACACAGTCATACACAGTGGCCCTGCACACAACTTTAAGAGCTCAAGACCCATGTCCCTCTTCTCCCAAGTGTCCTGCTCTAGATCCAGTCTTGACAAGCCTGATCTTAGTCTCAGCTTAAGCCACTTCATCACAGGCAGGTGGACAGACCACTTATTTGTTCGAATCACATTGACCTTTCTCTGGATTACATTTTTTAGGGCGGGCGGGGATGACACAAAGGGAGAGAGAGAATCCTAAGTAGGCTGTATGCCCAGTACAGAGCCCAATGCAGGGCTCGATCCCACCACCCTGAGATCATGACCTGACCCAAAATCAAGAGTGAGATGCTTAAATAACTGAGCCACCCAGGTGGCTCTCTGGATACCATTTTCTATCCCAGAAAGCTTTTCCATAAATACTGTCTTTTGACAGCCACCCAGAGCCTTGTGACAGTCCCAGGATCTGGGTCTCTCTCTCAGATACCCCTCCAGGGCCCTGGGAGGACTCAGTGCCGGGTCCCAGCACCCGCCCCTGCCCTGCCAGGCTGTGAGTAACCATGGTCAGCCTCAGCCAAGGCAGCTCAGTCAGAGCTCGAAGTTGCCTCACAGCCGTGTGGGCATGCAAACAGGCACAGTGGGCGAGCAGGAGAGGAACTCGGCCGATATTCAGACAGCCCAGACCCACAGCCACCAAAACTGATGTCCCCAGGAGCAGGGTCCAGGCCCCAGCACTGCCAACCACTAGCCTGGAGCCCCAGATGGACCCGGGGGAGAGGCTGGTGAGTCGGCGTCACTCCCAGAGGCCAGGCAAACAGCTCCGAGTATGTCAACCCCACAGTGACCAATATGCCCATTGGAACACCTACCTCCTGAATATGCTCCTGGAGCCAAGCTATCCCAGGAGAGCCCAACAAGAGGGCAGATTCTCCCAAGGAGCAGATTGCTCCAGAGAAGCCCCAAATAAAGCTTAACCAGAGGAGTCTCTGAAGCACATCTGCTCCTTCTAGAAGAACGTGCTTCCCTGGGGCCTCTCTCCTGCTCCTGAGGCCACCTGGCTTACCACGGGAATGCTACCCTCGGGCGGGGAAGATGCAGGTGCTTGGCCCCGAGCCCCAGGAGAAAGCAGGGCGCTGGGGGGACACTCACGCTGGCAGGCCTGGGGCTGCGGCGGCTGTGACAGCCAGCGACCCTCCTCGAGGCTACACACCAGCGGCCCTGGCAGGAACGCACTCCGGTAGCCCCGGCGACACAGCAGCTGGCACCGCTGGACGGGGGCCCCTCCCGGGCCCGAGGCTCGCTCACACACGATCACTCCACCGTCCACATCCGACGTGTTGAACGGCAGTGGGCACCGGGGGCCTAGAAGGAAAGAGGGCACTGTAGGCGCCACCTGCACAAGGGGGCTCTGACCCCTGCCCCCTCCGCCGCCCCTCTTCTTGGGCGACCCCATCCGCTCTGCTTTAACAGACTCCTGAGCAGGAACCACTCACAGATCTCCGTCTCCTGCGTGGAGCCTCTGAGCTCCTTCCCACCAGCAAGTCCAGTTCCCAACTGGTCTTCTCCACCTCAAAGCCAGCATGCCAGACCTCCTCGCCTGCAGCCGGGTCTGCTCCCACCTCAGTGTCCCCAGCTCAACACGTGGCATCCTGAGCCTGACACGTGGCAATCTCCCAGACGGTCCCATGCCCTCTGCCCAGAGCCAGCGAGGCCTGCTGATGACCTTCCTGACTTTCCATCCCCAGGGCACCCCCTTCATTTGGGCATCAGCCACCTGTTCCCAAACTGCTACCTACAGAAGCTTCCACAGCCGCCTTTCTGCTCCTACAGCCAACGCAGGCCCCACTGCCGGCAGAGAAGCCTCGGGGAAGCTGGACATGGCTCTCAATTGCCCTGAGGACCCACTGGCCCGCCGTCCCCCTCTGGTCTCGTCCCCTCCAGCCCCTCTGCCTCCGCAGGACTGCTGAGCCCCGAACACAGCCGGCCTGCACACCCCAAGCCCTTCCCTCCTGGGATCGAGTCCCGCATCGGGCTCCCTGCCCAGCTGCCTACAGGGCTCCTGTTCTCACCCTCCATCATCAGCTCAGCATCTCCTGCTTTCTACCACCTTTCGTGGCCCTCGCAGGTGGGCGTAGCGAGCTCTCAGGCCTCCTGCTGTCTACCATCCAAGACTCATCGTCCGCACACTGCTCTCCCCAGCACGCGGAGCCATGGCAGGAAAGGGGGGCTCTCCTCTGTTCTCCCATAACACAAGCTCTGGGAATATGTGTTAAATAAGTGGGCGAACAAGTAAATGAAAGGACACACTCAGTGAGACACTGTCATACTTGAGCAGGGGGTTAGTTCGGTCACTCTCGGGCACAGCCCCTGCTGCCGGTGCTTGTCTGGTTTTGACATCTGCGATGTGATTCGAGGGGGCGTGGGGCCTCAGAGATGGAGAGCGACCCATTCCGACCTCCAGGGTACGGCCTGGCTTTCTTTTAATACCAACGTGGGGCTCGGGCCGAGGCTTTGCAGTGATCAGCAGTGGGCTTATGGAGTTGGCTCTCACCAAGTGCCGGGTGTCTGTGGGCATGGCCAGAGTCAGCCTGTGGGCTCCGGGGCCAGCCTGCCAGGCTTTGAATCCTGGCTCAATCATTTCCCACCTGAGCATCCTACAGCATGTTAATTAACTCCTCTGTGACTCAGTTTCCTCACCCATAAAATGACGAGGGCAGCAATGATGCCCACCTCCTAAGGACGGTGTGAATCAAAATGAATTAAGGCATGTGAAGAGCTCAGAAGAGCCACTGGCATGTAATAAGTGGCCGTTCTTGTTGGTCGTTATTATTATTAATAACCCCAAGAAGACTACATTAGTGCCTGCACTGGAAATTTTAGGGTGTGAATGAACCCTTTCAGAACAAAGAAAGAGCATTTGGCACGCCACAAGGGTAAGCCTCCCACAGCCATCCTGTCTGAGAGTCGCCAGGAATTTCCAAAGTCATGAGAAGAGTCCGTCATGGTCAATATTTCGTTGCACCAAGACAAGCCCGTGAAGTAGGCAGCCCTGGTATTATCATCCCCCCTTTACAGATGAAGAAACTGAGTTTTGAGGGTTTGGAGGGACAGAGCCAGCCCTCGGGCACAGGTCCTCTGAATCTCACTGCCACCGTGGCAGGCAAGGGCCGCGCTTCCCCTTCCTGGGTGCTGCTCAGAGATGGGAACCCCCTCCACTGTCCCTTCCTCCGTGCTCCCCAGGCACCAGCATATCCCCTTTGGAGCCCTCCACACTGGTGTTACAATGGCCCGCCGATATCTCCAAGGGCCCGGCTCTATTCTGGCTCCGGCAGGGGTCATCTCAGAGGAGCTAAGTGACCTGCCCAGGGACACTCAGCTCGGTCACCGTGTGCTGGAGCTGCCGTGAGGGCCTCCCCTGAACTGATTTCACCTTCAAAGCAACTTTGTGAGGTGGGATTGTTGCCACTGTCGCCGCACAGGTGAGGCCACAGGTGAGCGCGGGGAGGGTAATCCTTCTGCCCTGAGTCCTAGGGGCCTGAGCCCTAGTCCCCTGAGGCTGTGCTCCGAACCACCAGGCTGAGAAGTTGACAGAGACTATCTGAATGAATCCTGACAATGACTCGAGAAATTGCTACAGGGCTCCCTGTCCACTGCACAGACTGGGAAGCTGAGGCCAGAGAGGTTAAGGGACCAGCCCGAGGTCACCCAGCGAGGGGGTGGAAGCGTTGACGAACATTCAGGTCAGCCTAGCCCCCACACCCGAGTTTCCTCCTCCACGCTCTGCAGATCCACCCTTCTTGATGCTGGCTGTCCGGCTTGCTAGCTGTGTGACTTTGGGCATGGTCACAAGTGTCTTCCATAATACAGGGAGATGGGACTGTTCTATTTATCTACACCGTTGGGAGGCGAAGCTGAAATGAGTGATGTGAAAAGCACCTCCTAGCAGGTAAATCTCTGACGCACGAGCTGCTGTCATGGAATCCTGCAGGGCCACGTTGTATAGGGTCTTCCCCAAACCTTACAAGAGCTGTGCTCCCAGACCTGCTCCTGAAGAGGACCCATCGGTCTATTTCCTCGGTCCCAGACACTGAGGGCCACTCTCAGATGTGGATGGATGGATCCGTCCAAGCAGTCTGGATGTCGACTGCTTCCACCCTGACTAAGGCTACACTGCACCTGTGCGGGAAACACAGGGCAAGGCGTCCTGCCCATAAAGACCCGCAGAGCGCCTCCTACAACCCGTGCACGGTGACAGGTGCTGAGGGCCACAGCGATGAGCCTGATGGGGTCCTGCCTTGTCCAGGCTCTGGGCAGAGGGACACACTGGGACCTGGGAGGAAAGGCGTGTGGGGAAAGGCGTGGGCACACCACAGGAAGGGGAAGACACAAAAGGGAAGGAGGCCCACAAAGACAGGAGACAGCTCTTCCTTCCCACTCTTCTTTCACGGGCTCCCCGTTTCTTTACAAACATAAATAGAGGGGACATCTGTGTGGCTCTGTGGTTGAGCATCTCCCTTTGGTTCAGACCATGATCCGGGGTCCTGGGGTCGAGTCCCACATTGGGTTCCCTGCGAGGAGCCTCCTTCTCCCTTTGCCTGTGTCTCTGCCTCTTTCTGTGTGTCTCTCATGAATAAATAAATAAAATCTTTAAAATTTATGAAAATAAACATATATATATACATATATGTATATATATTTATATATAAATCCACAGGAATTCTTTTGACACATATAACCCACTATATATATATATATATATATATATATATATATATATATATATGCCTAACGAAACATCTCCGCAGTCCCAGAATGTTGCTGACAGACTATGAAATTTTAAAATAAAGCAATCAACCAATAAGGACAGCGAAGGAAAGGCAACTGCACTAAAATCAGATTCACAGCGCAGTATTTCTCACTCCTACCAGACGCAATGCCCGAATTTGCAATAAATATTTTTGCAGCATCTCCCTTTACTGTCCTGAAATGGAATTCACTGATTCTAAGCTACTTGCTCACATATAAATTTTACGGCGGCTATAACGTCCTGCGGCTTGAGTATATAGGAGAAATAAAAGGTAAGTAACTGAGAATCAGGTAATATATTTTGATCTGTAATCATGTGTTTTAATATTCTAATATATAGTTAAATGATATATATTTCAATATTTGATACCAAAAGAATGTTTTGAACTAAAAGTAAAAACAAATGAACGCCTCCACTAATTTCTGAAGCCTCCCAGCTGGGGTGGACCCACGGAGAGCCTGCCACCAGGCCCCGTTCCCCACTAGAGGATGGGGAGCCAAGACCCAGAGCCCCCAGCAGGCCAGCACCCGAGCTTCTGAGGTGCCAGCTCCGGAGATCCCTGCACAGACCCTCCCTTGACTTCAGCTCCAGGGCTGAGCACTTTTAGGAAGTAGACACAGGTTTTGGTATCATGAGAATCAACGGCAACCACATCCCGCCAGCCCCTCCTGTGTCCCCTCCCGCCACCACTCTTCTGGTGCCTTGGGAGTCCTCCTCAGCCTGAGCAAAGGAAGTGATGAGCGTCACCCCTGCCACCAGCCCAGGGAGCCCCTCCAGGGGTCACAACTTACTCTCACAGGCCAGCTGGCTCCCGGCCACGCGGGTCCCAGGCACCTCCTCTCCACTGTCCAGGACACACCAGCAGCTGCCCTGGGCCAGGTCACACTGCACGGGGGAAAATCCTCCGTCCTCTGCCCTGCAGGCTGGGCTATAGCCTGAGCTGGCTCTCCTGGAGAGGGTCCCACTCGAGAGCTCTTCACAGAGGCTCGGGCCTAGACACAAAGACAAGCCAAATGGGCCTTGGCCCACATACCTGCCACCACCCACCGCTCCCAACTGCCACCCAGCACCACCTGCTGCCACCACCTGCAGGGCCTTCCAGGCTCTGGGGCTGTCTCCCCACTGGGTGAGGTGTTGGACTAGGACAGGGCCAAGACGGGGCCTTGGTCAGATCCCCACACCCCCTCCACACACACACACACACACACACACACACACACACACACGCACGTACTGCTTTCAAGGAGCTTAGTCTTTAAGGAGATTTAACAGTATACAATGGAATTATAGCTGAGCGTGAGAAGGGGACCACAGACGTTATGCAGGGTAGTCTGCGAGCCTGCAGAAAAGCACTGCACTTGGAAGGGAGGCCATGAAGACGTCCTGGAAGACCTGGTGCGTGGTCTGAGTAGGAATTAGGCCGGGGCAGGGGAGGGGGGTGGACACGTAGTGCAGGTGGCTGAGCTCAGAGGGTTGTGGGGGAAAAGTGTCCTCCTTCTGGAAAAGTCTGACTATAGTTTATAACACCTGGGTCCCAAGAGCAAGAGATGGGAGAAAGAAGAGAAGCCAAGGAAGGTGCAGGAGCCAGAAACCCAGGGGCCGACGAGCCACGGGGAGCCGCTTGTCCCTAAGGATCCCAGGGATGCAGAGGAGGGACATCAGCACATTTGCACTTTAGGGACATCCTCTGGACGTCACCATGGAAACCACAGGGCAGGGCCAGGCTGGAGGCCAGGGACCAGGCGGCACAGCTAGCGCCCCCGAGAAAGTCCCAGCACCAGGCTGGTCCAGGCTTCTTGGCTACAGAGCACGGCCCACCCCCTGCCACGTGTGTTTCTCTCGAGAATCCCCGGGGTGAGGGAACATGGCCCCTCTTGCACGGTCAGGGTAGAGGCCCCCACTGCCCGGGGAGCCGCGGAGCTGGGACCTGGAGCTGGTGCTTACGGCAGGTGTTGGGGCAGGGGGAGGGGGAGGCAGGTACTCACACGGGGCACTGCTGTCCGTGCCGGGGGGCCTGCCCGCCCCCGAGCCTGGGTCCACACACCAGGTGCCCCCCTCTGACTCCTGCCGCCGGGCAAACTCTCCTGTCTGAGACAAAGCCAAGGCCACGTCACTCCAGGGAAGATGCTCTTGCAGCCCATGCAGGTCAGTGGACAGACATCCAGAACGTCCCTTTCGAAACCACTGGTGATGGCTTCTCCAGAAAGAGAGAGGTCAAGTGGGGAAGACGCAATCCTGCTCCAGACCCTTGACATCCCTTCTTTGAACTGGTGGTTACCACGACCCCATGAGACCAGGCCCACAGTTATCTCCTTTCAGGGTGCAGGAAACTGAGCATCAGAGAGGGGTCATGTCAGAGCAACATCCCATAGGCAGAGAAGCAGAGCCGGGCTGGGACTAAACCCGTATGGCCCCAGAGCCCAGCCACCATCCTGAACCAAGGTCCCCCCCGTTCCAGAGATGATTTTCCACAAGCACCTTGAGAAGAGAGGGGGTCTGGAACAAATGTAACAGAGAATAAAGAAATCAGGGGAAGGCCCAGATCATATCTGGTTGGGTCTTCCTCTCCCAAGCTGTCCTGGGACCAGCTGGGGAGCACTGTGCAAGGCCCTTCTATTCACTGGGACTCAGTTTCTCAACTAAAAATAAAAGGAGGATGGGACACCTGGGTGGCTCAGCAGTTAAGCATCTGCCTTTGGCTCAGGTCGTGATCCTGGAGAAAAAAAAAAAAAAGAGGAGATAGGACTAGATTGATGCTTGCACACACTCCTTCTAGGAGCTCTTGATGGTAGAGAAATGTCATTTCTCCCACATCTGGCAGAAAATCAGCTGCCTACCAGCTTCCTGGCTGTCCCTGAATACTTCCCTGAGCTTCTGCTTGCCACCTTTTTTTTTTTTTTAAGATTTTTCTTTATTCATTCATGAGAGACACCGAGAGGCAGAGACATAGGCAGAGGGAGAAGCAGGCTCCCTGCCAAGGGCCAATGTGAGCCCTGATCCCAGGACTCCGGGGATCATGCCCTGAGCTGAAGGCAGACACTCAACCACTGACCCACCCGGGCATCCCTGGCTACTTTTCATTTCATTCTCTGCTGTGCTTTGTCCACGGGCAAGAAATGACTGTAATAACACCTGATATTCACAGAGAACATAACCATGGGGCCACTCTGTGCCAATCACCCCCATGCCCAGAGTGTCACTTAGTCCCTAGGAGGTGGGGACCCTACTGTCCCCCATTCTACAGAGAGAGGCCCAGAGAGAGGTGCCTGTGGTTGTTGAATAGCTTGTAAGCTATACAGGCAAGATTCAAACCCAAGCGAAGGATGAAGAAAATTTTACAGAATAAAGGCTTAACATTGAGAACGTTCCAGTCACTAACTTAACTTTTCCTAGGGACTTGGGTCAAAGGCACAGCCATCCAGTTGGATCAGTAGAAGGTGTGGGTCCTGTTCCCCAACCCCTGGGGCCTCCACAGGAGGCAGGGTGAGAAACCACCCAATCAGAGCCTGCTCCGAATTGCTTCTCCCTCCGTCAGAAGCTGTGGTTGCTACCTCTCCTTCTGCATGGGCTGACCCTGGTACCCAGGATTGGAACAGAATAGAAATTCCAGCAGGAGGAGGTTGTTACCCAAGATGAAAAGCTAAATAATCTAATTTCTCTATGAAGCTCAGTAGCTGCTGGGATCCGTGTCCACATGCCAAACAGCAACAACAATAAAAAATAATAATAAGGAAACTTCTGCTCATTGACTTGTAGTCTGAGGAACTTCTACAAGGCTGATTTCATCTGGCTTCCAGAAACCCCCCGGGGGGCTGAGTAGAGGCTGCCATCATCCGGCAAGGAAGTGGTTAAGACTCCAGCAAGAATCCTTTTTCTCGGGGAGCTTCACATCAGTTCCTGTGCTCATCCAGCCAACTGAGAAGGGCAATATTATGTCTTCCATTTATAAGAAGAAACAGATACGATGGGCACAGCAATGCAGCCAAGATGACTTTAGGTAAAAGCACAGCAACAACTACAAAAATGCAGATGCTTTGCAGACAGTTTTCATGGGAGGTATTTCCTTGGGGCCCCAAAGCAATCCTAGCAGTAGGCAGGATAAAAACACGCCCCAGTCTTAGGACAAAATAAAGCAAAGTGGAGCACAGAGAAGGTAGGTAAATTGGGATCCCTGGGTGGCACAGCGGTTTAGCCCCTGCCTTTGGCCCGGGGCACGATCCTGGAGACCCGGGATCGAATCCCACATCGGGCTCCCGGTGCATGGAGCCTGCTTCTCCCTCTGCCTGTGTCTCTGCCTCTCTCTCTCTCTCTCTCTCTCTCTCTGTGTGACTATCATAAATAAATAAAAAATTAAAAAAAAAACAAAAAAGAAGGTAGGTAAATTGCCCCAGGTCACACAGCCAGGGGCCGCAGGGTGAAGACAAAAGCCCAGGCCTAGAACTACCTGTGAGTTTTTAACTAAAACAAGTCTACTGAAAATGAGAAAACTCATCCTCGATGTGTGGGAGAAAGCTCTGACTCCCATCATCTCAAACCTTCAGAGCCTTACCTCTAAGCAGGTTGGGATGAACAGGTCTTTTGGAGACGGGTTTCCCTGGGATCCAGCCTGTTTCCAGCTGGAAAGCAGCCCACTGGCTCGAGATTTCTCACAGGCAGTGGGGCCTGAGAGAGAGAGAGAGAAGCTCTGAACTGACTGGCTGTGCATGCCAGGCCGGGGGCGTCCGAGCCCTGCACCGGCGTAGATGGAGTGCTGGAACCTCGGCGGAGAAGTGGGCCATGGTTCAGGGACAGAGACCCTTGTGGGGCAGGGTCATCCTTGAGATATGAAGTGGACCACTGAGGACATGGGTCTGAGCCCCAGGAGAGAGGCTGGCCTCTAGGGCACTTGTGGGACGGTTGTCAGACTGGCAGCCTGCAGAAATGGACGAAGGTGCCCTGGGGGCAGGTGGGAAGGGGACTCCGGGCTCTTCATCATCGGGGAGTCTTTCCACCCAGGAAGCTGGGTGCACAGACCAGGCAGAGCCAAGACCATGAGAGTCTTCCCAGCTTGGGGATATGGGAAAATGTGGCCTGGCTGCCCTCGGGGGCTAGTCTGAGGGCACTCGGGGGCTGACCCACGAGCATCCCTAGGCTGGGTAACAGCTGTCACCGCCGGCCTAGAGTGCCCACCACCTGGTTCGGCGGGATTGCTCCTCCGGCCTCACTTACACCGCAGGATCCGTGGGGAACGGGCAGTCAGCGAGGCAGGGACGTACTCTCCCTTGCCGTCCACGCACCAGCAGTACCCTAGGACAGAGCCAGGGGTCAGAAGTTCAGGAAGTGCACTGAGGCACGTGCCCCCAGGTGTCTCACCCACAACTTTCCTTCTATGCATTCGTAGCAGTGCCAGCAAGCCCCCCTTCCATTCCCCCCTGCCCACCACTGTCCACAGTCACACATCCCGATCCATCCAGCAGTGACCCACTTGACCTTCAGGCTGGTAGGTCCCAACTCCCATCATACAGATGGGAAAACCAAAGTCCACTAAGGGATTTGCCACCAGATGCCAAAGAGGGGCCTAGAGTCCAGCTCACTGGTCCCAGTGCAGAGTCCTCTGCTCCAAATGAAAAGGGAGGTGTCACTCCACGCTCTCCCCCTGGGTGCCCATCCCCGCTCACCTGTCCTGGCATGGCACTGCACAGGCTCCCAGCCTCCCCACACGTCGCACTGGGGCACGTAGGGGACAGGCCGCAGAAGCGCAGATGTCCGTGTGGAAT
Source organism: Canis lupus baileyi (assembly GCF_048164855.1). NCBI lineage: Eukaryota > Metazoa > Chordata > Mammalia > Carnivora > Canidae > Canis > Canis lupus. The sequence continues at coordinate 31,280,085 of NC_132851.1, read as the reverse complement.
CCCCCAGGAGAAAGCCGCGTCTCTGATAGAAGTCAAGGGCTGGAGGTGGGAGAGAGGGGAGCAGAAATGTGAGCCCCCAACCTGGAAGGGCCTCGGCCGTGTGGGCTCTGTTGCTGACAAGGACCACACATGGCCTTGTGCTGACATAAGGGGGCCTTCTTTTTGATGTGACAAATATTGTTAAATAGGACAGAGAGTCCTTAACAGTGGAAAGGCACTCACCAGGTTGTCCTTTTTTTTTTTTTTAAAGATTTTATTTATTTATTCATGAGAGACACACAGAGAGAAGCAGAGACACGAGCAGAGGGAGAAGCAGGCTCCCTGCAGGGAGTCTGATGGGAGACTCAATCCCAGGACCCTGGGATCACACCCTGAGCCGAAGGCAGATGCTCAACCACTGAGCCACCCAGGCGTCTCACATCAGATTGTCCTTTAAAAACAAAAAATATAGGCCACAGTTCAAAGGAGTCACTGCTGTCCTCTTGCAAATCACTTTCATATGGAGCCGATTAGGTAAGCGACGTGTCCTCAGGCCCGTGAGACGGTGGTGATCACAGATGGCATTTATTCAACATTCACTACGAACATGCCAAGCACAATCTAAATATGTTTTAGCTAAATGAATCCTCACAGCAACCCTCTATGAGAGGTTCTCTCATCCCACTCGACAAGTGGTAAACTGAGGTGCAGGTGTGGGGCATAGCTTACCCCAGGCTCACAGGGGGAAGTGGGGCAGGCTAAGTGACTCCCAGGGGGTACCCCTGCCATCAAATGGCACCATCCTCAGTGCTCAGAGTCCCCTGCCCTGCCTGGCATCCCCCCGCCGCACTCCCCACTATTGATATACTAGATATCGTACCTGTTACTGGGGCTCACAGCTCCCTACCCTAAGCTGATTTGTCCCCAGCACCATCTTCCTCCTAAGAGGCCAAGAACTGTCCCCTAGAGCCTTTCTCAAGTCGGTGCCTTCTCAACCTCCCCTCACTCCTGCTGGTACTCAGGATGGATGGGGAGGGAGGGGGGTGCAGCCACAGGGTCACTTTGGGGCAGCCCCGTGAGCCATGGCCGGCCTCACATTGGAGCACATCTTCCCCACTTACCTTCTGAGAAAGGGGCTCATGGCTCCCAAGAGGAGACACCAGCAGCCTATGGTCAGAACCCCTCGAAGAGACCAGGACCCAGAAAGTGGCCTGGTGTGTGGGACACAACTCATGAAGCTGACAAGCCTCTGCCTGAATCCTGACATGGCACCTCTTGGTTGTCATGAGTGATCTTAGCGGTTATGAGCAAGTGGGCCTTAGTTTCCCCATCGATGAAATGGCTTGAATACTTCCCCAACAAGATAACTGTCACATTTATATCAAAATAACTTGAGCTCCAGGCTCATGCCAAGCAGAGCTGTGTAAAAGGACTCCCAAGCCCCTCCCTCACCCTCCTTAGGTCCGAGGACACTGCTACCATGTGTTGTTAGCCAAAGACACCCTGTGATCCTTCAAATCTTTTGGTCCTGGGCTCTCAGTCCCCAGACTCTGCAGGACCTGGAGGTCTACACACAAAGAGCTTCCTCTCCTCTGCAAGATTAGAGATGCCTCCTCTCATCCCAAAGGATTCCAGAGAAATGAGCTCCCCTGGTCCTTCTCTGTGGACCCTTCCTCTTTTCACTACCGCCTCAGACATGCAAAATCAGAGTGCACTGCTAGTTGAGGGGTGAACTTCCTCAACTTGATTTCTGAAGAAAAATGCCATCATGCCGTTCAAAGAATCCATCTCTACAGCACCGACAAGGGCTTCTCCCCTTCTTCTAAAATCTCCCTAACCAGTGCTCACAACTGCAGGAGCATCAGTCCCATGTGTCCCTCTGATGATATCCAAGCTTGCCCAGGGATAACAAAATTGGAATATAACTGGTTTCTTGCCAAAAGCAGAAATCTTCTTTTAAAAAAAGGTGGGGGGCGGGGGACACCTGGGTGGCTCAGCGGTTGAGCGTCTGCTTCTGGCTCAGGGCGTGATCCCAGGATCTGGGATCAAGTCCTACATGAGGCTCCCTGTGAGGAGCCTGCTTCTCCCTCTGCCTGTGTCTCTGCCTCTCTCTCTCTCTGTCTCTCATAAATAAATAAATCTTAAAAAAAAAAAAGCAGAAATCCCTGAGTCTCTGAGGAACAGAGACAAAAAGTGTCTGGGCGTAGGGGAGGGGAGGGGTGGGAAGAGAAAGGAAGTGGGGACAGAAGAAACAAGAAGCGTGGCTTAGCCACATTCGCCAGGCTCCATTCACCATGCTATCTGTCAGGCATGGTGCTGGGCCCCATGGGATATAAAGATGAGCAAGACATGGTGTCTCATGCTCCAAAAGAGTCAACTGCATGCAGAGACACAAAAAACAAAGATGGCATTTGGGAGATTCTCACTGGGGTTCACAGAGCAAAGACCCCTGAGTCCCCCTCCCCAGGCGGCAGTAGCAGACATCCCTGGGGGGAAAAGCAGGGAGGCCCTGGCCTGCAGGAGTAAGGGGCTCTCATCTTGGCACAGATGTCATCAGAGGGGGCACTGCTTTACTGTTGTGTGACCTAAGCCCAAGGAACCCCAGACAAGGGATCTGCTGAGATCATCAGACAGGGAATTGGGGAACTCGGGATGCTCGCAGTAGAGGACGTCACTGCCCAGTTGGTGTGGTGTCAGTGAGAGACCTGGGAGAGACATCAGACCTTCCTGCCACAGAGGCCATGGGTGGCGGAGGAAGAATGGGGGCTCTGAGATGAGACAGCCCCAGCTCTGGGCACCAGGGATCAGAGGCCCAGGTCCCCAACCATCCAGGCTCTGCTAGCTCTGAACTGGGTTACCTTGGGCATGTGATTGAACCCCAGTCTCTGTGTCTGAAAAGAATCACAGATGGTGAGTGTGGCACTGCTCTCATGGAAGAAATGGAGCAGGAAATGCCAAGGCCTGGTCATCTCCTGAGCACCGTCGGGGCTTGGCCGGGGGCGGGTTTCAAGTAACGTCGAGCTGCTATCATGGGCTAGAGCACTGTCGGCTCTCTGAGCACGATGCTCCTGCAGGTGGCTTACCACGCTCTCTGGGTTACTGTCACGTTTAGAGGAGACCGCGTGTGGAAGGGGCCCGAAACCCAGTAGTTTCTCTGTAATAAAGGTTCCGCTCCTTTTTCCCCAGTGGAAGTAGGGGGAAGCTTCAGAACGGGCCATGACCATTTTGGGCTGGGTCCCCTCACATTCTAGCCAGAATATCTGGCTGCATGGTGGGCTGCCGGTACCATCTGCAATATGAAGGACCTGCCCCCCAGCAGCTGTGCTGGTGGACTTGTGAATATACTGGAGAGGTGCCATCTTCGACTGGCACCCAAAACCCCCTTGTCTGTTCTTCCCCAGGGACCCACCAACCTGGGAAACCAAGGCCACAAAGTCCTGAGGAGGACTGGAGAGCAACTGAACTCCAGCCCTTGCTTCCCCAACGAGATGGAACAAGAAACCAGATGTGCGTGACACTCACTAGACTGAGCTGCCAAACGAAGGGCATAATCGCCTCCACTCAGAAACTTCTCTGAGAAAGTCTCCCGGGATGGAGAGAGTCGAGGAAGGGAGAGCTCCTCATCCGTCAGCCAGATTCCTTTGGCCGCTAGGAAACTCTCTCCCAGAGGGAACCAAGAACTGTTGGAAGCCAGGACGATCTCTTCTGTTTCCTTAAGGAACTGCAGGACACGAAGCTTCACCTCCTCACAAGAACCAGGACCTAGGGGAATAAAGACAACACGGCTGGACACTTCGCCCTCTCTGAAGGGTATGCACATATGTGCATGCACACGTGTTTGCCACAGCTGTTTCCTTCACCCAGCCCTTTTTACAGCCTGGAATGTTCCTTCTGTCTCATCTCTACAATTTCACTCATTCAACATTTACAGAGGACCTGCTATGTAAGGAGATGAGCAAAAGCTATGTCTGTGCCACACCAAACATTATCCCAAGCACATTTATACAAATAATCTAATTTAATCTATGCAATACCCAATAAGATAGTATTCTTATCTGTGTGTTACAGATGAGAAACTGAGGCATGGAGAAGTCATATAACTTAAAGTCAGGTAGCTAAAGTCCTAGCTAGCAAGTAGTTGATTCAAAATTCTAGTCTAGTCAGTATGACTCTAGAACTAGAGATCCTAACCAGCTGCCTTCAATGGAAGGATGGATGGATGGATGGACGGATGGATGGCTAGATGGATGGGGGAGTGGATAAGCAGATGGATGGATGGATATCAAAAGTTGAAGGGAAGCACTGTAGGTTAGAGAATTATTCTTGCAAAGAGAAGAGAGCATGGCTCTAAGAACATGGATTTAAATGTCAACTTGATCACTAATTAGCTGTGTAATTTTGGATAATGTGCTTAGCTCTTCTGAGCTTCAGTCTTATGATCTGTGAAATGGGGATGACTGGGGCATCTTCTTCATAAGGTTTTTATAATTATTCTATGAGGTGTTGCAGCTGAAGAACTTGGCACAGTGTATGGCACATGTTATCTTTGAAAATGTCACTGTTAACAAAAGTCATACTGGCCATATTTATTCACGACCAATCACTTTGTGAATTCAACAGTGAATGTGTTCAATGAGTTCTTTTGACAGCATGGAATCAGCAGAAACCCCCGACTTCTGGAGTTCGAAGACATTACTGCTTTCTGTGGATGTTCTTGATCAAATGATCTATTATACCAATGCCAAGGATTGGGAATCCCTGAAGCAAAAACCCCTATTTAGAAATCTATGCTTGCTCTCCATTTCTTCCATAGTAGAATGAAAATTCTGTAATTGGACATTGAAGATTGTTTTTTTAACAGGTAAGACCTCTTAAAATCTGGTCCAAATTTACCTTTACCTTCTTCTTCCATCACTCCCTCCCCAAACCCTCCTTCCTACCACACTGACCTTTCCCATGAATGGAATGGGAATGACCTTGATCATTTCCAACACAGCAGACCCTTTTTCAGCTACCCCGACTTGGCACATACTATTTCCTCTATGAGGAAGGGCCTGCCATCCATGTTTGGCTGGGCAAACATCCTTCACAATCCAGAAGCTGATGCCATGCAAATCTTTATCCAACTCCCCAACCAGTGAGTAGCCCCAATCTCTAGGCATATCTTCCATTGGTCTCCTATGTTCATAGCCCTAGCATTTCTGTTTATTATTTACATGATGACATGTCAGGTACCCCTACTGGTCTCTGAGCCCCTGTAGAGCAGACCCCATGCCTTTTTTACGACTATCTTCCCATCATACAGCACAGTGTTTACAGTAGTTGTCCATAGTTGCATATTAAATAAAGAAAGCAGGGTTTCAAACAGACTGGAGATTATGATATGGACAGGAGCTGACCTCATGCCCCCAGAGGCAGGAGCCCCCTGCCCTGTTTATGGATAGGAAATTACCGGTCACATCATTATTTATGGTCATTTGTATTATTCGGCCATTTAGGAAGGACATTCTATGCACCAGACCTGGCACTTTACATCAATTACCTTTTACAAGGCTCACAATAAACTTTGAGGGAGTTATTCAACCTAACGCAGACCTTACTGATTAAACCAAAATGGTGACTCTGGCCACAAAATAGTAGGTGGTAGAAACAGGGCTGAAGTCCCTAGTAGAACTAGCACTGTGTCCTCCAGGCCAGTCCTTCTCAAGCTTTAGGGAGCACCAGAGCCTCCTGGGGAGCTTGGAGAGATGCAGGTGTCAATTCAGCAGGTTGGGTCCAAGATTCCAAATTTCTAACAACTTCCTGAAATGATGCTAATATTGCTGAACCACACCTAGGGTGCCAAAGCTCCTAACCCCTGGTCATCAAACCCTTTGGATAACATGCCCCATCAATAAGAGAGTTTGAGTGTATGCCCCCAAAATATGCCTATTTCTTATGTGGAAAGTGAATACAAGCATGACTATAATAATATACTAGGTACAGTTTGCTCAGCTGTCCTAGCTGTTAAAAATATGTAATTGCAAAATCAAAACCAGACCTTTAGAAGGAAAAGATAAAACACTGCCTACAGGTGGAAACTCTAATACTTGCTTCCCAGCGGATTGTCATGTGCCCCCGGGTGGTCTACTCTCCATGCCTCTTGGTATTCCCCATGGGAACGGCCAGCAGACTTTAAGCCTAGTTCAAATGCTTTGCCCTGCACTCAGGCCAGGGCGAGCAAACCTAGATACTAAAGTTACAAGGTGCTTTTGTTCTCAGCAATCTGGGCCTCAAAAATTGGATGCACAGAGGACTAGATTCAGTCTTAAAGCATCTGAAATTATAGGAATGTCCTCGTGTAAGAGACCTGACCATTGGTATAGAGAATCTCAAAAAAAAAATGAATGCGGCTTTTTAGACAACAGGCATGCCAATGTCAATGTGTTCACTTGGAGGGTCAGCCTGTTACTGGGACTTGGCACTTCAATGGAGAATCCTAACTGGGGGAAGCAGGAGTCTCCAGGCATTGGATATGCCCAGGGTATTATTGTTTTCAACACATGTTCCTATGATGCAACATTCTAAAATTTCACTCACTGCTGAAGCCTAAACTTTGGCGAATGTCAAAATCATCTGATTAATGTTAACGTTATCTGGAAAGGTGTGGACAGTGTTGAACATTGCAAAGAATGGATTGAGAGATTTCTTTGGACTTGAACAACTGTAATATTAACCATAATATTAGCAACGTCTATTTAGAGAGATTCTCATATGATAATAAGTGTTGAATCTGTCTCATTATTCATTCAAGCTGCCAGCATGGCCACTTGGTAAGAAGACATTTTAATTTAAAGACAGTCAGTCTCATCCTGTTTATGCCTCAGATGCCACAGCTTTCTTATGAGCTCACCTGCCACAAAGCTGAACTTATCAACCTCCTTCAGTTGCTCTGCAGTCAGTCCTATGATTAAACCCCTCAAATTAAAGGCACTTTGAAGGCAGAAGCACTTCCTAAGGTCTGGGGCACCTAGCATGTCCTTGTGAATAGGATCATAATGTGTGCTGGTTAATCAAATGGTGCACCTAATTTATGAGTGGTTACATAGGGCCAAGAGCCAGGCCATATCCACTCTAAGGCCTTTGTCACCCTAAGATCATGCTTTGCACACAGACGACATCCAGTTCAAATGAGAAGCATTGATTCAACAAATCGATCATATGAACATTTAAAAATGAACTACGCTAACTTTGCTAACACCTGGCTGCAGAGATGTAGGGAAATCACTTCCTTCCTAGGAGCCTTGGTGTTGTGGTCCAAATGTTTGTGTCTGCCTAGCATTTATGTATTGAAGCCCTAACTCCTAAGGCGACGGATGGTACTTGGAGGTGGGACCTTTGGGGGGTGACTAGGTTTATTTTTTTTTTAATTTTTATTTATTTATGATAGTCACAGAGAGAGAGAGAGACAGAGAGGCAGAGACATAGGCAGAGGGAGAAGCAGGCTCCATGCACCGGGAGCCCGACGTGGGATTCGATCCCGGTCTCCAGGATCACGCCCTGGGCCAAAGGCAGGTGCTAAACTGCTGCGCCACCCAGGGATCCCAAGTTTAGAAGAGGTCGTGAAGGTGGGGCACTCTGGATGGGATTGGTGTCTTTTTAAAAAGATGAAGAGACCAGAGCTCTTTCTATCTGCCATGTGAATACCCAGAGAGAAGGTGGTTTTCCGCAAGCTGGGAAGACGGTTCTCACTGGGAATGGGATCTGCAGGCACCCTGATCTTATATTTCCACCCTCACGTTTGTCTGTGAGAAATGTCTGTTGGTTAAGTCCCCCCAGTCTTGGTATTTTGTTACAGCAGCCAGAGCTAGGTGCTGGCTGCTGGGTGCCTTTGGGTACCTCAACCACTGAAGGCATGTAGCTGGACATATCCAAACTCCATGCCAGTTCTGACACTAAATACACCCCTACCAGACCTCCTCTGCATAAAAGCACAGACTCGGCTCTCCACTGTGGTTTAACTCACATGCTGGGACCTTGCTCGGCTCTGTCCGGGTGCCTTCCAGTTCTCGACCAGCTTCAGAGACACACCAGCAGCTCCGAAGGTCGAAGTGTGCCAGAGGAGCGCTGAAGTCTGAGTAGGCCCCTGGGTATCGGCTGAGCTGGCCATTCAGGATCTGCCAAAAGGGGTAGGGCTCCAGGAGGATGTTCCCTCCAGGCTGGGTCCGGTTGCCTTCCATCACCGCCAGCGGAACATCTTCAAAAGATGGGTATCTCGCCAGCCCCGGGAAGATGCCCTGTTGGCCAGCCGCATACAGACTTTGAATAAAGAGGCGAAAGCTTCCAGAAGCAGCTTCTCTATAGCTCATGATCTTCATGAGCAGCTCGGCAGGGGTCAGCTCCTGGCCACTGTTGTTCTGGGCCTCCCATCTCTCATACCACTCAAAGGCCTGCTCAGGGGGGCCATCGCATTGCACAGGCCTCCACTGCCCAGCGGTGCTGCACTGTGGGATGTAGCTACTGGAGAAGGTGGGCAGCATGCTGGAGTCAGAGCCCAGTACTTGCACTATCCCCAGGAAGGCTTGCTCGGCCTGTAACTGACATGGCGTGGGGCCTGGAAGGAACACGGAACAGGCATATCAGGTGAAAAGGTCCCACAAGCCCAAAAGACCAAGATGAAAACCCCTGATCATCCAAACCATACCTGAAACCTTAACAGCCACAGAAACCCCATCAACCACAATTTTGTAGGTGTTATCTACAACATTCTTTCTATCTAGACAGAGAATGTCCTGGTCACCGAAGTGGCACTATTGTGATCAGCCATTGTCAGCCTACAGAAATCTTTGAGCTTCTAGAGGCCAAGGGAGACTCTCTACTCACTCACAAGTATAGTTAATGGGATCAACCCTCTTCTGGACAATTTTTAAGTTAACTGGCAAATTTTGCCACTGCATAATCTGGGACTTAAGCTACAATGGAATCCACTTTTTCTGCAATGCGCAGTGTTGGGGCCCCAAGAGAGAATTGGGATTTGTAGACTGAATACTCAACAGACTCACATTGCTTGGGTTCTCCAGGCAGGCTTCGAGTTCCAGGAATAGCCTGACCATTGGTGTCCACGCAGTAGCACTCTGAGTTAAAGCACTGGACGGGTAGGAAATGCCCCTCGCTGGTACAAGAAGGGACGAACAGGCTGGCCCCAGCAGGCAGGCTGCCCGAGAGGCTTCTCATGAGAGCCCTTTGCTTCTCACACTCTGTGGGGCATCGGGGTCGTCCACCTCTAACCCTGGAGCCAGCCAGTTCTTTGCCCCGGGAATCCACACACCAGCACTCTCCAGCAAAGCACTGGACATCCTCGTAGTCTCCTTCTGCTGAGCACTGTGGCACAAAAAGGTTGCCAGGTGTCTGCTCACAGTCTTGGGAGCTGAGTACCATTTCCATCACATCACCTAGATCCTTTGCTATGTCTTCTGGCACAGAAATAGCATGCTGCAAGAAGAGAAGAAATTCTGGAAGCTCCAGAAGAGACGCCAGGAATGTCAGGGCATTTTGGTTCTCTTGTAAGTTGATCTGGAAGCCAAAGCTGCCCACAACTGGCACATTCATAGCCGTTCCCTCTTTAGAGGCTTCAGGGGGTGCTGTGGCAGGCTGTGAATCTAATCCCACTGAGAGGGGCTGGGCTAGGTCTGTCTCGCTGTTCTGGAAGCCTGGGAGACCAAACTGCTGGAAAAATTGACTGAAGTTAAATGTGCCTCTGGTGCCAATGGCTCCAGACAAGTTGAACCGGCCAACATTCACCAAAAATTTCCCTCCAAAGAGGTTTTGCTGGAGTCGTGTTGGGTCAGTGGTAAACTGGAGGGCAAGACGAGCCAGCTCCCGGGAGGGAAAGATTGCTCCAATGGCTTCTCTGATGAGAGTTTCTGAGGCAGAAAACTGTTTATCCTGCCCTTCTACCATGGGGCGGAGAATCCCAGAGTCCACAAAGAGCTCCTTGATCAAGGGTGGGCAGGATGTGGCAAATCTGGCTACTCTCTGAGACACCTGTCTTCCATCGGGAGCCAGAAACAAGCTGTGTTGGCTGAAGTAGCCCGAGGGCCCAAAGAATAGTCTAGACAGGGCCTGCCTCCTCTCTGACGCACAGAGCTGGGTTTCAGCTGCACAAGACAGAACAAATGAGAGAAAAGGTTTTAACAGCAACAAGTAATCCTGAGACAACCCCAGAGACCTTTCTGGTAGTAAGAAGTCCAGGATGTCAATGAAGAACATCGACATTTTGTGCCTCTGTCTTCTCTCCTTTTATTTACTTTTTACTTTCTCCCTCCCCGAGCAGCATTGGTGGTGGCCATTAGGTGGGAGTGAGTATTCCAGTTGATGTGACTTCCTCTCTTATCTCTCATCAGCCGGTGACCCTCTTCTAAGGCAAGCCTCCCAGGCACTGGTCCACCTTCTGAAAACCTGACCACATACATGCACCAAATGTATGAGGCTGAGCCTCCCTGACTCCTCGGCCCAATATTCCTATCCACCCAGAACTTTAGAACATAACATCATATGGAAGTAAGGTCTTTGCAGATGTAATTAGTTGAAATGAGGTCACATCGGATGAGTGAGTCCTAAATCCCATGATGGGTGTCCTCCTAAGTCCATGAAAAGACACAGACACACGGGGGAAAGGCCATGTGAAGATGAGGGCAGAATGCAGGTACAAGCTAAAGAAGGCCAAGGGGTGCTGGCAGCCCCACCCCACCCCACAGCTGGACAGGCCAAGGATGAATTCTTCCTGAGGGCCTTCAGAGGGAGCTCAGCCCTACTAACACCCCAATTATAGATTCCTGGCCTCCAGGCTGGGAAGGAATAAATTCCTGTTGTTTTAAGCCATCCAGTTTGCGGTAATCTGTTACGGCAGCCCTAGGAAACTAATACACCAACAAATTCCTATTTGTTTTTAATGAAATGGTCTTTTTTTTTCAGCATTCTCTTGTTGGAATTTTTAATGGACTTTAATGCTTCATTATATGCTCTTCGTATGGCTGCCTAATTCCTCCTTTCAGGTAGGCTTGTCTACTACTTTATAGTCTCTTGGAGGATAAGAACCATACCTTAAATTAGTAGTATTTCCTATAATCAGAAATATTTTCCTATGTTGTAATATGTAATATGAGATTATATTATAGGAAATACCCTATTATAGGAAATACTCTGTATTATAAGAAATCGTGTATTTCCTATCATACAAAATAATAATGCGCATGCAGCAAGCACACTTAGTACATTTTTCTAGGCTTGTTGCCCTTTCCTTGAAGTTATTAATTAAATAGTAGTCAGCCAGTCAACTCCATGCACGGTCAGGTCATTCTATCTGAATATTGACAGCAATTACATTAAGAAAAAAAAAGACTTTAAGTTCAAATTCCAAGCATCTCCATCACACAGGTGACAGTAAGCAGGCTCTGTTTCTCCATAAAACCATAAATCTTAGCAGTCCTTTTCAGCCACCCCCCCCACTCACCCCCAACTTTTTAAAATAATTCTTTCCCTTCAATTCACATGGATGCCAAAAAGGAAGTCGGCCAATGTCCCTCTGTAACTAGGCAACAGAGGAAGAATTGGAACATGAGAAAACAGACCGAACACATCAGAACCCCTAACACATCCCTCAACCAGGTCATGGCTACCTTTGATGGAAGGTATTGCAGGACGGTATGGAAGAAATAAAGTTCACCGCTTTGCTTATTCTGTTTCCAAATTAAAGGCATATCCCTTCCATTCGTTTGTTATGTAGTGTTACCAAGGCAAAAAAAAATTCAGACATTACTTCCATGTGGCATTCGTTTGCATTGAAATAGGGCCCATACGCCAGAGAGGAGAAAGTAAAAATATACGAACCATGCATTTGGTAGCATCCTGGTTTTAATTTGGAAAACCATAGTTCTACATTTCCACCTGGGAACAGGAAGGCGTACTATTCTCTAGGTTTTAAGAGAACAGCAATGGAATCGTAAATACTTCTAAGGCAGAGCTTCAAAACATTCTTCTTCTACATTCTCACACTTGGCAGATAGAACACTACCAAATACTGCACAGAAGACTCAAAATGTTAAGTTGGAGAAAATGGTGACTTCATAGGAATCGTTGAATGAACATGAACACTGATCTATTTTGAGGCTAGAAAAAGGCCTGCCTGCCTCCTTCACTGTTTGCGATCACGTGGAATCTATCCAGTTCCCCCAAGTGGGAAACCTACAAGGACTCCTGGATTCCTCCCTCCCCCTCTCCCCTAACTTCCTTTGGGATCTTACTGGTAAGACAGAATAGAGTATTAATGGAGTATCTTGCGACATTTCTCAAGTTCACACCCCTCTCCCCAGACCATTGCTTCTACTCTCCTATTGGTCCCTGTGCTGGGTTGAAGTATCTCCTCAAAATTCACATCCTTCCTGGAACCTGAGAACATGATATTGTTTGGAGATAGGGTCATTGTCGATGTGAGTAGTTAAGACAAGGTCATACTAGGGTAGAGTGGGCTCTTAATTTTATATTATTAGTGTCATTAAGAGAGAAAGAGGGGCACCTGGGTGTCTCAGTGGTTGAGCATCTGCCTTTGGCTCAGGTCATGATCCTGGGGTCCTGGGATCGAGTCCCACATCGGGCTCCCCACAGGGAGCCTGCTTCTCCCTCTGCCTATGTCTCTGCCTTTCTCTGTGTCTCTCATGAATAAATGAATACAATCTTTAAAAAATAAAAATAAAATAAAATAAAAATAAAAATAAAATAAAATAAAATAAAATAAAATAAAATAAAACTCCTCAACGTCTTCACCTCCAGGATGAAGTCTCCGAGCCCTTGTTTTGGTATGAAAGACCTCACTGTCCCATCCCTCCCATTCCCTCTAGGCTTAAAGCATCAAGCCCCACCCTGACCATGTTCCAACAATGTGTTTCTCTCCCCTTCTTGCAGATTCGATGTCCAGTAGCATATCAATGCCTCTCATTTCTCTCTTAATAATCCAATTCTCTTGCTCTACAGAGCAAGTAAACATAATTCTTTTTGTTTTTCCTTCACCTATGAGGCCCCAACATTCTGTGAGCTCGCCTGAGGAAGCAACTGTGCCTGATGTAGAATGTGAAACATATTGGAAATGAATGACGATAAAGTTCATTTCCATCACGTTGGGCTCAGAGGGCCTCTGGGGTATCCTCTGAAGGCAGTGGGATTGATGGGTTCCAGAGCAGTTGGTCTGGAGAAGCAATGAGAGTCACATGACCCGACGGGAACAGAAGAGAAGGCCGCAGAGAGGAAACCCACCACAAGATGGCCGTTCCCCTGGCCGCCGAGTCCCGGGGATCTCCTTCCCTCGGGCGTCCACACACCAGCACGGCCCTCCCCTCTGGCACTGCACCGCCTGGAAGCCCCCGTCCCGGCGGCAGCTCGGAGTGTAGGGGTGACCGAAGCTGCTGGCCGTGAACTGCTCCACTTCACATCTTGTGGGGCCTAGGAGAGAGAGGAGAGGTCGGGCAGGAAAGGAGAGGACAGGGCGTGAACAAGGCTCCTGCGTTGACAGCACACACTCTGTGTGCTCTTACCATGTTCTAAATCCTCCTTCTGCTTCAGAGGACCAGCCCCAGAGGCCACGGGGACTCTAAGGCCTAAGTGGTTTCCTCCAAGAAGCACACCCATGAGTCATCGGCTTAGGACTTACATCGGAAGCGGCCGGAGAGGACTAGCTGGACCGCTAGGAACCGTCTCTGCAATATCCGGTACAGGGTGGTTTCGGCGAAGGTGGAAGCAAGGTCCAGGCCAGCAAAAATGGTGTCATAAATTTCGTCGAGCAACAGCTCCAAACCTGAGCAAAGACAGAAGCGTCTCAAGGGCTCAGTGCATTCCAAAAGGAAGCCCTGACCTTGCTGATCAAACAGATATTAGGCCAGAATCTTCATGGATCTGATCAAGAATTAATGGTCTCAGCGGTGCCTGGGTGGCTCAGTTTGTTGAGCATCCAACTCTTGATTTCAGCTCAAGTCATGATCTCAGGGTCGTGAGAACAAGCCCCACATGGGGCTCCACACTCAGCAAGGAGTCTGCTTAAGATTCTCTCTTTCCTTCTGCCCCCGCCCATGAATAAATAAAGTCTTAAAACAAAAAGATGGTAATGGTTTCCAAAGTCAGGGCTGCTATATGGTTGTGCAGGTTGCTCACAGCACCAAGGAGCACAGTTTGCAAGAATGAGAGCAGATTAAAAGGCATCCTGTGTTCCACTCTCTGGGCTCAGAGCCGCACCTGCCCAAAGTGGGGCTCCTCTTTCCAGTGTGCACGAAGGCTCCATATGCACCAGCAGCTGTGTTCATAGCACCCGAGATGAACATTTGCAAACTGCGCCCTCTTCAACACCCATGGCAGCCTAGCAGGAGCAAAAACAGACACTGCTTTCTGTTTAGCAAGCTTTCAGGTTTGGGGAATGTCTCTCTCTCTCTCTTTCTCTCTCTCTCTCTCTCTCTCTCCTTCCATTTACCTGAGATGTGCTTACCTGTGCCGGCCAGCTCCCGCCCTAGACTGTCTGCACAGTGACAATAACCAGACACGTCAGGGAACTTGCTCCGGAAGGCACTGAAAGTCACGAATGCATCTGGAAACCTAAGACAGAACGAGATTTATGGCCACTGTTTCCTAAAGCTCAAGTCTTCACAAGCTCTTCTAAAAGAAAGAAAGAAATGTGGCCTCATCTCATCTGGGGAGAAGGAATATCTACTTTTTTTTTTTTTTCTTTAATCTCATGCCATTCGCTCCATGTTTCTTGCAGTAAATATGTTTCTTTTCTAAACTGGTTTTACCTGGCCAGGGCTAAGCTGGACAAGTGAAAATGAAGCCGCACTCAGCTGTCGCCTATGGATTAGTCATTTGCCTCCCTCGTGGAATTTCACCAATTTGCACCTAAACGTGTGCCTCATAGGATCGGGCGGAAAAAGGATGATGGACATCACATCACTGGAGTGTAACGTTACTAGACTATAATGCTAGGGACTCAAGGCCAAGTTTGCTTGACAAACATATGGTACATTGTAGATGATCTCATTTTGGGAGATCAAAAAACTCCGGAGCCCTTTACAACTTTTCCAGAGCTCGAAAAGAAGCCAGAATCCACCGTAGGAAATTCTTCAGGACGTTTCCCAGTTCCACAGTTGAGAACACACAAAATCAACATGACACCACCAAAAGTGCTATGCAATCCCTCTCCATAAGTACAGGGCAAGTGTGCCCAAGCCACGTCCAACCTGGCAATTGCTATCAGGAGCCAACTGGCAGGGTTCCCGATCCGGGAAGTAAGATGAAGCTAAGGTGATATAAAAGCATACCGAGGAGTTCTTCCCATGTGCAATGATTCAGCAACCAGAGAGGAATCGTTATGCAACATCAGGGGATTTGTTTTTATGCCCTATAGGGCTAGCACATGAGAACCAACCATAATGTGTTTCTCCCTGTGTAGGGAAACATCCCCAGAGAGTAAGTTAGCAGAAGCAACAGCTCTCGGCGCAGAGATCCACTGCTGTGTCACCTATTCCAGCAAAACACTGAAAACAACCCTAATATCTGGTGGTAGGAAGAGTAAGAAGTAAATTACAGTAAACTTCCTAAATGGTTGCATCTACACCATTAGGTAAAAAGGGGAGAATACAAAATGGCCTGTATAGACACTGCAATTACCACAGTGCACATGAACCACTATTGGAAGGCATTTGATAACACAGCAATTGCTTGCAGCCTGAACTGGGGGTGCAACCATAGTAGATAATTTGCATGAGAATGAATATGCAACACAATGCCTATAAAAGCACTACAGGAGTATGGATTTTTTCCATGTTGTTGGTCTTTTATTGTGTATTCGTGAGTTAAATAAAAAGGAGTGTTATGGTAGGTAAGTTATGCATAGCAGAAACTAAAAACTCACTTTGCCCAGTTGCCACAGATTGGAGCATATATAATAAAAATTCATGAATTGAAAGCTGGGATGATTCAATTCTAAAAGCACTAATACTAGGATAATAATCACTTCCATTTATTGAGCACTGTCCCGTACAAGACAATCTGCCAAATATTTAATATATGTTGACTTATTTCATCCACTTAACACTCCTAAAAGGCAGGTGGTATTTTCTCATACCCATTTTAGAGGTTAAGAAGGTAAGTTATGGGGACGCCTGAGTGGCTCAGCGGTTGAGTGTCTGCCTTTGGCTCAGGATAAGATCCCAGAGTCCAGGGATTGAGTCCCATGTCGGGCTCCCTGCAAGGAGCCTGTTTCTCCCTCTGCCTATTTCTCTGCCTCTCTGTGTGTGTGTGTCTTAAATAAATACATACATACATAAATACATTTTTTTTTTAAAAGAAGGTAAGGTATGTTGGCCACCATCTTGAAACAGTGGTGGGAGGTAGAGTTTAAACCCAGGTCTTCCCCATCCCGTGATGCCTACATCTGCCAGTGGTGTCATTCAATGTATGTTGGCTGCACCTGCTTCCTGTCCCACATTCTGAAAGGCACATAACTCTGTTTTGTTCTGGCAATTTCCTCTAGATACCTTTTCCCAATATCTAATAGATGTCGAAGACACACCCACTGGAGAACGCACGGACAGGGCACCTGGATGGCCCCAGGTCCTGAAATGCATTTCAGCACAAGGCACTGGAAGTTTCAGTCACTCTAGTCCCATGTCCTTCCAACTCAACCCAAAGGCCCATGACCCTGTCAGGGTCATGCCCCAGGACCAGTGCCAGCAGGAGGACTATTTTTTTTTTTTTACATTTTTCTTTTAATTTAAATTCAATTTGCCAACATATAGTATAACACCCAGTGCTCATCCCATCAACCGCAGGACTTTTGAGCCATCTTCATCCCTCTACTTTAGGGTCAAAGTCCTCCTTTCTGGGTTTACAGTCTTATGAGCTACCCAGTGTCTAGGCCTCTGTGTGCTTTTTGCATGGACCTCACTCCTGATATCCCTCCTGCTTGCATATTGAAGATCATTGTGGGGGCGCCTGGGTGGCTCAGTCAGTTCAGCATCTGCCTTTGGCTCAGGTCATGATCTCGGGGTCCTGGGATCGAGCCGAGCATTGGGCTCCCTGCTCACCAGGGAGTCTACTTCTCCCTCTGCCCCTCTTCCTGCTCATGCTCTCTCTCTCTCTCTCTCTCTCTGCCTCTCTCTCTCTCAAATAAATAAATAAATAAAATCTTAAAAAAAAAAAAAGACAACTATGGCTTCAGCTGGAAGGGGTCCTCCTGTTCCCTCAGGAAGATGACCTGAAGGCCTTCCTGGACTCTGCTTCCTCTGCTCACCTCTGGGACAGACCCCCTGCACTGTCACCTGTAATCCCTCCCTGCCAATTCTGTGTGCACTGAAAAAAGCTCTGGGTCCAGAGTCAGATGTGTGAGAGCTCTGGCCTCGGCCTAGCCACATGTGGTCATGGCCGTTAATTACTACTCATGAAAATAATAACAGGGGACATGCTCAGGATGATCAGACACTGCACCAGCACCCTCTAATCTCCTTAATCCTTACAACAACCCTTAAAAAGCTGCATTTCACAAATGAGAACCCTAGGACTCAGTGTGGTGAACTGACCAGTCTAAGATCACCCAGCCCGGACCCGGCACCAGGCATCCTGAGTCCACTCAGACCTCCCCTGGTCTCTCAACTGCAGCGGCTGGCAGGGTGGAGCGCTGCTTCTGAAACAGAGCCCAGTCCTCAGGGCACCTCACCCTGGCAGTGACAGGAAGCTCAAACTTTGAGTTTTCCTTGATTCCCTTTGTTCCCGAAGTCTGATTTGATAAATCTGATTTTCGTGGCTGATTTCTGAAATGGTATCCACCACTATGAATTCTGGACTCTTCCTCCAGTATAGCAGTTAGCACCAGGATGGTTTAGCTGCTGCTTCTCTATTGTCATTAGTGCTTTCCTGTCAGCCAGGATGGGAAGTCTTCCGCCATGCTTTCAACCTCCTATTTATTAGATTCCCACCCTTCTCTGCCACCTCAACAAAAGTGTAATAACTACCAAGACTGAACCTAAGGTTTAGACGAAAGGAGAGAAAGGCTCCATCATAATAGTTGGGCCAGCTAGGTTTGGAACCTGGTGTACAGCCAAAGAATGCTCCCAGAGGAAGTGAGTCTGGAGTGGGATCCTGAAGCTAAGAACAAGGATTTGGCAAGAAGAGGACAGAGAACATGTCTAGAAGGATCATTAGCACATCGCCACGTTCAAAGTGAGGGCAGAGGATGAAAGTGTGGACAGGAGAACCTGAGAAGCTGGTCATCACTGGGGGAGATGTCCCCTCAAGTCTGGGGGGCAGAGAGTCTCGAGACCCAACCATCTCTACCATGGACACACTGTTCCTGAAAGTTCCATGCCTACTGTCCTTCTAGGCTCAGGTCTTAGGAAACTGACTGTCTTGCTGGCAGCAGGACATGGGCAAGTCATATAGGACCTTATGGCATATGGCATCGTTCCTTTTATGAGGATAGAAGGAACAAAGGTTTTTCCACTTTTGACAGAAAAAAAATTGTTTTCCTCTGAAAAACAGGTTTACTTTTATCTGGTGGAAACCAAATAACTGAGAGTATCTTTTCTTCCTTTGTTTGTAGGGCGCTCAGAGACAAATATGCACCTTTTTCTATTTGTTATAAGAAAATTTTTGGAACAAGTGGTACATACCAACTTTTCCTTGTCTTATTCTTATTTTCTAACCTTATTTTGCCTCCTCTAGGATCTCTTCTATTATCTATTTTATCCCATTTGGGGTGTGTCAGAAGAAAGGAGGAAGAGAAAATCAGCACAAAACCTTAAAAATAAAAAATAACATAGTTTATCTAATGGAAAAGGATGTGTCCCTTCTGTTGAATAAAAGCAAAACCTCAAGAGGATCCTAAGAAAGTTCTTATGAAAGAAAATTGTAGTGCAGGAGCAAAGGATGGCTGTCCTGAGTTTATGCTCAGATGGTGGCCAACCCAGAGTTAGAGAAATCACAACGCAGGCTCAGTGAAATACTAAATGTCAGGCCCTGCCAGGTACCCGGTCCTGGTCTTGTGCAAAATGACATCTATGCCCTGGGCTGGGGTAGCCAACACCATTACTCAGTCAGATTCTCCATGCCACCCACAGACAGTCCCTCCAGAAATCTAACCATCAATTAATAATTAATAAATTAGCTACTTAGGTGCCAGAAGAGCACTTCTTCAAGTAGGAGCTGTGAGCTGGCATGGATGTCTCCTATGAGGGTAACTGGTGGTCAGTCCACAAAGGATTTCTCTGTATGTTCTGTAATGATGTCTCTTTGCCACACATTATGATGCATGTAATCTTTCTTACTGGATTATCTGATCAGCACGGGTGGCCAAGGGTGGAAGGGGAGAAGGGCGGGGAGTGGGAGTGAATGGGTGACGGGCACTGGGGGGTTATTCTGTATGTTAGTAAATTGAACACCAATAAAAAATAAATAAAAAAAAAAGAAAGTTTGAGTTTACTTAGTCACTAAGGGCCAATAAACCGATTAACTGAATTTTAGGAGGGACCACTAAGGCCTGGCAATGGCACCAGCTCTTAGAACCTTTACCTGCAATCTGCTTAGCCAGAATGCATTTCCCCAGTTAGCAGTTGGGCGAGGGTAGTAGGAAAGGTGGGGAAGAGTTTGAAGAACTAATACAGCTTACTCCACAGCACAGCACGGTTTTCAAAGTCACCAGCCAAATAGGAGTCATCAGCTGTGGCCCTCAGGAAACAAAAGGACCTGCTTCAAATGGGTAAACGGGATGGCCGCATTCAAGTGCAAGTCATCACCTAGCACATGAAGAACCCACAGTAGATTGGCAAATAAGCTCCCCACAGCCTTCCAGCCTCCCCTCCAGGCCCCATGCAAATAAGTCAACTGCTTCATGCCCCTTCTCCACTGGAATGTCCCAAAGAAAGCCTCTCAGATTCAATATTCCAAATTGAAACTTGTGACTTTCCTTTTCCAAACTCATCCAAACTCATCTTGTACCATGCATCCAGAAACAGACCTGGGCTTGACTCTTCCTCTTCTCACCCTCTACCTTCTGGATTCTACCTCAGACATGTTTCCCCAGCCATCCCATCTCCTCACAGTGCTCTCCATCACATGCTCTTGGTCCACACCAATGTGGTCTCTCACCTGGACCCATGTAGGAGCCTCCAGAC
Organism: Canis lupus baileyi; assembly: GCF_048164855.1. Taxonomy (NCBI): domain Eukaryota; kingdom Metazoa; phylum Chordata; class Mammalia; order Carnivora; family Canidae; genus Canis; species Canis lupus. Next base: position 31,259,926 of record NC_132851.1, on the reverse strand, counting down.
CCACAGAGCTGCCTCCCTGCACCCGCTCTGCTCTTCCCCAGCCAGTCCATTCTTTCCTAAATTCAAAATATACCCAATTTCCCCACAAGCTCAAAATTCTTGATGCCATATTGGGGACGTACTAATACTAAAAAATTACTCCTTGCTTATCTGAGCTTCAAATGTAACTGGCCATTCTGTATTTTATCTGCAACCTTGGGTAGGAAATCTAGACTCTCTAGAGTGGCCTCTGGGGCTCCTGCCACCCTGCCCCGTGGAGCAGCTGGGCCTGGCACTGCCCAGGTCAGCTTATCAAGAAATCCCTGAATGCGGCTGGGCTTCCAGTAACCAACCACCCAACCCTTCCCATGACCTTTCTAAGTCGGAATTCCCCCCCAGAGACATGCTTGCTTACATAAAGGAAAGGATCCCATTTCAGGAATAAATTTTTCTGGTTGCATCTATTAAACAATGGAGGCTTAGTCTTGAACTTTTGCGTTTAACTCGACTGCCCCCTCGTGGAAGGAGCTTGAACTGTGCCTCAAGCTGACCCCGCAAAGTTCTTGAACGCACAGGTTGCAGGCCTGCTGTGCACCAAGCTCTGTGCTAGGTGCTGCAGGGAAAGAGTTGAATCAAAGGTGTGTGGGATGGTGAGTGGAGCCAGACAGCTCTAGCACCCACTAACCATGGCTCCCAGGGTGAGCTCCTTAGCGTCTATGTTTCAGATTCCTCATCCATATCCCGGAGAACGTAATTATTTTTGTAACCATTAAAGCAGGCAGAAAGACACCCAATTGCCTGTATGTAGTAAGTACTCAGCTGAACTTGAAATAAGCACACATTAGTTTACATCAGTGACTATCAGTGAATCGGGCTGTTTGGAAATTCTTACGTGCACACAGGTAGGCCATTCTCTAAGCCTCAGAGGGAAAAATGCAAAACAAACAAAGAAACAAAAACCAACCCTAATTTATGTTTGCTGCAGCTGGGGGATATGTCAGGAATCCCTACAGATGCATAACAATTGGCATCTGTCTCAGGTAGTTTCATAGATGAGGCCTCATCACATCCTCTCCATGACCTAGTGCACAGGGAGTTGTCTCCATATTTCAGTTGGGGACACTGAGGCATAGGGATAAAGGGAAAGGAACAGGTCACTTTGCCAAGCAGTGGCCGAGTTAGAATCAGGGTCATGGAGGCTAATGCTATGGGGCCAGGCAGGTCACACCGATGGAAGGAGCAGCCACCGTGACCTAGGGGGACACGGAGCGCTGGACCATGTATGATCAGTCCAAAAAGAGCAGTTCAAGGCCAGCTTCTTCGTGCTGGGGGGAATTCAGGAATCCAGAATCTGGGCTATTAAGTTAAACATAAGAAATTGCTGATGTTCAACTGTTTTTTACCTACACAAACAGGAATTTCATGGAGTTGACCTGAAATGCTCTCGGTTTTTAAAATAACAAGCAGCTCAAATAAGACTTGTCGACGGGACAGTTCATGTGTCCAGGCTGCTAGGCTGCCACCCCTCCTGGCACAGCCCATGGGAACGCTCTCTCTCCCAGAGAGGGAAAAAAATGGGTTGTTTTGGAAGCCAGCCACAGAGAGGCTCAGGTTCTCCAAGATGACTCCCATCAATATTCACAGACTAACGCACTTACTGATTGCACTCAGGATGAGGCAACCACGTCTGAAGTCCATGCTGGCCCTTCGCAATGACAAAGTGGCCGTCTTGAATAACCAGAAGCAATCTGATTATTTGGGCAGAGATCTATCATGCATCTCCCTTCTTAGGCTTGTCACTTAAATCTTTAAAATCATTTATACGTGTGTAGACACATGCAATTTACAAAACGGCATAAATACGGTGGTCCCCACGCTTGCCATAATGCCATCATTTTTCCTTCTCTGTTAATTCCCTTCTCCTACCCCTGCTTCTCCATAGTAACTCGATCCTGCCGATGGCCGTGATCACCACCCCGCGTATGCCGATCACAGACACAAGCGTAATCCTATCACCGTATATGTATGTGAAAGGACGTGTGTCTGTTTTGTAAGAAGTAAATCATACAAGCGCCTTGTGTCTTCTATCATAGCATCATAATATGCGCTGCAGCACCCTCTCCAAATCAACTGGTAGAGTTCCAATGCATTCTGTTTAACGGCTGCATAAATATTTACGGTGGTGGCGCATTTATCCACCTTGAGTTTCTCAGCCACTCTGTTCTCAGTTTTCTGCTACAGTGAGAAACAATGCAGTAGACATCCCAATACATGCGTCTTCACTCTCCTGTACTTTCATTTCCTTGGGCTCCCTGGCCCAGGGCGGGCAGTGGGGGAAAGAGGGGCGTTCACCTATGTTTAATTCGAATGGCTGTTGCCATCTTGCTTTGTTAAAAATAATGTTTTTGGGACGCCTGGGTGGCTCAGTGGTTGAGCATCTGCCTTTGGCCCAGGGTGTGACCCCGGGGTCCTGGGATTGAGTCCCACATCGGGCTCCCCGCAGGGAGCCTGCTTCTTCCTCTGCCTGTGTCTGTGCCTCTCTCTCTATGTCTCTTGAGAATGAATGAATTAATGAATGAATGAATGAATAAAATAAAATAAAATAAAATAAAATAAAATAAAATAAAATAAAAATACTGTGTCCTTTGGATGCTCAGCCGTGTATGAGAGTGAGGCCTCTCTCAACTCCCACCAGTGGGTACCTAGGGCACCTCAAAGCCCCCAGCCCCAGCCTGAGGCATGAGCCTCAGCAGGGGATAGGAAGACACGGCCTGGGGTTGAGCAGATCCCAGAGGCGGGCTCCTCTTACCTGTTGTAGCTATGAACCAGGTCAAAGATCATCATGTCCGTGGTGTTGACAAACTTGCACTGGACAGGCATGAACTCCCCATCCAGAGAACACTGGGGTGGTGACTTGTCTCCCACCCCATGGAGGAGACGCCGGTTTCTTATCTCACAGCTCCGAGGACCTAAACATTTCAGAGGAAAAATGTTCAATTCTTCGGTCCTAGTAGGTGCCTGCGCTCCCGTGGTCCAGACGCAGACGTTCCCAGGACACGCGGGACCCAGACCCACATGGAGACGAAGCCCCGCACGGGGCCCTGGCCAGTGCTCCCCAACGTCCTGCTTCTGCTCCCGACCACCAGCCAGCAGATGCTGATCATCCCCCACGGGGCAATGTTAGGAGGGGTGCAGCCTCCCTAAAATGCTCTCATTCTCTGCACTGGGGGCCAGGCTCTGTGCCTTTCATCAGGGAGACCTGACGAAGTCTTGGTGACGTGCAGGGAGCTGAGCCCATGGGGGATGTCAGGGGGCCGGGGCTCTGGAGACTTACAGCGGGCTGGCCTGCCCAGCTGGCGTGTCCCGTACACCTCCATCCCTTCGGCATCCACGCACCAGCACTGCTGCTGCCACAGGTCGCACTGCACGGGTGCGTAACCCCCCGACTCCTGGCACTGGGGGAGGTAGGATGTGGCGGTGCTGTTAAGGTAGCCGCTCAGCAGGATTTGCTGCCTCTGCAGCTGACAGAATGACAGGCCTGAGGGTGCAAAGGGCAGCGTCAGAGCTTCATGTCCCCCCTCACCCCTGCCTGATGCCGGAGATAGGGATGTGTCCTTCCCACCCACAGTGAGGGGAACTCGGGCCCAGCCTGCGGCGCTCCTCAGCGCTGGCGGCAAGTTTGGGACCAGTGTGTCCACCTCCCGGCTCTACCCCGGATTTCTCCTGCAACCTGCACACCCGTCAGGGAAGGGTGCATGCCACGGGACACCGCACAGCCCGCAGCCCGGGCACTGCAGGGGGGAGGCGGCGCGGCACTGCAGGCTGGCTGTGCGCAGCTCGTCCCATCGTTTCCCCACGCCTCTGCCCACACCCTCACCGTGTATCCCTGGGGAGGCCCTGCAGCCTGCACTGCTCTGGGCCTCCCTCCTCCTCTGCAGGGCTGAAACTCGACCGCCTTCCTCAGCAATGAGGATTGGTGACCATGACAGTCACTGCCCCTGCTGAATACCTACTGTGTGCCCAGCATTTCACATGCGCCTTAAAACCTGCAAGACGTGGGGCGCCTGAGGGCTCAGCGGTTGAGCATCTGCCTTAGGATCAAGTCGTGATCCCAGGGTCCTGGGATTGAGTCCCATGTCTGGCTCCTCACAGGGAGCCTGCTTCTCCCTCTGCCTGTGTCTCTGCCTCTCTGTGTGTATCTCTCATGAATAAATAAATAAAATCTTAAAAAAACAAAAAACAAAAAAAACCCTGGGAGCCAGGTCCTACATTCCTATTAATAGGCGAGGGACGACAGCTCAGTGAGGGCCCGGCCTGGCGGGGGGCATTCAGCAGAAGCCTGTTGGGAGCCAGCCTGCTACCGCCACCCTCCCACCCTACCCCCACTAGCCAGGCTGGGGGCAAACAACCGGTGCCCAAAGCTGAGCTTTTCTCCTTAAAGAAGAGCTTTGGTTCCAGGCTTGATATCACCATTTAAAGATGACCAGCTTCCCCAACCTGTGTTCTAGGCTCAGCACTGACATGCTTTACAGGGGAGGGGGGAGGGGACTGTGTTCCTTTGACTACTCATGATGATAATTATTTTATCTTATTTTTTTTTTCAAATAATTATTTTAACAGGGACGTTTTCACCTAAGCCTCAGATTTTACAAACACCTGAGGTGAGAGAACACTCGGTGTGTCCGGGGCCTCATTCTGCTTCCAGCAGCCCTGGAGGTCCGGCCCTGTGGCTTCCTCAGCGCCAGGCATGTGGCCGGCGAGCCAGGCCAGCTCGGCACCTGTTTGCTGAACAAATGGTGTGCTCGGCCCCCTGGATCTTCACGGCAGTCCCGCAGGAAGTAAGGCCTGGCGTGCGCAATCGTCATCCTCATTGGAAGGGCAGCCTCCGGCAGCCCGGGGCCCAGGGACCCTCCTTCCCTCCCTGCCCCCGTGAGCACTTACAGGCCGCGGGCCGAGCAGGCTGCCTGCTGCCGGGCACCTCCACGCCGTCGGCACCCACACACCAGCAGGTGCACCCGTCATTCTGGCACTGGACCGTCCTGCGGGCAGGAGGGACACACCACAGGGACTGCATTATAGGGACCCCAAGCTGCAACCCAGCTGGCTGTCCCTCGTCTTTTCCGTTCTTCCACTTTTTTTTTGAGATTTTTTTATTTATTCATGAGACACACACACACAGAGAGAGAGAGAGAGAGAGACTGGGAGAGGCAGAGACACAGGCAGAGGGAGAAGCAGGCTCCATGCAGGGAGCCCGAAGCGGGACTCGATCCTGAGACTCCAGGATCAGGCCCTGAGCCCAAGTCAAGCGCTAAACCACTGAGCCACCCAGGGATCCCCTCTTCCATGTTTTAATTTCTTTAAATTAGGGAGACATGGAGGAGAGGGGTGAGCGACAGAGGCCAAAGCTGGCCTTTACCTGAATTGCTCATCCCCGTGACATCTCAGCCCTTCACCCTCCAGACATCTGGTCTACAAGGCCACCCTGTTGTGTGGCTGCCACATGGCCACCACTGTGGAGGGTGAAAGTGGTGCCAGGGCTGGGCTAAGTGGTCTGGGGCCAGGAAAAACATCAGGTAAAGTCGGGGGTGTTGGAGAGCAGAGCCTCGGGCCGGGGTTACACGGAGAGGCACATCTGTGGGTGGCCTGCAGCAAGCAGTGGCCACAATGAGGCCAACAAGATGATCAAGCATCCTTCTAGGGGCAGAAGGTCACAGGTGCACCAGATGAAGACAAAAGCTCCCTGAGGAGGACCAGGGTGCTTGGAACTGCAGGTGGCATGGGAAGAGCCACATGAACAAGGTGAGCACAGGTGAGCCATCCGCCACGTCCCGTGCCATTCCACACGTCCTCAAGGCCCCAGTAGTGGCCGGCCCATGGCGTCGCTGCCCTCCTGGGAGTGTGTAAGGGGGCTTCTAGGTGCATGGGGAGGACTCAGACCATGAAGGCAGGCAGGGATGCTTCATAAGGGGTTCCCAGAACGCAGCCACAGATGGGGCTCCCCTGGTCCAATGTGACTGGCACAGCGCGGGGAAGTTAACATCCACGCCCACACAAAGGACTCCCGTGCATTCTGCTGGGGAGTCGAGATTATCACTGCACTCTTGGGGGCCAGTCTGGGATGCAAGTTCACATTAGGGCAGCCAGAAGCCCCCTCCAGAGAGGAGCTCACAGCGGGGACAGAGGCGCATGGCCCAGAACGCTGGCCCTGGCTGGGCTCGGACGTGCAGCGGCAGCCTGAAGTCCGGGCAGCTTGTGCCTCCCCCCACCCCGGACCTCTCAAGGCCACAGGTGAAGGGGAGGGCGGCACTGAAGCCTCAATCCCCCACCCCTTTTATTAAAGCAGTTACAGGCAGCCCAGGTGGCTCAGCCGTTTAGCACTGCCTTTAGCCCAGGACATGATCCTGGAGACCCAGGATCGAGTCCCACGTCGGGCTCCCTGCATGGAGCCTGCTTCTCCCTCTGCCTGTGTCTCTGCCTCTCTCTCTCTCTCTCTCTCTGTGTGTCTCTCATGAACAAATAAATAAAATCTTAAAAAAAAAAAAGCAATCACACTGAAAGTTTGGGCAGGAAATGAAGGGAAGTACCTGGTCCTAGCTGGGATGATGAGGGACTGGGGCGCTTGGGTCAGATTATCCTGTGTCAATCAACCCCAGAGGTGGGCACCCCTCCCCCCAAGTGACAGTGGCCACATGTCATGCATGTGGGGTGAGTGGGGGCACAGCACAGGAGCGGGTGGGAATGAGATAAGCTTTAAGGTCTCTTAGGGCCCCAGGAGTCCACAGGGCTGAGGGAGCCTTACTGGTAGCTGCCGTCTTCCGCGCACTGAGGAACATACTCTGCTCCTTTCAGAAAGGCCCTCTCCCTCTGCAGCTCGCAAGGACGCAGAGGCTGGGCGTCCACCTGGTATTCTGGGGAAAGGGAAGCAGCTCATCAGGGAAGAGTATGGATGGGATTCCAGTAGCAAAGCACAGATCCTCTCCTGGGCTGTATTTCTGGCATCACCATCAACAATTAGGCTCTAATTTCCAGTTTGGTGGTTATTGATGCGTTTCTAAGTAGGACATTGGCCTGTTTAACCCTCAGCCTCAAAAAAAAAAAAAAAAAAAAAAACCCTCAGCCTCTCCTGGGAAGTGATGTCCGCCCTTCACCCTTGTGTCCCTGAGATGGTGAAAATAACCCGCTCAAGGTCACACAGCTGGCACGAGTGGGATCCGAAGTCAACCTTCAGACCCCGCCTTCTCCCAAGACTCGGGGGGTTAGGTCCGAACACCAGGAAGAAGGTGATCTTGGATCTATCAAGCCATCCCCATGGGCAGGGCACCTCCCTGGCACAGGTCAGGGATGCAAACTCATTAATAACTCCCCCGTGTTGTTCTTTTCGCTGAGAGCGCATGTGACATGCAGGAGCTTATCCAAAATCACAACCACGTCAGAAGAGGAGTGTCACTGGCTTACTTTTCCAGCAAGAAAACCGAAGCTTAGGCTTATCCAAAGTCACCCAGCAAGTGGCTGAGCCTCTGCTGGAATTTATGTCTATTTCACTGAACAGGTGGATTTTTTTTTTCCGCTACCTGTAGACTACTTCTCAAATGCCTCACATAGATCACCTCGGCCTGAGACAGCTAAGGGAATTAAAAAAAAGAAAAAGAAAAAGAAAAACAAAATAAAAATAAAATAAAATAAAATAAAATAAAATAAAATAAAATAAAATTAAATTAAATAAATAAATAAATAAATAAATAAATAAATAAATAAATAAATAAAATAAAAAAAGTTGATGCCAACATTCACAAAAAGGATGGGGTGGGGTGAGCTAAAATTGACTTAGGAAGATCTGATTTCCCATCTACTCTCCATGAATCACAGGTTCCGTGACCTCAAGGCAAATCACAGGTTCCGTGACCTCAAGGCCTCTCTGAACCTCTGTCTCTTCATCTGAAATCCGTCCTCGGGACATTGTGGGGATTCAATGAGACCACAAATGTCCTGAGGCATGGGGGCAAGACCATCGGAGTTGTGGCCTGGAAGCCCCCTCCAGACCCTCTGCTCCACGGTCTTGGCTCATAACTCACCGAAGATGTTGGCTGACACCACGCAGGCTGAGCCCAGCAGACTGAAGACCCACAAGGCCAGGGCCATTTTGCAGGCCCTTCTGGGGATGAAGGGGTGGAAGCCACTGCCCACCCCAGGCTCTGGCCAGGGAGCCTTTATAGAGCTGCTCGGGCACCTGCTCCCCTGCCCACGGGCACTCAGCGAAGCGGCGCCTACCCTGTTTTCTCTGCAGGTCACAAGGGGCTCCTCCACCTGCATCTGCTCCCTTCTGAGGACACTCGTGTGGCCAGTGGGGGACGAGATCTTGTTGAGGCCCTGTGGAGCAGAACGGGGGGCAGGTGGCTTTGAAATCCGTCTTTACAAGTGAAGGCCAAAGCTCCGTGGGCAACGGGCTCAACCCTTCTGGGAGAAAAGCTTTCCTTCCCTTCCCTTCCCTTCCCTTCCCTTCCCTTCCCTTCCCTTCCCTTCCCTTCCCTTCCCTTCCCTTCCCTTCCCTTCCCTTCCCTTACTTTCCCTTCCTTCCTTCCTCCCTCCCTCCCTCCCTTCCCCCCTCCCTTCCTTTCCCTTCCCTTTCCTTCTCTTCCTTCCCTTCCCTCCCTTCCTTTCTTTCCTTCCCTTCCCTTCCCTTCCCCTCTCCTCCCCTCTCCTCCCTTCCCTTCCCTTCCCTCTCTTCCCTTCTTTCCCTTCCTTCCTTCCTTCCCTCCTCCCCTTTCCTTCCTTCCTTCCTTCCTTCCTTCCTTCCTTCCTTCCTTCCTTCCTTCCTTCCTTCCTTCCTTCCCTCCCCCCCTTTCCTTCCCTTCTCTTCCCTTCCCTTCCATCCTTGCCTTCCTTTCCCTTCCCTTCCCTTCCCCTCCCCTCTCCTCCCCTCCCTTCCCTCCCCTCCCCTCCCTTCCCCTCCCCTCTCCTCCCCTCTCTTCCCTTCCCTTCCCTCCCCTCCCCTCCCCTTCCCTTCCCCTTCCTTCCTCCCTTCCTTCCTCCCTTCCTTCCTCCCTTCCTTCCTTCCTTCCATTTCCCAGAGCACCACAACAGTGGAATCCATTCTGGGCAATGAGAATATGGCAGGGAACAGGCAAAGCCAGGAGTATGGAATATAAGAGTTTTAGTGAGGGAAGCCACACACACACACACTCCTATCCATACTTGCTCTCCCCTCACCTCTGTCCCAGGACGTCAGGATCCCCCACCGAAAGGCAGCGGGCACTGTGTTGTCCACAGAGAGACTGTAAAGCAGTGTGTTGTCTCTTGGCAAAGCCAGGCTCCTTCCTTTTCTCCTTTCCCTGCGTGACCATGGCAAAATCACCCCATCCTCTCGAGCCCCTGCCTCCTTCTCTAGAAAACAGAAGTGAAAAGAGAATAATATTGTGTGCCTACTTGTTGCAGTTGCTAGAAGGGAATAAATGGGACACTGAAGAGTACGTGCTCCAGAGAAGCTAACAGTTAATACCACTGATTTTTCTCATTTTGCAAATGATACGGTGCCAGGCAGTGACGGACCCGCAGGGCACCCTGCAGGTGAGGGGCTGGTGACACTTGGGGGCAGGGGTGGTGGGCCCACAGGGAGGAACTCTCCGAGGATTTGGCACCTATGTGGAAGGAGGGCTGGGGAGAGTCTGGAGGGAGGTCATCCCAGGCCAGGGGAAGGGCAGGACAGGCTGGGAGGAGGAGCCTGCTCCGTGCACCCAGGAGGAAGATGGAGGGTCCCAACAGCAGAACAGTGGATACTACTACCCAGTAGAGGTGCCCTGAATGTTACAAGAGTTAACATATGTGAAGTGCTTAAAACCTCGGTTCCCTTCATCTTTACTATGTTCAGGATACAAAATACATAAAGTAACACTCAAGAGCCTCAGCTCCAGCTCTAGCAGCAGCCCCAGTCCCAGCCCCAACCCCAACCCCAGCACTAGCCCCAGCCTCAGCCTCAGCCCCAGCACTAGCACTAGTACCAACCTCAGCCCTAGCCTAAGCCCCAGCCCCAACCTCAGCCCCAACCCCAACCCTAGCCCCAACCCCAGCCCCAGCCCCAGCCCCAGCCCCAGCCCCAGCCCCAGCCCCGACCTCAGCCCCAACCACAACCCTAGCCCCGACCCCAGCCCCAGCCCCAGCCTCAGCCCCAGCCCCGACCTCAGCCCCAACCCCAACCCTAGCCCCAACCCCAGCCCCAGCCCCAGCCTCAGCTCCAGGCCCATTTCAAATTCAACATGTCCCAAAACAAGCTCCTGGACACTTCTTCCCATGCTGCACCTCACCAGGCCTTGCTACGTCTCTAATGGCAAAGATGAACGCCATCCCAACCTCTCCACTCGCCTTTCAGCAGCCTCCAAATCCTATCATCAAACCATCATTCCCATGCCTTGGGCCTGAGCCCTTCTCACCACCTCCACCTCCTTGTGCCCCCAGCCCTGGACCAGCTACAGGCCTGGCCGCCCACCCCAGTCTTCAGCCGGCTGCTTCTCCAGCAGCAGGGGTGGCGATGGACAGTCGCAGCACAGGTGTTCTGTAGGTCAAGCCCATGGGCAGCTCCTGAAGACCCTGTAGGGGAGTGGGGGGGGGGGGTGGGCGTAACTAAAAGGAGACTTAGATTTCAGGCAAAGATAAGACGACAAAGTGTGTTGGTATTTACTGGAAAAGGAGATGTGACAAGAAAAACTCCCCTACCCGGCCCCCCTGACACGGGTCAAGGTACACCCCTCACTTGGGGGCCAGCAGCTCCTCTTCCCTATATAGGGGTGCCTCTTTATCCCCAGGGATCCATTCCAAGACCCCCAGGGGCAGCTGAACCTGCAGAGAGCACCACACCCTCTCTACCGCTCTCCCCTGTACTCACACACCCACGACAAAGTTTAGCTCCCAAATTAGGCACAGTAAGAGATTAACCAACAATAAAACAGTCACAGCAAAAGCCTGTGATAAGAATGTGTGAATGAGGGCAGCCCGGGGGGCTCAGCGGTTACAGGTCTGCCTTAGGCCCAGGGCATGATCCTGAGGTCCCGGGATTGAGTTCCACTTCGGGCTCCCTGCATGGAGCCTGCCTCTCTTTCTCTTTCTGTGTCTCTCATGAATAAATAAAATCTTTAAAAAAAAAAGTATTTGTGAATGTGGTGTGTCTCCCCAAAATATCTAATCGTGCTGTACTCTCACCCTTCTCATGAGGATGTGGGTGACAAGTGCCTACGGGATGGGGATGGGATGGAGTGGGTGATGCAGTGCTGTGACCCAGTGTCAGGCCGCTCCTGCCCCTCTGACAGCACTCAGGAGGAGGGTCATGCCTTCTGGAAGCACGGTCACCCTGCCCACCCGAACCGAACCCCACCAGCGGAGGAGGCTGAGAGGCTCCCTGGAGGCCCAGGGCAGGTGCTGAGTCACTGCCACTGGCCCGGCCGCTGCCCCGCTCCACCGGGTCAGGTGCTGTGGGAGCAGCAGCAGTGCCCCGGAGCCCGGAATGCGGTGGGGGGGGGGAGCCTGGGGCGCCCAGGGGCTGCAGGGGTGCACGCAGGGGGCCCAGGAGAGGTGCTTCTCTCGGGTGGGCAGCAGAGCGCGGAGCTGGGCAGGCGCCGGGCCCTGCACGCTTCTCATCGTGACTCAGCGGGCTTCACTGCGCCGGCCGCGGGGACAGGTGGGGGACAGGTGTGGGGGGGGACAGGTGGCGACAGGTGGGGGGACAGGTGGCGACAGGTGAGGGACAGGTGGCACAGGTGGGGGGACACGCGCACCTCCGCGGGGATGCTGGCTCGACTCCTCTCCAACCCGCGCCTGCTTCACGCCAGGGACCCTGGGATGCTCGGAACAGACCCCAAATGTGACCGCAGAGCCCTCGTTGGGCTCCTCCCTGCCCTGATTCGAGGGGGGCTTACTGAAGATGTGGGGGACGGGGGGGGGTAACTGGGATACAGGAGGAAGGGCCTGGAAAGCCAGCATCCTCTCCAACTGGACCCCGAGACCTGACCTGTGCTGCCCACCTGCTGGTACCCAGACCCTCGAGCCGCGTTTTTCTTAGGCTCTTCTTCCCAGCTCATCTCTCCTCTTAGGCAGAAGACCCCAGGGGCAGAGCACCCCAAGATGGGAACAGACTGAGGATCGTGTAGAGCATCCAGGCCCGTGTGAGCTCAAAGCAGGCCTCACACCTGCGCAGGAGGACCCCAGAGTGCCTGGAGGGAGCTGTAGTTAGCGCCACGTCATTATAATGCTAAAATCCTCGCCCACGGAGGAGCACAGGCCTCATTAGGGTCACGTACAAAGCAGGTGCAGGCAGGTTTCCTTAAGGCGCATGTGCAACCTAATGGGCTCCCTCCCTACCCTGGCGAAGCTTCCCTATCTAATCATCCTAACCCTAATTAAAGGACCCCGTTCACCCTTGCTGGGGAATCACAGGTTTGGAAGTGATTCCCCAGGATCTCCGATCTCTAGTTGCCTTTGCCGGCTCCACCTGGTGTCCTCTCTACGGGTAACTCACACCAAGGAGCAAACTGACCTGAGTTCAGTAACAAAATCAGGGGTCCCCGTTTCTGATATCCCTCAGCTGCGGCCTCTCCCCTAGGCCAGCCTGCTGCCAAGCTGCTGGGAACCATGCCACCCCCAGTGACTCAGAGTCACCTCCCTCCTTCTGGGTTACCAGAGAATCATCAGAATTCCTAGTACCTGACATCTGCTTCCAGAAAGATGGAATAGACCTACTTTTCCCTGTTTCTTCTGCTAAGCACAGCTGAAACACTTGGATATTAATATTAAAATGTAAAAGATGGGGGCACCTGAGTGGCTCAGTGGTTGAGCGTCTCTGCCTTTCACTCAGGGTGTGACCCCGGGGGTCCTGGGATGGAGTCCCACATCGGGCTCTCCCTTTTCAGAAAAGGGAGCCTGCTTCTCCCTCCACCTTTGTCTCTGCCTCTCTCTATGTGTCTCTTGAATTAATAAAGAAAATCTTAAAAAAAATGTAAAAGATGGTGATGAAAATGACGATGTTGACAAGCAGAGAGAAGACAGCCAGCTAGCAACCTTAGGACAGAGGAACAATATGGAAGTAAGCTCCCTGGATTGTATTTTGCCTCGCATATCTCCGACTGGGTGTTGGAAAAGCCAGCAACTAGAGACGTCAAGGAGCACAGACCCCAAAAAAGCCACAAGAAGAGCTTCTTGAGCCAAAGGTCCAGAAAAGGGGCAGCCTAGCAAGATAAAAACCTTTTCGTAGTAATTGTTCAATTCCAACAAACCTCATGGAAAAAAACCGTGGCTTATCTCCACCCATGCTAGCAAAGGCCAGCTTGGGAACCCTAAGAATTCCACCTTTGTCAAACTGTGAGGAGGCTCCAAGCCCCTCTTACCAGGACAGGGACAGAACGGTCACGTGGGGCATGGGAGTTTCACCCCGGCTGGGCAGTGATGAACCCCCTCCCTCTGTGGGGCCAGTGGTCCTGGACTGATGCTTCTGGTCCCGTCTTCTCACGTGTGTCTAGATTCTCCGCAGGCGTCCTATACAGCGGCCCTTTCAAGTGATGCTTCCGCCTCACTCTTAACGTGGGGCTCTCCATTTGTGGCTCTAGGATGGAATTTCTCAATAGTCCTGTGATCCTTAGCCCTCTCTTTGGAGAAATCCAACAAGAGAGCCAAGACCTGAGTGCAGCCTGGTCCAATCTTTTCAAGTCAGCTGCGATTTGGTAACTGTTGAGATGCTCTTGCTTTCTCTAGTGGCTCTTTTCAAAGCAATCACATCTCCCATGCGGCTCCACTTCTGGACCTGATCACCTGCTCTGGTCTTCAAAGCCCCATTGTCCATTTGAAATCAGGACTGCCTGGCCTTCTGAGAGCTCAGCCTTTCTCCTACACCGTATTCTCTGGTTCTCCTGTCTTCTAAAGTTTATTTTCAATCTCCCAATCCTCAATCCTCCTATGTTGATTTTATCAAAGTGTGTCTTTTTTTTTTTTTTTTTTTTAATGACTGCATTTCCTCCTTGATTTCCTGGGCAAGCCTGACTCCTAGAGACAGAGTATTTCAAGGATGGAACTTTAAATTGCCTGTAGGTTTGTAATAATTTCACTGAATTATTTTCTTTCTCTAAACATTATCTCTTCACATTCTTTTCTCTTCAACCTCTTAAAAATTTATAATAGGCCTTACAATTTTAGATTTAAAAAAAAATTGAGTACAGAAAGTTGTCTTCCTTTTCCACAGGTTCCCCTATTACTAACATCTTGCATTAGCGTGGTGCATTTACTACTAACATCTTGTGTTAGCGTGGTACGTTTGTTACAATTATTGGAGCAGTATTTGTACATTATTATTAAGTCCATACTTTGCATTAAGTTTTATTCCTTCTGTCTTAATTTTTTTTTTTTTTACTTTTTATTTTGAAACAGTTTTTCAACTTATCCAGAGGTTGGAACAGTGATACAATTCCCTTTTTAATCAATTTCATGAATATTAACATCTTACCCAATCGTATTGCAATTATCACACCAAGCAATTGTCATCGATATATTATTCACTACAGACTTCAATGAATTTCGCCAGCTTTTCACTAATATCCTTCTGTTGCTGTTGTTCCAGAATCCAATCCAGGTCTTACATTCCATGTATCTATGAAGTTTCCTTAGTCTCCTCGTCAGAAAATATTAAGGAATATACAAAAATTCTAAGACTAATAAGTGAGTTTAACAAAGTCATAAAGATATTTTTAAAAATCAATTTTATTTATATTCTAGTAATTAAATATCTGAAAATAAAATTGAAAAAAAACAATTCCATTTACAGTATCAGGAAGAAAGAATTAAATATTTAGAAATTCAACAAAAAGTACAAAATCTAAACACTGAAAACTACAAAACATTGCTAAGAAAACAGTATGGAAATCTTGAACCAAAGAAGAACTACATCATGCTCTTAGATCAAAAGACTCAAGTATTGACAGTAATTGATCCGTAGATTCAGGGCAATTCCTGTCAATATCCTGACATGTTTTTAAAAGTTGAGTATCTGATTCTAAAACTTTTATGAAGATGCAAAAAACCTGGGATTGCCAAAAACAGTTAAGAAAGAACATAATTAGAGGACTTACACTGCTTGATTCCAAGACTTACAAGGTTGCAGTAATCAAGACCGTGTGGTATTGCTTAAAGACAGACACATAGATCAATGGGAAGAGAAAGCAGACTATAGATACAAATCTGCATGATTACCCTCAATTGATTTTCAACAGAGGCAGCTGGGTAATTCAAAGGAAAAGAATATTTTCAACAAATGGTGCCAGAGGACCTACATGCAAATTAAAACGAGATAGCACTGTACCCCTATTAGAACAGATAAAGTCCCAAACACTGGCAACACCAAATGCTGGCAAGGATGGGGAGCGACAGACCCTCAATTGCCCATAACTTTTTGGGTCTATTTCTGGTCTTTCTATTCTGTTCCATCAATTTACGTCTCTCTTTGCAGTCTCTACACCGTGTGGATAACTGTAGCTTTATGACAAGCCCTCTAATGGG
Source organism: Canis lupus baileyi (assembly GCF_048164855.1). NCBI lineage: Eukaryota > Metazoa > Chordata > Mammalia > Carnivora > Canidae > Canis > Canis lupus. Next base: position 31,244,422 of record NC_132851.1, on the reverse strand, counting down.
AAACTGTCCTGTGTTATCTCAAAATTGCTTAAGCTATTCTAGGTCCTTTACATTTCCATACAAATCAGTTGGCTAATTTGTGTTTCAAAAAGTCTGTGGGGGATTTTATCTGGAATTGGATTCTATCTACTGGTCAGTTCTGGGAAAGCTAACATTTAACAATAATGCATCTTCCAATCCATGATCTTGGTGTGTTTTTCTGTTCATTTATTTCATCTTTATTCTAGGAATTGCTTTGTTGGACTTTTCTGGGTACAGGTTCTGCATGTCTGTTTTTAGATTTACTCCTCAGTATTCACATTTTTGATGCTACTGAAATTATTTTTAAATTATTTTTTTAAGAATTATTTTTTCTTCCCTTATTGCTCAGTGACATATTATACTAGCAGGACCTCCAGAACAATGTTGGAGGACTTTTGAAGATATGTTACATTAATTTTTAAATATTAAACCAAATTTGTATTCCTGTGGAACACTCAATTTGGTTTTGATGTATTATCATTATGTGGATCACTGGATTGACATTGCTAACATTTTTTTGGAGGACTTTTGTGTCTGTTCAAGAGGACCGTGTCTTAGTCTGTAATTTCCTTTCCTTGCCGTGGCTTTTCCTGGTCTGCCATGAAGTCAAAGTTAAGTGTTTCTTTCTTCTCTGTTTTATATCCGTGCTTGTGCAACATTGAGATTTCTTTCTTAAATGTTTCATAGAATTTACGTTCAGGCCTGGAGTCTTGAGGTAACATTTTAAATTACAAATCCAATGTATTTATTTCTGAGTCACTTTTGGTAACCTGTCTTTTGAGGAATTCTTCTACTTCATGGAAGTTATCAAATTTATTGGCATATAATTTTTCATAAGATTTTTAAAAATTGTTTCTTGGACACATAGCAATGTTCCCTCTTCCATTCTAATTTTTGATCAGTCCATGTAGGGGTTAAACCAATTTTATTGGTTTGTTCAAAGAATTGTTTTGGTTCATATGGTTTCTGCATAGTTTGTGCAGTTAATAGGTCATTTATTTCAGCACATATTTCCTTCCTCTTCTATTTATTTTAGTTATAGTTTGTTTTTCTAGTTTTAAAATCTTACATCAGTGATTTTGTACCATTCTTAATTTCCAATTTTTTAAATTGAGGTATAATTTACAAATACTCATTACAGATATCCATGATTTGATATTTGTACATATTGTGAAATAATCACAATAGGCCTAGTTAAAAACCTGAATGGCTTTCTAATATAAGCCATTTCAACCTATAAATTTCCTTCTAATATTGCTTGAGTTGCAGCCCACAAATGTTAGCATGTTGTTTTTATTTTCAATTAAAAAATGTCTTCAGATTCTACTTGTAACTTTCCTCTTTGATTCATGATCATTTACATGTTGATAATTTCCAATCAATCATTTGGGGGGTAGTGGTTTCCAGATATCTGGTATGTATTTCCAATTTAATTCCATTGTCATCAGTGAACATACTATGATTTCAATTATTTTATTTTAAAGACTTTGTTTATTCATGAGAGACACACAGAGAGAGGCAGGGACACAGGCAAAGGAAGAAGCAGGCTCCTCACACGGAGCCCAATGCGGGACTCGATCCCAGGACTGGGATCATGACCTGAGCCGAAAGCAGATGCTCAACCGCTGAGCCACCCAGGCGTCCCGATTTCAATTATTTTAAATGTATTGAGACCTGCTTTATAGCCTAGTATGCTGTCCATCTTTTTGAGTATCCCATATGCACTTGAAAAGGAAATTCCTGCTCTCTAGTTGTTGGGTGTAATGTTGTAGGTCAGTTAGGTCAAACTAAGCGTTCACATTTGTTCGTGTTCTGTACCGATTTTCTACTTATTCTATCAATTAGTGTTAAAGGAGGGTTGAAATCCTGATTTCTTAATTGTAGATTTTCCTATTTTCTATTCAGAACTATTAGTGTTTGCTACATGCATTTTGATATTCTAGTAAGAAGCCTATACATTTTTAATTGCAATTTACTACTTAATTTTTTTGTGGACAAAAGGGAGAATTATAGAGACCTGTAAATATAAAGGAAGACATCATTCTACTGGAAAGTGAAATGCAAAGGCAAAAAAAAGAACATAAAAATATGTAAAAGTTCCAATGTCAAGAGCAAGCTTGCTTGTGTATTTTGAAAATAGATGTTGCTAAGTAGCAAAACAATTGGTTCTATTACATGTATTTAAAAACAGGTTAGTTTTCATATGCCAATATTTACAAATTGGAAATCACACTCTTTGCAATTAAGTTTATGGTGAACAGTTTCAAATGACAAAAAAGCTCCACTGCCCAGAGTAGTGTCCTCCACTGTGCATAATTATACTGGGTTTTCCCTCCCCTCCCCTGCCCCTCCCTCTTCCTCACTCCAACTTCTTTGGCTGATCTCTTAAATACAGCAAGCACACTTAAGTTTTGTCTTCAGACCCACTTTTAGGGGTACCCAAAGATTTAGGCACCAGGAGTGGATTATAATTTTCCAAAATTCCTACACAGAGGTCAAAAAACATTTGAAGACCATTTTTTAATTAATGCACATAATCTATTTCCTCCAAACCCCTCTACTTACAAATCTAATTATCTTTCCTTTCTTTTGCTTCTCTGGCTCCCTGTACTCTTTAATACCAACCATCTCTTTGAAAAAATAGGTTGACTATGACCTTATTAATTCTATATCCAGCCACATAACCCGCTGGCTGGCACACAGATGACAGGGTCACTCCTGCATTTAATCTTCAATTCACACTTTAATAAGAACTTCTAGTTACTTTTATTTGCTTCACTGAACTCTCAATTCTGTTAGGCATTATTCACATTTTATAGATAAGGAATGCCAAGCTCAGAGAGATGACTGCCAGTAAACTGCCAGAGTGAAAACTTGAGCGGCGTAACTGCAAAGCTCCTGCCTGCCCCACTACAGCCAGGTGCACCGCTCACCGATGTCGCTCCTCCGCAGCAGGCACAATGCAGGTACTAGAGGCAGCCTTGGATATGGAAGAGAAAATCGAAGCTTGAATAACTGCCTGGGTTTGCAGAGACACACAAAGGAGAATCTTTCAGAAGAGGGAAATGTTAAGGAGGCAAGACATGGAAACAAGCATAGTCCATCAAAGAGTGAGGCTGTACTTCAATGAATTTGAGATCCTGGTTACACAGAACTGATTTGAAATAGGGCATCACTAGCGGCTTTAGCAAAGACAACGAAACTGACAAAATCAGTTGAAACACACTTCAACTAGGACAAGACCATGAGCTTGAAGAGCACAGGGTTTGCATCTCAAACCTGCCACTAAAGTCTTACTGAGGACGTGTTTCTCAACGTATCAACTTGTCAGCTTCCCCATCTTGAAAATGATCTTGTTTGACCTATCCACACAAGCATCAGACTAGATCCTGCAGACAATGTACAATACTGACACAAAGTAGGCACTCAGGAAGTGTTGCTCTTCTAGCCTGGCAAGTGACCATTTTCATGAAGTACCATGAAGGCAAGGTTAAAGTTTCGGGAGGCCAGTGGTAACACACCTCCACAACATGATGTGATAAAACACTGGTGAGATGGCGCGAAGGAGGAAAACAGCATCTGTTTTGAGGAGCCAGCACAAGTGCTGAAGGGATGGATACAGGGAGACTGGGTTTCTCAGCATCTGTCACAGCAGAGAGAGTGAAGGCGGAGGAGGTCTAGTTGACTGGATGGGAAGTGCGGTGCTTTGTTTCAAACATGTGGAAAATGAGTATGTGAGAGGAAGTCAGCCAGTGAAAATAAGAATGCTATGAAACTGAGAGTGACTGAGTTCCTTAAGGAAAGGGTGCATCGTCCTTAAATTTGAGAATAGGAAAAAAAAAAAAATTGAGAATAGGTCCTTAGGCAATAGGACCACACACAGGTATGAGGAAGTACATTTACCTGTACCATACTAAGGATCCATCCCACCAGTGCTCATTTGGTTCTGTCTGGGTAGCAGTGAAAAGTTATTCTTTCAAGAAACACGCTCTCTAGTTTATTGCTTCTACTTAAAGACATATTTTTTAAGCAAGACCAAGTGGAAAGAAAATCAAGTCATCTGAAAACTCTCACAACGGACCTCCTTCTCAAAAACAAGTCATACTCTTAAACAGGGAAAAGGCTCAGCTTACTAGTTGCTAAGACTTCACCCAAGTGTTGATATACTCTAAATTAGATGGATATGTGCATAAAAGTAATCTGACATAGATTTACTTTAAAAATCTAAATTAAAAAATCCAGACTTTCTCATATACATAAGAGCAAAAATTTAGTATTAATGGAACTTCCTATTTGCTGGCTGCGAACAAATGAAGTGACCTGAGTATAAGAAGGTACTACAAGAATGATGCACATCAACCTAACTGTGGCCACCAGGGACTGAGAAGATGAGCATTACTAGGTACAAAGGGTCATCTGTGTATGTGACAAGAATCTAGGCAACTCCACTATTCGTAGGTTAACGATGCTATTTGCTCCGCTCTGGAAAACAAACAACTTCAATGTCTGGAATTTGACCACAACAGGGAAAAGGTTAGAGCCATTACTTTGGACAGAAATGAAAGATAACATAATCAATCTTGAGATGCTGACATTAGCAAGTTTACACCATACATGGAATATAGGCTTATTTTTGTTTTGCTTTCATATGCAAATTTAAGCAAGTACCCCAATCACCTCTACTCAAGCTTTTCATTTCCCAGTAAGCATAAAGTTAAGGTATAACAAGTAAATACACAGGACCGTATTTTATGTCTACTGATCTTTGGCACATTTGTCAGGTTGGAAAATGTCAAAAGGCAATAAAAATGTCTAATGACGGTTTTGCACATTCTTTTAATGGTCTTTACGTCAAAATATAAGGCCGCAAAAAGGCAAGCTGAAATTTTAGGATATGCGGAATAGTTTTAATAAAGAGTTTTACATACAGTACCTTACATATAGAACAGTGTGTTTGCAAATTTAAATAATATCTGAATGTACAGTGGCATGTATTCTTATCAAAGATAAATTCAAGTTTACTGTGTATCAGTTCTAAAATGCATTTACACAGATCACTAGAACTGATAAACAGAATGAGGCATAAAATATTCAAGTGTTATAATCATCAAATAGCCTCCTCTGAACAGTCTTTTACCCCTTTTTAAAAAAGTTTCAAAACCTGTACATACGTTTTTAATTTTTAAAAACAGTCTGTTAAAAGGTAACATTTCATGTTAACCACCAACTCTTATAGTCTATAGTAATAAAACTAGATATGTGCAGATATAAATATGTGTAGGTTATGTACATATGTACGTTGAGTGTTTGTTTCAAACAAGCACACACGCTTCCGCATACGTGCGTATGGAGCATGGCGGCAGCACACAGCTCACAGGAGCACTGGCAGGCAGGAGGACCTGGGCCCAAAATCCAGCAAGAGCTAACTCAGCAACTTAGTTGCCTTTGGTTTCAGAAATTTGTCCATGTGTGATCAAAGCTACAAGTTTTGAGTGCGCATGTATTTTTTAAAAATAAAATTTATCTTCAGAAATGAAGCTTTTCCAGTATTCCACTACCAGCAGTTAAAAAAAATCCACAGCCACAAATTATTTTGACATTTTTGTCACTCCTCATCCCAGCTGAGGTTATTTACAATTTTTATCTGAAGGCAAACACCAAGCATACTCAGGATCAGACTGTATGCTGATGCCTGAGTCCTGAACTCAACTATATATGGTACATATATAGTGCACATGACTTTATGTTTCTGATGGGCTGATGGCCTAAGTCAGTCCTGGAGGTGGAACCCCCATGACATTTAACATTCTCTCTCCAGCAGTGTCATCGTCATTTGGCACACTGACCCTTCTATAAGCCATTGTTTATAATGGGCTTAATGCCTGCATCTTAGAAATTCCAATTATTTGGCATTTTAAAAATATATAATCATAATGAAGTCAGAATTCCACCACTGTTTTCCTCAGAAGTGAGGCTTACACTGTCAGTTTTCTGATTAAAGACATTCATCACCTAAGAAACAGCTCATGATCCCGTAAAAGTTTAAATACTCTAAGCTTCAGAGCAGCTGGATCAACTGCAGAGAAGATAGTTCGTACAGCAACCTTACAGAACTCTCCAGAATTTCCTCTCCTCTACAGTTTGGCTTTTGGCCAAATGCTGGTTTATTACATGGATCTTTCTACTAAAAATTATATAAACACACCATATTTCTCTCTACACGTACTTCAAACTTCACATAAAGCAACTATTCAAAAATCCTGCCAACTCGATTTCCTTGGTATAAATTATATTCAACTTCATTGATCCCTGGCATATTACACATTATCATTTGTAGCTTGCTCATAAAGCTTTTTCTAATATTAGCTTCCTTGATAAAGTTGTTCATTTTCCTTTTCAAGGTGCTATCCTATTGATGTCACAAATCAGTAAATGACCAAACATCACTAGCTTTTTTACTATCCACTTAGCAGTCACGTGGACAATAAAAAATTATTGACTGAAGAGACCCACATTCTTTTTCATTAGGTTTTCACTGTTGTCATACGGAGCAAAGCGTTGCTATTTGTTGTACTTTGCCCATGTCAATTAGGAGCTGTTTGATATGGCGTTTAAGTTGGGGCAGTCTTGCGAGAGGGTCAGGTGGCTCCAACTCCCCCGTGAAATCAAGCCAGCTTTCCAGAACTAAAAGAGAGAACAGAACAAACAAATTTAAGTGGCAACTGGAAGAAGTCACAAAATGACATAACTGGAAGGCTGGAAAAGGATGGAGACAGAATTCACGTCCCTTTCTCTAGGAGGCCATAGATATACTCAAGCCATTTCTGAGCGGCTTTAGCATCCTTTATTTTATATCTCACCCCACAAGAGCTAGTTCTTCTTGGTAACTTTTGTTATTATTTTAGATACTTTTCCCCTTTATAGGCATAAACTGATTTCATTTTGAATATCTGATCCTTCTACTACTCTCTCTTCTGGAATAGGAAACAGTTTCCTGTGCCTGCTGAAGCTATTATTTTAGACTTAAATCATCTCTACTTCATTTTAGATGAAACTTAGCTAACCGTTTTTGTTTTTAAATCAGAAGTTCTTTTTAACAAAGGCAACAAGGTGTCGATTTCTCAGTCCCACTATTTTACCATTACTATAAAAAATTGCAAGCACATTAGAAGTCTAGGCAGAACAGTTATTCCACGCTTTTTATTAATAATAAGAGATAATGTCAAATTGCATTTTTTCCCCATCGAAAATCTACTCAAAACATTAAAGTAACAAAAAGCTAGCTTAAACCAAATGGAAGATGCTTTTGAAATGGAATTGCTATTTCCTTTTTTCATGGGGAAAAACAAAGCAGTAGGGGCTCTAACTTACGTGTGGGGTAAAATTTTTAAAAAAGGTAATACAAGCTTACATATGAGGTTGGGGGGGGGGAACCACTGGATTAGTAATCAGATACTCTTTATTTTCTCAACCATAAAATGGGGATATCTTTCCTGTCCACTCCTCAGGCCCCTCTGTGATAAAATAAAAAATATCAAAGAAGACCATCTGAAAATGTGTGTACAAACTTAAGTTTTACCTACTAGAGCTTGTGAGAGTTTCTTATTGTTGTTAATTACACTTCCTACTGACCACAGTGAGAGCAAAGATACAAAAAATGTTTTCCCCCATATTTTAAATATGCTTAAGGCCGTTACACTGACTTCCAAAGAAAACACAGTTCAATGAAACTAATAAATATTGCATATGAGCTCTATATTGCACCCTGCAGAAGGGCAGTATTTAATAAATATCCACCTTTAAAAAAAGGAGACAATACCCAGTTACACTGTTTTTGGCCTAAAAGACCCCAAACACCAGCTGTTAAATGCAAAGTAAAAGAGTGAGACACTCCACCAGTACGGACAGCATCTACAGTTCTCATCCCATAATTTAAAAATGCTTTACATAACATCTTCATAACAGCAATAAACACACTTTACATACTATAGTCATTGTATTTTAGCTCTTTCTGAAAATTACCATCAACTTCTTTTTCTATTAGGTCCATCCTGCTGGTAACTTCATTCTGCACATTCTCTATGTGTGTAAGGAGATTGAGCTGCCACTGAAGATGTGAGTCTCCTGGGTCTTCAGTGCCCTTTTTATCATTATAAATAAATACCGTATTCCTTTCAGCTGGATTCTTCTCCAAAGAACCATCGGAAAAAGAAAAAATTAGGTGAAATGTAACGTCATAACAGGAAAGATATACAAAACACCTCATTACTGCAATGATCTGGGAAGTCCAATCTGACTCAGAGTATTTTTAAAGGAAGTGCTAGCACATAATTGAATTAGATCTGATGGTCCTTAAAAGAGTAGATATGCCTACCATGTCTCTCCAAAAAGCCTCGCATGGGGGCTCCACAGGGTGGAGGGCATTCAACAAGACATGCTAAAGATACAAGTTGCTAATTATACTCTGTAAGGAGAAAGCCCAGAGCTCATTTAGACTAACCCCTTCCTCAATGAACCTAAACTAATGACATAAGTAGAGTGAAGGCAGAAAGCAATGATGGAAAAAATCATGGAAGCTGACAAAGGCCAGTTTAAAGTCTAATTAAACTGCAAACTGTAATTAACTCTCACAGTTAAATCAGTGAGGCAAGAGAAAGATAAAAGTCTTTAAAAACTTAGAAGTGCAAACTGCTTAACACACACACACACACAAAATGTGAACTCAGACTCATCAGAAAGACTTCATAAGAGGGATACAAAATGATTCACCACAAGTATCATGAACTATCAGCTTCCCAAATTTATGTACTTACAGCGATTTCTTGATAAAACAGGCCAGAAAAATAAAGAACTAATTTTAAAGTGGCACATCAATGAAAAATGAAGAAACAATAGCTCTAAGACAATCCCTATGAATAGGAAAGCAGTTTATAGAAATTCAGTGTACAAAGGGATGTACGAATTCAGTGTATCGCATAATGGAACTGATATGCATATACAAGTATGCTAAGATTTTCAAAAGAAAGAAGAGTGCCATGTTTTACCTGAACACATATTGCATTAATGTGTACATACCAGTACGCACTTACACATTCTCACACACAGATGTCTTCATTTGGAAAGAAATGTGGCTCATGGTTTTTGGAGGCATCTAAGTGTGCTTATAAAACTGAAACTTTGGTTAGGGTAAAAGTTTGCTGAAATTACTACAACCCTGAATTAGGGGATAATTTGATGTTCAAATGGTTCTAATAGAGCAAAAAAAGTCTGTACCCTAACAAGATACTTGGGAACTCGGATATATAAGCATAACTTTACTGGGAATTCAGTATGTTTTACTGTATAAAATTTTCCTATGGTCTTTCATATTTTCCAAGCCAAACAAATGAGTTAGTTATACCTTTTCAGGCATTCCATCTTCTTTCAGTGAGTATTGGGAAGGGTTTTTATCTTTCATGTGGAATTCTTGTTCTTCTTCAAAACTACTAACATCATCATCATCTGAGCTTCCAGGGTCTGCGAGAGATTTGCAGTCTTGACCAAAACTTTGTGGCTTTTGGTAACTGTGCTCACTTGTTATATAAGTTCCTTCCATTTTTAGGGGCAAACGAGGTGGTTCTTTATGGTTCTGTACGTGGTGTTTCTTTTCCTCTACATTAACTTTGTCTTGCACTGCTACTTTTTTCTCTGCCCCAGCAATTCCTTGATCTTGATCTTTTCGCTTCCCAGAACAAGCCCAGAGATGAAGGTCAGGATGGTGTTTATTCCTTAAAGCAAAGTTAGAGAAAGAGAAGTTTGGGACAAAAAAAAAAAAAAAAAAAAAAAAAGAGAAAAAAAAAAGAAAAGAAAAGAAAAGAAAAGGAAAGAAAAGGAAAGAAAAGGAAAGAAGTAGTTTAGTGACATAATAAATTTCAGAATGTAAAATGATACAGATAACCCTTGGTTGTCCGTGCCTTTTATACAGTGAGGGTGACTCAAGCAGACTGATGCCCACTTCTCTGCTGAAGACCCAATCCCCCACCAAGGGGGCCAGGTAAGAAGGAGGGCAGGGACTCAAGACAGAAGCAGAGGTATTCTTTAGGGTAACTTGTCTCAGAATTTATTTTTTTTAATATTTTTTTCTTTATTTATTTATGATAGTCACACAGAGAGAGAGAGGGGGGGGGGGCAGAGACACAAGCAGAGGGAGAAGCAGGCTCCATGCACTGGGAGCCCGACGTGGGATTCGATCCCGGGACTCCAGGATCGCGCCCTGGGCCAAAGGCAGGCGCCAAACCACTGCGCCACCCAGGGATCCCCTTGTCTCAGAATTTAATCCAAAGTTTGAATTCTCACAATTTTATAGAAATAATACTCAGGTAGAAAAGCAATAATGAGGGGTGCCTGGGTGACTCAGTAGGTTAAGCATCTGCCTTCGGCTCAGGTCAGGATCTCAGGGTCCTGCTCAGCAGGGAGTCTGCTTCTCCCTCAACCCCTCCTCCCCACTCATGCTCTCTCTCTCTGAAATAAATAAGATCTTAAAAAAAAAAAGCAACGATAAATGTAATTCTGTTGATAGTGCACATCATCATTTGATAGATGCACTTACTCTCCTGCTGACTTTTTTCACTGTTTTAAAATTGTATAACACCAAAAACCTTTATACTAGCATATTTTAAAATCCTCATTCAATCCAAAAGTGGTACTTGTTCACAACAAAAAATCAGGCAATACATGCGTACAAAGTAAAAACTTTCCTACTATGGCAATTACAAAAAACTGAGATATGATCTTTTGGACATTTTCTACACCCATACAATTATTTTTTAAATAGGTAAGCATGTACTTTCTCTTTTGTACACTGGGGCTCTGTTTGCCTTCTTCATATGTAATATATACGGGCATCTTGCCACCTCAATACATAGATGTTTCCCTCACTTTTATTCTAGTAGCTGAACAATATTAATCTACCACAGTCTAGGCACACCAACCCATTCCCCACCTACAGACATGTGCCTGTGTGTGTGTTCCTGTGATCTCTGCACATGAGTGGGGATATTTCAGTCAGATACAGAGCTGCTGGATAATGGGTACACATTTTAAATTTGATAGGTACTGCCCCAGCGGCTTCTGGAGACAATGCCCTAATTATACCGTCACCTGCAGTCTATGATAATGCACTCTTATTGCCATCCTCACCCAACATATAAGCATGATACTGCACAGCTAATTCTAGTCATTAAAATTCTGCAGTTGAGTAAAACCAGAATTCTTTGAACAGAGTTGATAAGAAACAGAGATACTCAGGAGGCATAAACCTTTTAGAAAGTTCAATGTTTGTGAATTAATTACTTCCAGGTTAGATAAACACCCAGGGATCAAATCAATCTTCTGAGAATACCCAAGTATTGGTCTGAAATTACAGATTTTATCTTTTGGACTCCCTAATAATTTAATATCAGAAAATACTAAAATTCTCTCACAGTAAAGGCACGGAAGAAAGCTAGTTTTGTAGTCTAACAGTGCAATGGATCAAGTCCTGCTCCGTCACTGAGCTTGGACAAGTTATATGCATAACCTCTACCTTTGACTACCCATCTCTCAGATGAGAGGAGACCTATTATTCAGGTTTATTTTAAGAAATAAATGAAATCTCATACTAGAGCACTAATTTCTGGCATGAACTAGACTTTCCTTTTAATAAGTTAGCTCTTCCTTTAGGCTTTAGCATTTGCATGCTCTTTTCATAAAGAAATCCATAATCAGATCTATGACATACAACAGAAGCAAATTACATTTAACAAACAGTCACTGAGTACTTAACCCTACACTAAGCAGTGGGAACAAAATGATGAATAAGACACAAGCCCTACCTTAAGGGGAACTGTGGTTAGTAAGGGGAGACAGACACAAGAAAACAAAGTGCAACAAAGTGCCAATATCAGTAGCAAGGAGTTTGCCAAGAAGGGCATGTGATCAGCTCTGGTGGGGCAGGTATCTGCTAGAAAGACTAATGGTACAAGGTTGTTCTGGGTGTGAGTGAATAAAGGCTTGTAGTCATGAAAAAGCAGGCTTTGCTCAGGGATTATGGTTTGGTAGAGTTGTGACGTTTGGGAAAAACAACTGGGAAAGGGAAGATGACAACTGAATAGAAGAAGACATTATCAGGGAAAGACTCAGAGCATGAGCTGGAGAGGTGGGAAGACACGGGGGCATATGAAGTCAAAAAAGAGATAAGCTACTATTTATCTCTTTTTTAAGGTTTTATTTATTTGAGAGAGAGAGACTACACGCATGTGTACATGCATGGGGCGGGGGGCAGACGGAGAAGCAGATGCCCCGAGAAGCAGGGACCAGGATGCAGGGCTCAATGCCAGGACCCTGAGACCATGACCTGGGCCGAAGGCAGATGCTTAACCGACTGAGCCCCCCAGGTGCCTCAAGTTCCTATTTATTTTTTACCAAGATCACACGGGCAACAATAAGAAGGATGAGCTCAGAGTCCAAGACTGGAGCCACGGAGAACTAAAATGGTGTGGCAACTGTTCATGGGAAAAGAACAGCCTGGGCTGGGACAGGATGAAGAGACAGGAAGGCACAGAACAAGGTCAAGGAATCATGGTAGATAGGTGGCCCTGGCACACCCAGCTGAGGGGAAAGGTACCTGGATGGGGACAGAAGGAGGGGAAAGGGCAAGTTTCTGGCCCAGGCAAGTGAGTCCCAATGAAGACAACCTTGTAAAGAACTGGTGAATCTTGTTTTTACATAAAATACCTTTTTAAAGAGAGGAATTCTAGTTAGGAACTAGGCAGAACTGAAAACGAGGGCTTCAAGAACACTTGGACATGTTACTTAGGGAGGCTCAGATTTCAGGTTTTTTTTTTTTTTTTTTTTTAAGGGAAAATGATCTGGGAAGACTACAACACATTTGCTGCCCAGCAGAGGGATGGATTCTATGAGCTGCTCCCTTCAAAGTTGGTCTTAAGGTAATTAAAACAATATGCTGTTAAATCTACCTCATCTTGACACCATCCCTGCAGAAGGATACAAAATACAGGATGCACCAACCCACGGAACTTAATTTTGCGCGTGGCCAGAACGCAAAACAGTGGGGCAGGGACTGACGTTTGTTGGATATCGGATGTGGTTCTGACCCTCAACCATACTTATTCATGCCAGGACAAGAGGTGGGAAGCGGCTATTCATCCAAAATATTTATTGTTTCTACCTTTAAAAGTTAAAATGTATTCAAGTAGCTCTTCTGCCTTCCAAAGTGCTCATCTGAACTTTCAAAAGGCCACCTAATCACCCTGAACTGAAATTCCCCCTAGCTGGGGCCTTGTGTCCCTCACTTACTTGAGTATGCCGATCTTCAGCTGTAGCCCATGCAGGACTTCCGTGACACCATAGACGTCAGCAAGCAGGTGATGTGTGGAAACTATCTTTTTGGCATTGAGATGAGAGTAATTTTCTTTTAAAAACGATAACCCACACATTCTCCCATTATCCAACCAATCCTTATCGTAACGATATTTTGCACTCCACCTCTGACCTGTAGGTGAAGGGGACATCACAATGACAAAGGATGCCACGTATTCAGACTTCCCTTCCACTGCCATCTTATTAACACTACTCAGTAAGCAGGGTGAGCTCTGGTACTAAGAATAAATTCAAAAGATGAGCAAGACAGGGTTCTGAGGAGCTGGCGCTGTGAGAGTTCCTCCAACCTTTGGGTCTCCTGCCCGCTATGAAGAACACACTCCATGAAGGATATGCTCACAGGCAGAGGACATCCGCAAAGGAACCCTCAGGGTATGGCTTCCCAATTTTTATGTATCTGTCATATGTCCTGTAGAAAGGCTGAGAAGACTGGATAGAAACTAGACAGGGTATCCGTTCTCTCACTAACATTTGTTTTGAACAGGATGAAATACAGTTCTACTTAAGTGAATACGGACCCCTCTTCAAGATCTCACCGGGTCTTGTAAAATGTATCTTCAATGTCAATGAAATGAGTTGCTTATGCGTCTGTGACCCCTACTATACTGAGACAGTGGACGGCATGCTTAGAATCAATCATCTTACCTCTTACCAGCATCTGGCAAATAGAAGGCATCCAATAAATGCTGCTGAATGAATAAGCAAATGTCTATATTTATATTAATCATTCTCCTGCTTCCTGGTTTTAAGATAGACAAGAGGAGAACTTGGTAGGCTTTTATTTGAGAATATCTAGTTATTTTCTGCCCAAGCAGCTCAAAGTGTGTACAATATGCAAAGCTTTGCTACTCAAAGAGCCTCTGGCATGGAGGAAGGTACTGGACAGGGAGTCAAAAGGGACAGGTTTTCATCTCAGGTCTGCAATGCTTGCTATTACCCTTGTGCACAAGGAATGCAACCCTCCACACCCTAGTTGTCTCATGGGTAAAATAAAGGGAAAGCAAGTGATCACTGGAGATGCCATCTACTGACAACTAGTTGGATATGCAGCAGGATCAGAAACTTTTTTAAAACCATGTCATGAGGAGTGTACATTCAGAATACAGTTCCAGTCAAATAGCCACACATAAACTTACTTAGAAATCAAGACACAAGGACATACTAAGGGCCTAATCCTTTTCCAGGAAAAAGCCAGAACTCTGTCCTTCCAGTAACATGGCAGGTATGTCAATGAGATGAGGCTAATGTTTTGGCCTAGGTAACTAACATGGAAAACAAAATTGTAACAAGCAATGAAAAATGTTTTAAAATTTTCACATGGAGGCAGAACTGAACTGACGAAGAAGTCATGGTGTTTTTATACAGCGGGCACATTACAGAATCCATAACCAGATCTTTAGGCGCCTTGCCACCAGCATGGGGAGGAGGCTTACCAGGAGGGTCCCTGCAGACGTAGCAGATGTACTGCTCGGGGATGCTCTCCTCCAGCAGCCCCATGCACACGCTGTGCTGCCAGCATAGGCACTCTTCACACTGCCAGAAAACACAGGAGTGCTTACAATCATAGGCCTGCTCGCTGGGAAAAAAGACAAATCCCCTTCCTTACAGTCAGCCATGGCAGTCTCGAGGCCGCCGACAGCTCAATTCTTATTCCACACAATGATGCAACACTGATATAAGTTGAATTTTATTTTTGATAGTCAACTACTTCAAGAACTTCCTCTAGTTGCAGCTACTCAAAAGGGCCTTGATATATTACTTAAACCATAAAAAAAAAATCAAAACTTGCTCTCATTTATTTCCCACTAATTTTTGGGCAAATACCTCTTTAAAATAGCTTATTTAAGTGTAGAATTTTTCTTTTTAAGGCAAGTTTGCA
Source organism: Canis lupus baileyi (assembly GCF_048164855.1). NCBI lineage: Eukaryota > Metazoa > Chordata > Mammalia > Carnivora > Canidae > Canis > Canis lupus. The sequence continues at coordinate 31,229,103 of NC_132851.1, read as the reverse complement.
GGAATGCCTGTAGCAGCAACTTCTCAAAGTATTACCTGTGTGGTGACCCTATAAATTTGTAGTTCCCTGGTTTCAGAAAACCTTTGAAAAGGGGGAGAAAAGAGGAGATTACTTCCTTCATTTCTATAATTAACATTTCCAAATCTTTCATCACAAAATGTGGGTTATGCTCTTCTTTTCTCTTAAAGATACCCTTTCTACAGGAACAGCTGGTTTGTAATGCTTAATCCTTGCAAGTCTTTGAAAAGAGTGGAAATGTCTCTGTACCTGCCCATTGAAGAGCTACAAACAATAGGAATCCAGGCCAGTAAGAAAAGGGCTGCTGTGCTCTACACTTTAATGTGGATGCTCACCTACCCTAATGGGTTCAAAGAGTGGCTTCCAGAATTTCAGCCTGAAGACCTCAAACTCAACACTTTTGCAAAAGGAGGGTGATCCTTATGTAAGAGAGCAAGTCTACTTCATTTGAAGAGATTTTCCTATCATTACTAGGATTTTAAACGTGATGGTTAAGTTAGAGACCTCTGTTTTCAATAAGACCATGAGTGACAAAAGGACACGAAGTCCTGATGCATTTGCTGAACACCTGAAATAATTGCTTTGACTGGGAAGACCAGTTACCTGGATCATGAAGCCGTTCTCCTCATCCATTTCACAAATACATCGCACAATCTCATTAAGAGCATCGTCTTCATCCTGAGATTCCTCAAAATTGGTTGAATCAAAGTCCTGATTGTACTCATCCCCACTTAGGAGCAAACTCTCTGTTGAAGAATCATCTAGGAATTCCACATCTGATAAGTCTAGAATATATACAAAAGTAGACTCAGCATATAGTTCCCATGTCTGTGTCATCTTTTCAGATAGAGTTAAAAGGAAGTGATTATAAGCTATTAAGTATTTAGAAAGGAAGGGCAAACAAATGGGAATTGAGTGTTTGTCCCTGCATAAAGAAACAAATGATTCTTGAAGCTTAGTAATTATGACTGACTTTACATCTTCATATATACACTATTGCAAGTAACTTGAAAAGTTTCTCCAGTCTTGGTGCCTGTAGAGGTTGTGGCTAAGGTTGATAATAATTCAAATTTGCATAGTTTTCAAATGCTTTCACAAATGTTAATCCTTTTGATCCTCCCCAAAATCAGAAGTTGTAAAAAGAATGGATTTCATTATTTGCACCATAGACAAGGCACTTCAGAGAAGGGAAGGAGATTGCCTGGAGTCTAATGTCAATACTACTATTCTTAATAGTATCAGTATCATCAATCACTACTGCACTTAACATGAGTCAGGTACTGTACTAAGCACTTCAAATAGAAGATGTATTACTTGCTTGAGTAGTGCAGTCAGCAAACGGTAAAGCTAAATGGAATGACTCCAAAGCCTATGTTAATGATTTCACCAGTATTTCTTAAACTAGGATCATGAGTTCCCTAAGGGATTTACAAATTTTTAAAATCTCGCTTTGATAAAGATCTTTAAAAAATAAATATATTCTAGAAAGTAGATGATATGGAGGACTACTACATGTAATTCGACTTAAACGCCAGGTCTTGGGTTTGTATTTGTACCAGTGTTGATGTCAAAGACCACAATTTAGCTCAGGCCATAGAGGAAGAAAAAAAAAAAAATCCAGGCAAACACAAGGAAATCTTTATTTACAACAAAGGGAAAGAAATGATGACAGGACACTAAAGGTTTTGCAGGAGTGTGGATGGAGATATGGGGAAGAGGCATGGTCGAAGACCTGCTCTCTGCTGTGAGGCACCTGCAGGCCAGTCAGTGGAGCCTCTCAGAGACAGAGGTGGCTCCTTCCGCCTCGGTGTCTTGGCCTGTAGTCATGGTCTGTGCCCCTCCTTCATCTGCTCCTGAGTCACTTCCCTCTGCAGAGCATCTACAGGCTGTGGGAGTAAGGGCTCTGCTTGCTGAATGCTCCACACCTGGTGCTTACAATGAAGCCTGATCTACATAGCAAGCCACTCCAGAATGCTTCTGGAGGAGCTAAGAGGGGAGTCTATAGCCAGAGAAAATTCTCTTTTCAGACAATCAGACCAGAAAGAAGCTGGCCAACTTCAAACTAAAAAAACTCATGCTGCTTATATTTTAAATATTTCATGTCTTAGTGCTTCTTTTACCAGCTTCTAATCTGGTATTGTGTCCTGTTTTTGAATGTTTTGTTTTTGATTTACAAAAAGTTTTACAGAAAAATAAATGTTTTCTTTAGGGTCTTGGGACATCTTGAAACAAGTGAAGTCAGTAGAAATGATGTTAGAGAAATACATGAAAATTTTCAAGAAGGAGTGAATCAATTAGGCATCATAGAACCCTTCTAATAATATGAGTAGTTTTGGGAAGCTAGCACCATCTTGATAGCTTAAATCCAAAATTAGTATTTTCTCTTGGGCCTTCCTGAATGTAAGTTCTTGTCTCAAAATGGCAGACTAGAACATGAATAAACAGTTTCAAGCACTGTTGTGGCACAGATGTGGCATTATATGGATGGCAATCATTAACAACAATGGCCAAAATAACCAGGTGTTATGGTCTTAGAATGCAAACTTAACATACTGGCCAGAAAACCTAGTTAGAATAACCAATTCCCAAGCATCAAACAAATGCTTGGCTGACCTCAAGGGGCTGAGTAAATGGGTTTATGGGTTGAAAATTACAAAAGAAAAGTAAAAGTTCTCTCTCATAGTGAAATACCACCCGAACAACAGCGCCCACCGAGTGGCCACAGGAACACCATTCTCTTCCAACCACTACCTCTTGAACTATCATTGCCATTTTCCCAGCACATTCTCTAAGTGTGGATTCCAGACCAGCATCACCTGGGAGCTCATTAGGCATCAGAAATTCTGAGGATGAAGCCCAGAAAGGTGTTTTAACCAGCCTTCCAGGGGGTTCTGGTGCATGCTAACACTTGAGAACCTCTGGCCCAGGACCCATGCCCTCTATCAACATCCGTTCTAACAGCTTAGTGCTTGGTCACAACCAGGGCAGAAGACACAGCAGAATTGAGAGCCCACACCCGTGGCCTCTCCTTCCATCCCCACTCACACCTCAGGTTCTGGCAGCACTGCCAGCCCAGACATCCTCTCCGTTCTCCAGCACTCCATGTAAAATGATGACTTTTAGATCTTGATGTTCTTACATGATTTTCAACCCTTGCCACCCATCCCCAAACAATCACTCGGAAACTCCATCTGCCCTCCCAGAAACCTCATTGTGTTCTGCAGCATGTCTCCGTATGGGTCGCTTCATCAAAGTATCACAGTGACAGTTACCATGGACACCTGGGGTGAAGAGCCACTGGCCCAAAAGGGACCAGGGGATTTGTGTTTGTTAGAAAAGAAGGAGGGACATTTTCCTAAACCTCCCTCCCGCCAATGTTTTAAAATTATGAATCCCCAAAGTGCCGTGTGCTTATTTTAGGAAGAAGGGAAGATGACACTTTTTTCCACCATGGGCTAGATGGGAAATAGGCCTGGAAGAAAGCAAGTGGTAACAATGCAAACGGTAACATATCACCTAGTACCTACCATGTCGGGCCCTCAGAAGAAAGGAGAAGGCAGGAAGTGAGCTCAGCCATAAGGATCCCTGTGGTTTGACATAAGATGAAGACCCCATCCCTTATTCTAGTCTCAAGCCACTGCCATCGATGTCTCCACTAGGAGAGTCTCCCTCCCGCTGCTGAGAGCACCGGAAGGCAAGAGTCCTGAACACCCCAGCTGTCAGGACGGCTTGTAGGGAAATCTGACAGACTCCAAATATGCATGTAAAAATACCCATAACCAGTACATAGGAGACACTAATAATTTCCTTCCCGTCTGTCCTACAATTAACTATAAAAGCCAATTTGACTTTATAGAAGTTAAAAAAGTTGAGATTTTTCATATTAGCCTACGGGATAACTTTTTAAACCGTGTGCCCTGCTCAGACAAGCCCTCAATGAAGTATGTTTTTATCTCAGTTCCACATTTAAGAATCTTAAGACTTGTTTAAGCATTACATGATTACACATACTTTCACCACTAAGATCAACTGACAAAATTGCCCTTGGGTACTGATATGTTGTATTTTTCTCCGTAAACATGCTTCGCAGAGCCAGAGAACTCCCAGAAGATCGAGTTAGTGGAGAAGAGCACCTTTCCAGAAATTCTAGAGAACTGTCTTCATAGTCTGAATAGTCTGTAACATAAGATACATAAAGAAATATTAATAAAGTGTCAGGTCATCAGGAAGAGTCACTACAAAAATTAACAAGAAAGTCACGTTTTACAAGACATAAAATAACCGGGGACATCTTTCCTTACCCACGAACAACTAGATCGCTGTGTATCCAATAAAGTGGGTTTGGTGAGAACACCTGGGAAATGTACCCCAGGCAGTACACACATACCAGGGAGTACCATGTTCTAGCTGGTACCAGGTAAACTCCTGTTAGCCAGTCCAGAAGTGAAAAAGAATTATTTCTACAGTTTCTCTCCATTATAACGACAGCTCTGTCTACAGTAAGATATGCAAGATGGAAATAATTTTTTTTGCAGTTTGTAAAGAGGTGCTCAAAATGTGTAGCATGTCAATTTTTACAATGATAATTCAGTTAACTGCTACATTTTTCAGCAAGAACCTTTGAGTGAAATTAAGTGGTCCTGAAAGAAGTTAATCCAAGTCCTGTCTTCCCCAGCTTATGATGACTCATGCATAGGACAGGGAGCAGCCACCTGCAGCTTCCAGCAGAGCGGGTTGTCACGAGGGGACTGACAGGAGAGGGCAGGATTCTGGGCCCTGGGAAGGCCTTGGAGCAGAGGAGAGCCTAGCATATCTGACTATCTGAGACTGTGTCTACAACACAGTGAAGGAGAACAAGAAGAAATGAGGCTAGAGTGGCAGTGGCAGGTTAGGTTAAACATGTTTTTGAGTTTTATCCTAAATTCAGCAAAAAGAGAGTGATACAAGTCTGTTCAGGGCTTTGAAAGTCCCCTGGAGCTATGGGATGAGGGAGGGTGCAGGGAGGCACAGGCAGGAGGCAGTATGGCCAGGCCTGGGAGGAAGGCACGAGGCACGAAGACTGCAGGCAGATGCAGGGATCTGCAGACTGCAGGTGAGGGGCTGGTGTGGCATCAAAAGGCTTGTCTCCAGGCTTCTGTTTGAACAGAAGAGGTGGAAAACAGGGCTCTGAGATGGGGCTGAAGAGTAAGAGAGGGATGGAGAAACCAGAGAAGGAATGCAGGTTCAGAGGAAAGTATTTATTCACTTATCAAAGATTTTATTTATGTTAGAGAGAAAGCAGAGTGAGGGAAGGTGCAGAAAAGTTGGGAGAGGAAGAGGGAGAAGCTCCCACTGAGCGCGGGGCCCCACTCAGGGCTCAATCCCAGGACCCTGAGATCATGACCTGATCCGAAACAAGAGTAGGACACTCAAAAGACTGAGCCACCTAGGCGTCCCCAGAGGAGGGCTTTTTTAAAGATAAAAGATCCTACACATCGCCTCAAAAGTCTAAGATCCAGGGGAGGCGGGGTGACAAGCGCCAGGATTTTAAGAACAGAAAGACAACTGCTTCCATTATCTTACAGACAAAACAGGAGACGGATCCGCACAGCTAAGCACATACTTGTGGATGGATGAGCGAGTTCTCATCTGGTGGCTTCTATTTCCTCAACTGAGTATGCTGTAAAGGACACCTGAGGCAGGTTAGGAACAGAAAGAGGTGGAACTGGCTGGAAGAGGTGGGAAAGGTCAAGCATAGGAAAGCAAGTTTCCAGAAGAGCAGTACCAATGTTGGTGTGCATGGAATAACCATCTCAGGTGGTAGTGGTGGGGGGCAAAATAACGGTCCCTAAAGACATCCACGTTCCTCATCCCTAGAACCTATGACTATGTTAGGTTCTGTGGCAAAAGGGAATTAAGGTTGCTAACCAACTGACCTCAAAATTATCCTGGCTTATCCAGGTGGGCCCGATGTAATCACTAGAGTCCCTAAATGTACAAGAGAAAGGCAGAAGAGTCCTGTGGTAGAGTGAGAAAGACCTGAGTGGCCATTGCTGGCTCTGAGGATGGTCAGGGGGATGTGAGATAAGACACGCAAGAGCCTCTGGAACTGGGAAAGGCAAGAAAACGAATTCTCCTCTTGAGCCTCCTGAAAGGAACAGTCCTGCTGACACCTTCATTCCACTGAGACCCACTTTGGACTTGGGATCTAGAATTTTAGGATAATAAATTTGGGTTGTCTTAAGTCACTAATATGCAGTATTCTGTGAGAGCAGCAACTGGACACTACCATAGCACTCACTGTAAATACTACAGCACAGCCACATCTATTGGGCACCCACTGTGCGCCAACCATGATTCTAAGTGCTTTAAAAGTGTATTAACTCTTGATCCTCACAGTTAATACGATAAGGTAGCTACAACAGCTAGTGCCATTTTACAAGTGGAAGAACAGAGACAGAAAAGGTTAAATTGCCCAAGATTACACAGCTCTCCTTGGCAAAGCCAGGCTTTCAATGCAGAGAACCTAACTGTAGAGCCTTACTCTTAACCACAAAGTGTTACCAGCAGATTTCAACGTTTGATCTGTATATGAACTGGAAAGCTTGTGAAAGCAGATTCCTGGGCTTCACCTCCAGCAGGTCAAGAGTGGGGACACTCTCGGATGCTGCATATGCTGTCAGACCACAGAGTGATCTTGGAGTGGCACAGGGCCGCACAGTGACCACAGGCTGCCTAAGGCCATGGTACTTGGACACAGACAAGAAAAGGGCATTTGCTGAATGCCAGCTGCCACTGTGTCAAATACTGTAACAATGACTACCTGAATCCTAAAAATAAAGCTACCTAGTGGAAACTATTATTACCATTTTAGATGTGAGGAAACTGACATTTGTACAATTTAAATAACCCGCCAAAGGTCAACGCTAGAAGCGTTGCAGTGAAGATGCGAACCCAATGCTCAGCTTTGAAAACTGCCCTTTTATCAATGACATGTTAGTTACATTGCCCTCTCAGCAAAGTAAATGTAGGAGTACATATAGCTTGAGCCTGAGGATAGTGGTAGAAATATAAATTTTGTGTTATTAATAAAATAAGCTGATACGGAATCTCTCCACGTGGTTTTAGCAACTAAACGAAACTTCTTAGCACTCTGCACCACACCTGCATTCCCCACGCCAGTCCCCTCTGGCTACTGTGAATAAAAGGTCCACGGCTGGCTTCAGGGTTAGATCAACTGTAATCCTCCATGTAAAGCCCGATCCTAGATCACTTCAACCCGCTACAAACGGAGATTACTTTGCATCACTGTTACCCTCCCAGGAGATAACTGCATGCTCCCTATTGCTCTTACAATATGCCGATAGGCTTGCCTGCAAGCTCCTTGGAGTCTCTGTGTTTACAACACAATGTTCTGGATTCTCCCTGCATTTCTCATTCTAGTTCTTTTAAATCTCTGTATGCCTTCGGTCTTCTCACAGTTACACAGAAAAGACAGAGAGATGAAGCGACTGGCTCAAAGTGACAAAGGTAAACACTGGCAAAGTTGTCAGTCTTGAATCCCAACAAGGCCGTTTCTTGTACAAACAACTGTTACACCAGTAAAGGAAGTAAAAACGTGCTAGAGGGAAGAATGCACAGTCTAACAAATGCTCTCTAAGGCCCAGGAAGTAACAAAACAATAGAGCATGCCGGTTAAAGTTAAAATTAAGACTGAAGCCAGACTACCTGGGTTTGAATCTGCTTTTCACCACTCAAGAGCCACATGAGCTTGGACAACTCTCTTTCTCTGTTTCAGGTCAGTTTCTAAAATGGGTATAAGAGGCTCCACTGTAAAGCAGCAATTAATGTGAGGATTAAATAAACCACTGTATATAAAATTATTATAGCACGTTTGGTACATAATAAGCACCAGCAGGATATGCAAAATAGCATTCAGTGTTAAAGAATCTTTAAAACTCCCTGGTAGTAGTAACTGTAGAATAAAATGCATATTATATTAGGAACCTCAAGTAGGAATAATGTGAATGTTTTAAAATTAGGATGTCTTTAAAATTTTTAAGTTATTTAAAACTCCCTATTTCCAGCTTAAAGACCCCTCTTCTAATTTGATCTGGAGAAAAGTGTCACTTCCAAGATGAATGTAAATAGCCCAGAATAAATTCTCAAATGTAATAATTAATTGCAAAGATGCCAGTGATTACCCAACTCCACACCTGCTGTGTATAAAGAGCCATGCTTCTGTGCATCTTTAAGTATTTGCTAGGAGTCTGTTTACGAAGTTAAGATTTTCATTTATAGGTCAGATTTTAAAATGTAAACAAGATATAAAGTTCTTTTCAATTAAAGAAATAAAAATGTATTAACATGTTTTAAAGGATCAAGGACTCTTCAAAACCAGGGTTAGTGTTAACGGCGGAACACAACTCTCGGGTGCCAAATTTTCTTTGCAACTTTATCTCTTACTAACTGGGACCACCCCCCCTCTCCCAAGTCCCCACCACCTCCTGCATGCTCATAAACACTCTCTCACTGTGCCACCAAGTGTGGCCAGTCCTCATTCCTTCTCGGTCAGCCCCTCCCCATCACCTTTCCCCGACTTGCACAGGATTTTGCACACAAGATTCTGTGTCTGCAGGTGAGTCCTGGAACAGAACTGTTTGCAGATGCGGCAGAAGGGGACTTGAGCAGCTTTGCCCTTCCCGCCCTTCCTGAGTACTGGCTGTCCCCGCTGCAGTACCTAAGCCCACCAAGTCCTCGCAGCCTCTGGTCACTTGGGAGGTTCACCTGGCAATTTTACCTGCAGTTTGAAGCTTCTCACATCTGCATCATGATACATCCCTCACAGGAGGGTATTCACAAATCAAATAAATTTATGATTAATGGTTTTTATTTACGAAGCTCCAGAGTTTCCTGATTTTAGGTTCTCTGGAGTCTGGGTCCCCCAGAGCTATATGTACAGGGGTGGGGTGAAGGGAGAACAGACGAGGGGCAGTGCAGGCATACGAGTGCTCGCATATGTTCAAGACACTCATGGAAAGTGGTTTCAAGCTTTTCAATCCCCTGTTTGACCCTACGTCTTCAAATGTATTCTGGCAGCTTTAAAGAAAGAGAACGTAGAAACAATTAGGTATGACTTGGGGCCTAAAGAGAGTTAAAAATCTGAAGAATTTACCATCAATTACAGACTGAATAATTTCTCATTTGGCTGGGTTTTTAAAAGTGTTTAATGAATATGAAAAAAGCCCAGATATGACATAAAGTATGTCAATACCACAAAATACTTAGGTGCCTGTCATGTAGTTTTTTTCTTTTGAAAAAAAAAAATTAGTAATAGATTTAATTTTGTTATATATTAATACATTTTTTACATTTCTCTCCCTCTTCTCATTTACTATGTACAGGTCTTGCATACCTCACATTACATTTTCCCTTTGCATTTGATGTTATTTGGATACTACTGTAAATGTTACCTTTAACATTTTATTTTCCAGTAGTTTTTTTCTAGTGTATGGAAATACAATATATATTGTATATATTGTCATTCCTAAATCTGCATATTAACATATGTTCTGATTTTATTTATATTCAATTAAGATATATCGTATTATTGGTATCAGAGGTGGAGGTCAGGAATTCATCAACTGTATACAACACCCAGTGCTCAATCACATCCCATGCCCTCTTTCATACCCATCACCCAGTTACCCCATCCCCCCACCCATCTCCCCTCCAGCAATTCTGTTTGTTTCCTATGACTGAGTCTCTTCCCGATTTCATCTTGTTTCAGTTTTTCCTCTCTTCCCCTATGATCCTGTTGTTTCTTGCATTCCACATGAGTGAGATCATGTATTAATGGTCTTTCTCTGATAGACTTATTTTGCTTAGCATAATACCCTCTAGTTCCAACCACGTTGTTGCAAATGGCAAGATTTCATTTTTTCTGATGTCTGAGTATTCCACTGATACACAGACATCTTCTTTATCCATTCATCTGTTGATGGACATCTGGCTCTCTCCATAAGTATGGCTATTGTGGACAACACTGCTGTCACGTTGTTTAAGAGAACACATGTTGGTCATCACTTTTGAAGATCTCATTGTACCATATTCTAATTTGAACTGATAAATTCCCTTCCCACCTCAGTTACCACTGTCCTAAATTTCTGCTATTCTCTTGCTGTTCTTTATGCTGTTGCTGTTTGCATCTCAAAAATGGTTTCATATTACAACTTTTTGATCTTTACGTAAATCATAATTATAGGTTTTCTTCAGTGATTTTTAGCTTATCATTTTGTTCCTGAGATTCCTGTGGATATAGTTCATTTATTTACATAGTGATATGGATTCCACAGAATGACCTCTGATGGACATCTGGGCTGCTGCCAGTGCTGCTACAGACATTCTCATAAATGCCTCCCAATGGGTCATGAGAGCTTACTTAGGAATTTTAGGTCACACGGCAGGCACAACTTGCTGATGGCCATTTTCCAAAGGAGTCAGTACTGTATCTCCACAGACTTGGCCATATCTGATACCAATCACCTGATAATTTTTGCCCAGATAGCAGATAGAAAATAGATCCCACTAAGTCTTAAAAATTACATTAATTCTACTGCTCATAAGATTGAGCATCATGTTATATAGTCATCTCACCACTTTAAGATTTTCAATTATGTGAAGTACCTGTTAAAATCTTTTGCCCGTTTTCATACTAGGGTATTTTTTTCTATTCTTGACTTGTAAATTTGAAACCTATTCTGAATACTCATCTTTTGTCAGGTACACGTGTTCTAGTATTTTCTGATGGTTTGTGCTGTCTTTTCGCCCTCTATATAACTTTTTTTCTTCCCCCTTGTAAGGGAATTTCTTTTTTTATCTTTTGATCCCCCCTTCACCCATTTCTCCTACCTCCATTCCCTACTTTTGGCAACCAATAATGAGCTTTTTTCCCCCTTTAAGATTCCATATATTAAGTGAGATGAAATGGTCTTTGTCTTTCTCTTATTCCATGTTGCATGGTGCCCTTAAGGTCCATCCACAGTCACAAATGGCAAGATTTCAAGCTATTTTTTTCATGACTAATACTCTATTGTGTGTTTTTGTATGTGTACACCACAATTTCTTTATTCATTCATCCATCAGTAGACACTTAGGTTGTTTCCATAGCTTGGCTACTGTGAATAATGCTACAATGAATGGGGGTGGGGGTGCATAGATCTCTTCAAATTAGTGTTTTTGTTTTCTTTGGACAAATACCACATGACAGAATTGCAGGATATGGTATTTCTAGTTTTAATGTTTTGAGGAACCTTCATACTGTTTTCCACAGTAGCTGCACCAATTTGCATTCCCACCAATAATGCAGAAAAGTTCCCTTTTCTCCATGTCCTCACCAACACTTGTTATCTTTTGACAACAGTCAGTCATTCTGACAAGTGTGAGGTGATATCTCATTGGGTTTTGATTTGCATCTTCCTAATGACTGATGATGTTGAACATCTTTTCATGTACCTTTTGGCCATCTGTATGTCTTCTCTAGAGAAATGTCTATTTCAATCTTCTACCCATCTTTTAATCAAACTGTGTTTTTGCTACTGAGCTATAGGAGTTTTTAAATATATTTTGGATATTAGCCCCTTAACAGGTAATACAATTTGCAAATATTTTCTCCCATTCAGTAGGTTGCCTTTTCATTTTGTTGATGACTTCCTTCGCAGTACAGAAGCCTTTTAATATGATGTATTTCTGCTTATTTATTTGTGCTTTTGTTTTGGTTGATACCAAAAATGATTTAAAAAATCATCACCAAGATCTATGGAAAGATTACCAACTATGTTTTCTTCTAGTAGTTTCATGGTTTTGGGTCTTCTGTTCAAGTCCTTAGTCTACTTTGGGTTAATTTTTGTGTTTGGTAGAAGATAGTAGTCAAGTTTCATTCTCTTGCATACGGTTGTCCAGTCTTCCCAGCACTACTTACTGAAGAGACTACCCTTTCCCCATTGGATATTCTTGGCTCCATAAATTCATTAACCATATGTAAAAAAGTTTATTTCTGGGTCATTCCCTTCCATTGATCTATGTCTGTTTTTATGCTAATATTATGCTATTTTAATTACTGTAGTTTTGTATTATAGGTTGAAATCAGAATGTGCAAGGCCTCCAAGCTTTATTTTTTTCTCAAGGCTGCTTTGGCTATTTGGGTTTTTTTGTGGTTCCATACAAATTTTAAGCTTATTCCATTTCTTTGAAAGATGTCCTTGGAATTTTGGTAGGGCTTGCAATGAATCTGTAGATTGTTTTGGGTAGTATGGACATTTTAACAATACCTATTCTTCCAGGCCATGAAAACAAAGTATCTTTCCATTTATTTGCATCTTCTTCAATTTCTTTCGTTAACATCTCACAGTTTTTTAATATACAGGTCTTTCACTTCCTTGGTTAAGTTTATTCCTAGGTATTTTGTTCTTTTGGATACAACTGCAAACGGGATTGTTTCCTTGATTTCTCTTTCTGGTAGTAATATTAGTGTACAGAAACGCAAAATTTTTATGTATGTTTTTTATATACCGCAACTTCGCTAAATTTGTTTATAAGTTCTAATGGTTTTTTTTATGGAGTCTTTAGAGTTTTTTGTATGTAATATCATGCCATCTGCAAGTAGTGACAGCTTTAGCTCTTCCTTTCCAATTTGGAAGCCTTTTTTTTTTTCCCTTGCCTAATTGCTCTGGCTAGGACTTCCAATACTGTGTTGAATAAAAGTGGCAAGACTAGGCATCTTTGTCTTGTTTCTGATTTTAGAGCAAGGGCTTTCATCTTTCCACCATTGAATATGATGTTAGCTGTCTGTCATATATAGGCTTTTATTATGTTGAGTTACATCCTCTCTATAACCTGCTGTGCTGAGAATTATCATAAATGTTAAATTCTGTCAAATGCTTTTCCTGCATCTATTGTGATGAACATATGATTTTTATCCTTTATTTTGTTAACTTATTTGCAGATGTTGGACCATCATTGTGTCCCCAGAATAAATCCCACTTAACCATGATATATGATCCTTTTAGTGTATGACTGAGCTTGGTTTGCTAATAATTATTGAGGATTTTTCCATCAATGTTCACAAGGAATACTGGCTTGTAATTTTCTTTTTTTTTTTACAGTGCCTTTGTCCAGGGTAATGCTGGCTGCATAAAATGCGTTTGGAAGAGTTTCTTCCTCTTTTGTTTTTTGGAAAAGTTTTGAGAGTTTGCAAGAGTTTGAGAGAATAGTTTGATATTAATTCTTCTTTGAATTATCTGATAGAATTCACCAGTGAGGCCATCTGGTTTGGGACTTTTGTTGGGAGGTTTCTGATTACTGATTCAATCTCTCCTTACTAATAATCCGTCAATTTAGATTTTCTATTTATTTAACTCTATTTTCATGATTTAGCTTTGGTAGTTTGTATATTTCTTGAAATTTAACCATTTCTCCTAGATTGCCCAACCTTATGGCATAAAATTGCTCATAGTGTTCATTAGGGTTCTTTGCATTTCTGTCATATCAATCAGTTGTGACATCTTCTGTCTCATTTTATTTATTAGATTCTTCTTTTTTCTTGGTAAGTTTAGCTAAAAGCTTATCAAATTTTTTTTCCATCACTATCTGTCTTTAATTAAGTAACAATTCCCAAATCTCCAGGACATACCCCCCAAAAGGAATAGTTTAGCTAAACATGTACTAACTTATCTACATAAAAACAGAAACGCGTAATAACTTTTTTACTCATCCAATCCACTTTTAAAAAGGCTTATCAATTTTGTTCGCTTTTGCAAAGAACCAGTTCTCAGTTTCACTGATCTTCTCAGTCTTTTTAGTCTTAGTCTCTATTTCTGCTTAATCTATTCTTCCTTCTACTAACTTTGGGCTTTGTTTCTTCTCCTATTTCCTCAAGATGAATAGTTGAGCCTTTTTTTTTTCTTGAGGTAGGCATTTATCCCTAGGAACTCCTTCTTTACACCTCTTTTTGCTGCATCCCACCAATTTTGGTATATTTCCATTTTTGTCTTCAGGCATTTTATTTCTCTTTTGATTTCTTCTTTGACCCACCGTTTACTAGCATGTGGCTTAATCTTCACATGTTCGTGAAGTTCCCAATTTTCTCCATGTAATTAATTTCCAGTTTTATTTTATTGTGGCCAGACAAGATGCTTAAGAGGATTTCAATTCCCTTAAATTTATTACGATTTGTACTTTGTGGCCTAACATATGATCTAATATGGAAAATGTTCTATGTACACTTGACAAGAATGGGTATTCTTCTCCTTTGGGATAGAATGTTCCAATATATCTGTTAAGTCCATCTAGTCTATCATGTCATTTAAGGTGGTTTCCTTGTTGATTTTCTGGCTGGATACTCTATCCACTGATGTAAGTGGGATGTTAAAATCCCCTACTATTATTGTATTGCTACGTACATCTCCCTTTAGATCTGGCAATATTTGCTTTTTATATTTAGGTACTCCTATTTATGGGGTAATAAATATTTATGTTATATCCTCTTGTGGGACTGACCTCTTTATCACTATGTGGCATCTATCTTTGCCTCTTCTTATTGTCTATTTTATGATAGACAATAAGAAGCTTCAGCTTCTTTCTGGCTTCCATCTCATGGAATATCTTTTCACTTTCTGGGATCCCTACAATGTGAAAGTCCATCTGATGTTGTCCCATCAGGCCCTTAATCTACCCTAACTTTTTTTTTTTTTCCTGCTCTAATTGGGTGTCCCATTGCCTCATCTTTCAGTTCATGGATCCTTACTCCTGCGTCATCTAGTTGTCCCTGAACCCCTCTCTCCTTAGTGTAATTCTATAATCCTGTCTTGTCAAATTTTCAACCTTTTCCTTTATTAACACTTTCTGTTTGGAAATCCCTCCGTGCCCCCCAAGATCATAAAGATGTTTTCCTATACTGTCTTGTCTTTCAAAGTTATATAGTTTGGTCTTCCACACATTTCATCACTCATCAACCTGGAATTTATGGGTGCATATGGTATAAAGCAGGAATCCAATTTCATTTTTTTCTTCACCACATGGATTATAAATGTTCTTATACCATTTACTGAAAGGCTTATCCTTTACCTACTAATCTAAAAATGCCAGCTTTGTGTAAAACAAGTTTTGACATATGTATATGCTTTGGATTATCCTGTCCTTAATCAATACATCTATTTTTCCAAATGCCTCACTGCCTTAAACTATAGCTGAATAGTTCTTTTTATTAAGATTGACTATTATTTTTGGCTTCTTACTCTTCCATTGTAAGTTGTAGAATCAGCATTGA
The DNA here is from genome assembly GCF_048164855.1 of Canis lupus baileyi. Classification (NCBI taxonomy): domain Eukaryota; kingdom Metazoa; phylum Chordata; class Mammalia; order Carnivora; family Canidae; genus Canis; species Canis lupus. The sequence goes on along the minus strand of NC_132851.1, from coordinate 31,213,781 downwards.
ATCTGTAGATTTACGTAGTATGAAGTGGCATCTTTTCAATACTGAATCTACTAACCAGTAAATACGAATTTTCTCCCATGCTTTAGGCTTCTTTAATGTTTCTAAATAAGGTTTTATAATCAGGTAGTCATAATGTTGTTTTTTTTAATATTAAGGACACACAGATGTATCAAATGGTTTTTGTACATATATAAAGATAGTAACGTTTGTTGTCTTTCATCTGTTACTGTGGAATTTCACTGATTCCTAAAAAAATTTTTTTAAAGAATTTTTTTTTAATTAGGAAAACTTTACCCTCAACATGGGGCTCAAATTCACAACCCCAAGATCAAGAGTTGCATCTCCTGACTGAGCAGCCAGGGGCCCCCAATTTCCTAATGTCAAACCAACTTTGCATTCTGACCTTATGTGGTCATATGTTTTAATGCACCACTGAATTTAATTCTGTAACCTTTATTTATGTGTTATGTATCTACGTCCATAAATGAGAAAAGCCTATGACTGTCCTTCCCCATACAGTTCTCTTCTGATTTTGAACAGTTATTTAAATAACGTAAAATGAATCTAGAGGTACATTATATTAGTTTCCTAGGGCTGCTCCAACAAATCACCACAAATCTGCTGGATTAAAACAACAGAAGTTTATTCTCTCACAGTTCTGAAGGCCAGAAGTCCAAAATTCAGTGTCAACAGGGCCATTTCCCTTTGAAGTCTCTAGGGGCAAATTCTTCCTTACCTCTTGCAGTGTCTGGTAGCATGAGTGCCTTGGCTTGAGAATACAGCACTCAGATCACTGCCTGTGTCTCCTCAATGCCTTCTTCCCTGTGGATTCCACATCACCCTCTCCCTTCCAAGATACTAGCCGTTGGCTTTAGGGTCCACTCTAAATCCCAGATGATCTCATTCTTAAATCATATTGGTAAAGATCCTATTCTAGAGTCACATTCACAGGTACAAAGGTTGGAAGCTGGACATATATTTTTGAGTGACACTACTCTCCCTACTACAGGAGTGTTGTCTCTTTTTCTAAATTCTGCAATAATTTATGTAAGTTTAGCATAGCCTACTCCTTTAATGTTTGGTAAAACTTGGCAGCAAAACATTTGGAGTCAGGACTTTACCTCTGGCAAGATTTTAACATAATAATTAAATTTCCTTTCAGGTTTGAAGACTGTTCAGGTTTGTAACTTCTTCGTGAGTTTGGTGTCTGGCAATTATCCATATGCCATCTAAACTCTCAAGTTCATTGGCATAAAGCTGTTTACATTTTTCTTCATTTTAAGTCTAGAACATCTGTAATTATATTCCCTTTAGTTCCTAATATTATTTACTTGTATGTTTTGTCTTTTTCCTTAACCAGCGTTCCTAGAGGTTTACCGACTTTATTAGTTTTCTACAAAAATTAATTTTATTTTTTCTTCCTAGTATTTTTTTTTTTTTTTAGTTCACTAATTTCTACTCTTGTTTATTCTCTACTTCTACTTTTTTTGAGCTTCCTCATTTCTAACTTTTTAATTAGCTGGATGCTTAGCTGATTTTCAGCTTTCTTTTCTAATATAAATATGTATGGTGACACATACTCTTCTTATAAAGGTTGCATTTTAGCTACATTCTCAAGTTTTGATATGTATCTTCATCATTTCATAAGCTCTTAATATCTTATTTACCTGCCCCCTGGTATTCAGTTGGTTAAGTGTCAGACCCTTGGTGTCAACTCAGGTCATAATCTCAGGGTCGTGAGATGGAGCCCTGTGGCAGGCTGTGCGCTGGACTGCTGGAACCTGCTTAGGATTTTCTCTCTCCCTTTCCCTTCCCCCTCACCCACTTGAGCATGCTCTCTCTCAAAAAAAAAAACAAAAAAATGTTTTTTAAATTTTGTATCTAGGAACTAATAAAGTGATCTGAACCTTTTAGTAGCCTATCTCTGTGAATGAAGTTTCCTTTAATGACTATTTTATTTGATATAAATATATCTACTCCAACTTTCCTTTAGGTTTATATTTGCCCATAATTTTTTCCATGCTTTTATTTTCAACATTGCTCTGTCCTCTCCATCCTTATATTTAGATGTCTTTTGAAAATAACCTATAACTGGATTTTTAAAATTAATTATGATACTGTCTTACTGTAATTACAGATATATTTGGATTTATTTCTACCATCTTATTTTGTAATTTGTATTTTTCTTTTCTATTTTTTTCTTTGTATCACCTTCTTTTGGATGGTTTTTTCATTACATTTGCTGTCTATTTTGGAAATTATACCCTATGCTTCCATTCTTTTAGTATCATGTTAGAAATTCTACAATACAGATTTAATGTGTTAGAGTCTAAAAGCAATACATTTCTTTTACTCTTTCACAACAATACAAGACCTGAAAAACTGAAATACAAGCAGGTCTCTCTAAATTTACAAGCTATTACTATTGTCATATATTTTTCTTCTCTGCCATTTTGTTTTTACCCATAAATCAAAATGATTTATATAATCAATGTGCAGACTTATTCACATATTTACACTTTCTTTGCTCATTATTTCTTCTGGCATCTCAAACCTTCCTTTGTCATCATTCTCCTTCAACCTTCAGGTACAGGATTAGAATATCCTTTACACAGGGTATTGACAGAAATCACTGTTTTTTCAAAAGTTCTCCCAGAAATATCTTTATTTCACATCCTCATTTTTGAAAGCTACTTCAAGGGACTGTAATTCTAGACTGAAAATAATTCCTTCAGTAGACTGAAGCACACCTGACAAGGGTATCCAGTCCACCATAATGTTGGAAATGAAAGACTCTAATAAGCTGCAATGATTAGTGTACAGATGGATTAATTTACAGACTATAGTAAACAGAGTTGCATATTTTCTAAATCAGCAAGACAAGGAAAAGCTATAGGGACTTCTCAAGTTCTCAACATGGAGATCTTGTCCTGTCTTCACTTTGATGGAAGAACACAGAAAAACTGAAAGAATCTGAAAATTAAAAACAAACAAAACAAACAAACAAAAATAACCACTTTAGCATACTTACCATGCTGCTTGGATTTCTTTTTCTTTTTCTTTTTCTTCTTCTGTTTTGGTTTGTAGTGATCTTTGTCTTTCTTCTCTTTTCTTTCCTTATCCTTTTCTTTTCTCTTACCTAAGTGACACAAGTGACAAAGTTAGCAATCATGATTGATCCTCAGTTGTTTTTCTGTGGTTAACCTAAAAGCAGCATTTATGTTTTAATCAGCTATTCCAGTCACCTGCCCAGTGGATGGATTCAATTAAACTGTTCCTGTCATGAGTCTGGAACTCCTGATTAGCTTATTGGGCTCTAAGAGGGGGTCTTCATTAGCAGTGTTGAGAAATCCCAACTCCTGACACCTTGAAGTTAACACAGACAGTAGTTAAAATCTTAAATGAGTAATATACTCAGTTCCCTGATGTGGCAAGAAATAAACTCCATAATTTAAGACCTGACTGAGGAGACTTAGCATTTCCCCACAGAATTTAATGAGAAAATATATTAGACTTAAAAAAGAACTTAATGAAATTTTTTCCTTTGGAAAAATAAAAAATTAAACCAATCCATAAATAATTTCTTCAGTCTGCCAATCCTTCCTAGTGTGTACAATTATGAAGGCTAATAACACAAAGCAAATACTTATTTCATCAGACTAATTTTTTCCAAAATTTTAAAATACCTTTTTTCCAGTCTTAGGACTTTAAAGAAAACAAATGGGTGTGAAAGCAGTATCCTAGGGTACGTTACTTAAAATTGGTTTATCACATATAGTAACTACTGCTCCAACTCAGGATGATGTAGCCTACAATTTATCAAACATATTTAACCATATTCAGGGACCCAAGCTCCAGTTAGCTAGTCTACGGAATATTTAAGACTATCATCAATTATTGCAAAACTTTTCATCATCATAGCACAGAAGACAAAAAAAAAAAAAAAAAAGGCAGAAAACTCAGTAACCTTTCTATAAGGTCGGTAAAGAAGAAAGTCTGAAAAAATATCACTATTTCAGTTCATCATCCATTCCCTAAGTCTCAACAGTATTAAATGGTGGCTTATTTTTAAATAGCCATAACTGTAGAGATGTTCAAAAACACAAAATTCTCAAAGAAAGCCTTAGACTCCCTTGACAAAAAAGATACACATACGATATTTACGTGTTTAAGAAATCCTGTATCTGGAGCTGAGTAACACTAATAAATATTAAAACAGAAGCTCACTTACACCTAAAAGAGCACTAATACATAAGAAGTAAGGGACAGACTATGTCCCCCCACTGCCAAGCCATCTAATCTTTTGCTTAAAGATTACTTTCTGTTCATACCAAATGCTGTTGAGCTTTTTTCTTCCAATTTCACTTTTTTTTCTGTTTTCGATATTCCTGCAGTTTTAGGGGAAAAAAAGGTAAGTTTAGTCAGAAAAGTTTTAAAAGTATGGGACAATGTTTTACATTACAAAAGCTCACAACACCCTACTTCTTCAGGCTCTTTTCTCCTAAAGCCCTACATCGCTTTACCACCTGAACTAGTGACAAAGAAGTGGGGTTTCTTACTTCAAAAGACTGATAATTAAGGATAATTTTTATTCCTTCAGACTATCCACATTAAAATCCTGGTTACCTGTTTGGCCTTGAGCAAATCATGTAATCTTTCTGTTTAGTTTCCTTATTCACCAAATAGGAATGACTTTTTATCTTCACATTATTAGCATTATGTGAGTCTAAGTACATAAAGTGTTTAGACCAGTGCTGGAGTAATAATAAGTGCTTTCTTTCACTTTCTGCTCTGTGGTATGGTAATAATTGAAGACTACACCATTTCTAGAAATAGCACAAATATGGGTGCAAACACCTACAAAGTTTGACAAATGTACTGGGCAATCAGTAAAGATCTATTCTGCCTTTGACAATCCAGATGTTGAAATGCACCTTGGTGGTAGGTCCAACGTAATGTGCCCACTTCCGAGACAGTTAAGACATGAATGCTACTCAGGTCATCCACATGAAATACTAAACTTTATATTAAAGTATACTGGTTTTCAACAATCTGTATAAGATTTTTAAACTAATACTTAATTTATGTTGCCTAAAATAAACTTGTACCTTTGAACTCCACAATGAGTGCATTGTTAGGTAATGATAAAAGCCAAAATATAATTATTTTACAAACCATTTTTGGTCTTTTTCTAAATGTAAAATACAAAAGCTCATTTATACCTTAAAAATATTCAACCTTCATGACATTTGGGTACTATTAACTTGTAGTTAAACCAGTACACTTCATAATGGAATAGCTAACAGAGACATTTAACCAAGCTTCTCAACTCATATAGTCAACTGTTTCCAGTGCTAATATCTTAGGTGTATCTAAGATTAACCTAAGAAAAATATTATAGTGCATTTAAAATACAATTTCAGTCCATTATGCTTTAATACCGCCTTTCACAAGATTTGTTGATTTTTAAGTCACTCTAATACAGAATCAAAAAGCTAGCATTTGGGCAGCCTGGGTGGCTCAGCGGTTTAGCACCACCTTCAGCCTGGGGTGTGATCCTGGAGACCCAGGATGGAGTCCCACGTCAGGCTCCCTGCATGGAACCTGCTTCTCCCTCTCCCTGTGTCTCTGCCTCTCTCTCTCTCTCTCTCCTCTCTCTCTCTCTCTCTCTGTCTCTCATGAATAAATAAAATCTTTAAAAAAAAAAAAAGCTAACATTTAATTCATCTTCAAATATTTTAAAGAATTTAAACAAAAAAATACAAAAATATCACTCAATTTGAATTAAATGTTAATAAGGCTCTAATAAGTGAAGTTTCTTTTTTTTCTATTTTTTTAATTTATTTTTTATTGGTGTTCAATTGAAGTTTCAAATTAAGTAAAAATATTGATAAACTTCCTTGACAAAAAAAAAAAACAAAAACACTCTCATGACAAAAAACAAAAGGAACATCAGCACAAAGAAATACAATTAAACTTCCTTATTATCAAGGCTGTCAAAGAATGCAACACTTCCTTTAATAACTACTACCACACCATGAAAATTCTACATATCTGATGTTTTTTTCCTGAAAATGATGAGGACTTTATAAGACAATGAGAGAGGAGGTTCCGAGTCCTCAGAGGGTAGCAAACACGCTCGGTAGCAGCTAATGACTGTGATGTTTGCCTTGGAGGTCCCCAACTCTCTGGAGCACTGAATCCAGGGTGATTCAGATGAAGACTGCCTTACTGGGCTGCCTTCATGCACTGGATCCAGGTGTGGGATCCCTCAGGTACTTAGAGGACAAATAATATGAAGTGCTACGAAGCGCTCACTGCTCCAGAACACAGGTCAGCCCAATAGAACAGAGACAATCACTCCCAGAGTGCTCCCACCTAGTCAGAAACGACTAGGTCTAGATAAAGTTTTCACGTGTTCTAGTGGTTCCCAAACTTTTATATTTCTTAACTGATAAACTTCAGAAGTAAAATTGAGAGACTGACAAAGGGTTGTGAACATTTTGTTAAGTTTATTAAAATAAATACTCATCTCTGCAGTGATGGCAGGACTTCTAAATAAAAAAAAATATCTAAATAGAAAAATAACATAGATCTTTTTGAGAATTCAACAAGAGAAAAAAATAGTTTTATGAGAAGTTCACTATCTTATGCTTATTTCGTCATGTGCTAGAATTTGGGAACCAAAGAATGAGGCTATCAGTTTATTGAATAGTGATTTTTAAATTTTGCCATCAGAACATTTTCTTCAAACAAAATATAAGATAGTCCAATAAATAATACAAAAACAAAAAAAAATGAACAAAAACAAACAGAGCTATTTAAAGAGAGGTAGATCTCTGAGCCGCATCTGCTTGCATACAGCATAAAACCCAGCAATGCAGGGGGTTTCTCAAGCCCTTTCCAGTCTGCGAAATATCTGTAATTCCTCTGGCTAAAAACGAGGCTGTCCCTGAGACTCTCCATGGAAACCCCAGGCTCTGTAGGAGCCATGAACATTTGGTGTGGGGGTGGAAGTAGATTACGGAGTCCCTGGTTGTAGTTTTGATTTGCAAAATTCTGGGAAAAAAAAAAAAAAATGAAAAACTTAAAAACAAAAAGCCTTTTAAAAAAGGAAATGCAAAGTTAAGGTTAAGACACTGGACTAAAACCCATCTATTTAAAGTTCCAGCACAGTGACACAGCACAGGCAAGCGGTCCAGAAGTCAGAGCTTCTGTGATTATTACTGGCTCACCCTTCCATACACTGCGCTTGAGCTTCCATATCTTTTAACACCTTAAAGAGGTTAGAGGAATTCAGTATTTGTTACACATACAATCAGCAGATAAATAAGAAAATGAGCTAACATTTCCAGATAGTAACAAAACTAAGGTCCTATCCTCACCTAAAACTGCTTGGCTCTATTAGATAAAGCACTCTAATAATAAAATGAAAACAAAAGCATCAATTTTTACAAGGATACCAGTGATTTTTTTGGGGGGGTGGGCCAATCTTCACCTCAATTAGTTACCTTGTTGCCATGCTTCCCAGTGAAAGAATGTAGAAGGATTAGTATGAGCTCATTATCTCTACAATTAAAAGTAAAGTTTTAACCTATTAAAGAACAGGTATATAAATTTGGATAATCTTATCAATCCCCTACCATGACTTTTATACTCAGCTGTGTGCACATCTCTTCAACACACAAAAAATAAAAATCTAAGTCTGTTAAACTATTTCACAGCTCATGACTAACAGCCTCACCATTCCAAACACCCCTAGAGTTTCAATTTGACAAAAATACCTCAGAAAATGGTCTTTGATACAAGTTCTAGTATAATGCTTTCTACAGATGTTTAGAAATTCAAAGGTAACAAAATTTACTTTATAACAAAGATGGAAACCAACCAACCAACCAACCAACCAACCAACCAACCAAACAAGCATATATTAAAAAAGAAAGTGGGCAGCCCCGGTAGCTCAGCGGTTTAGCACCGCCTTCAGCCCGGGATGTAATCCTGGAGACCTGGGATCGAGTCCCACGTCAGGCTCCTTGCATGGAGCCTGTTTCTCCCTCTGCCTGTGTCTCTGCCTCTCTCTCTCTCTCTCTCTCTCTCTCTCTCTCTCTCTCTCTCTCTGTGCCTCTCATGAATAAACAAATAAAATCTTTAAAAAATAAAGAAAGACAAAAGAAAAAGAAAGGAAGAAACAAACAAACAAAAACACCTGGTACTTTGACTCTTTGTGAAAGACTACTTTCAGACTTTCAGAAGGGGAGCAGAAGTCCAACAAAGACTGCAAAATATTTGAGAGAAGGCAAATAACAAAAATGTTAGGAGAGAAAAGCATGTAAACCACTCAGAATTTCAATGCAAGTCAGACAGGCTCACAGAGTTTTAATAAAAAGATGTCCAATTAGAGTATGACCTGAATTCCACCACTTCCTCCAAAAATAAAAAATTAAAAGGGGTAACAGAAATAAATCAGAATCCCCATCACGCCACATTCAAACACTGTGACTGTGTTCAGCCCTCTAATAAATGGACTTTCAGTAATTAACATTTAAACCATGCATTTCCTTGATTTAAGCAATTAAAGTTGCCAGCCGTTAGCACAACCAGATGACCCTCACTCTTCAACACATCTACAGATTCATCTTACAAATCTACTTTCTTACCATCCACTTTTCCAGAAAACTAACTTACTACTCTCAGTTTCTCAAAGTTATTTCCAAGACTTAAGAAGGAAAAGAATAGTATGCGTTCCGTCTCCCCAAAAAAGTTTTAACTATTATGAGAACCAGGAACCACAGTCATAATTAGCAGTATGTCCACAAATATGCTAGAAATTCTGGAAAAAGATTAGGGTAATACTCGGATTAGGAGCAAAAACATTTGAATCAAGGATTCCCATTCCATATGCAATTACTACGTTGGCATTTCAGGATATATATTCTAACATCACTCAGTTATTATATAGCTGTTTATATTGGTCTATGTTTCAGTTACCTTACCATTAGAATATTTGTATATGTATGTGTGTACACATTTAAATAAATACAATATTTTCTTTACAAAAGATTTAAAGAAAATATAAATATTTTCAAATGCTCATATAAAATAATTTCCCCAAAGGATACAGATTTTTCATTTTTTCCAATGCCACAAAAAACTCCAGATAATTAAAGAAATGTGTAAGACCTACATTAGGAAAAATATCTCAGAGAGTCAATGGTAATTCAGAAATTTTGTGGGGAAAGGAAAAAGAAATATCAACTACCCTATGTACAGAAGGAGCTTAGAAAAAGAGCCAAAAGGCAATGGATCAGATTTGGGAAATGAAAAATATTTTAAAGCCTATAAATCTTCAGAGTTGGGTACTCACTTTTAAAACAAAACACAGAAACAAAGTAACCTCAAACCTTATTGGTAAAATTAAACTGTAGAAAACTGTGTATTTAATATTACATTTTTACTTTGAAAGAAAGCAAAGGCAATAATCTAAAAAGTAAGTTACTTCAATCACTTTATTTTAGTATGTGCCACCATCAGAAAAGAACAATCTCTACTTTATGCTTAATCTAATGAGTTGATAAAGGGACTCCAGGGAAGTAGCTATTAAAACAATCACTCTTAATGCTCTCCACGGCAGATCAAGAAACAGTCTTAAATTTTTCCCATCTCTGAACTGACTTAATGCAGACTTTAACTCCAAATTAATTTACTAGAAGAACATTTGAAATTAGTATTCCCCTTTTTAAAATCATGTATATTCTTTGGATGAGGTTAAAATTCCGTAAAACTTCCAAATAAAACAATGTAACAATATTACAGTATCATAAAATCATCTGCCAAATGTGTTATTGGCTGATTTTACACACTAGACTCCCAAAATAACATTATAACAAATGATATTTAAAATTGGGAGACTCTCCCTATAAATATGAGATTACATTTAAGGTAAACAGTTAAATTTAAGCTATGTGTTTCTTAAATATTACATTCTATTAAATCCTTAAATCTAAGTTCTCATCCCGTTAAATATTTTCTGGCTTTAAAACCAAGAACTTCGGGACACCTGGGTGGCTCAGCGGTTGAGCGTCTGCCTTCGGCTCAGGGTGTGATCCTGGGATCTGGGATTGAGTCTGGCATCGGGCTCCTTGTGGGGAGCCTGCTTCTCCCTCTGCCTGTGTCTCTGCCTCTGTGTTTCTCATGAATAAATAAATAAAATATTAAAAAAAAAAATAAAAATAAAAAAATAAAACCAAGAACTTCTGTAATTATTTTTAGCTCTAGCAATTCCTATTTTTAGTAGAAACTAGAATACAAGAAAGAAGCAAGGAGAAGGAAGTCAATTAAAGTGACAAAATGGGCAATCAGTCCAGGGAAGGTGATGGTAAATGGTCTCACAAAAGAACTTTTGACAGAGGAACCCCATCTTCCACAGAGGTTACATAAAAGTATCTATAAAGAAGAATTACATATTAAGATAATGTAATTAAACATCAAAATGTCTATACTTTCTAACTGCAAGCCTAGCTACTTGTAAAATGAATCTTTTTTACCTGATGCTGTTGGAGCTCCTCTTCCATCAGCTATTGCTTTGGAAGAAGGATTTGTAAGCATCTGTGTGTCTTCCTTTTCTGCCCTGGGACATTCATTATGGTAAGCGGGATCTGGGGCTAGCGGTGCTGATACTTCTGAACCACGACTTAAATCAAGAGGGAGACAAGGCCCCAGCTTCTCAAGTGACAAATGTGTAACATCAGGCACTATACAAAATAGAGAATGTAATAGAATATTATTAGCACAGATAAACTGGCTCAGTTAATATCAATGTGGATTAAAACGTTATCTAAGTTAAACAGTGCCTGGCACAACAGAAGGCACTCAATAAATATATGTAGAGTAAATGAAGTGTTTCTAAGTCCATAAGATGCAAGAAGGAAAAAGAAGAAAATTTCTTAATGTTTTCATCATCTTTATCTCTTTTATATTTGGTTCTATAGGAAATTAATATACATTACCCTCTGGCACTGAAGACTCTTGCGGATTTTGAGAACTGATGGAGAATACTTTCCCATCAGTAGCTGGAGAGGGAGGAGAAACCTTTTCTACGGAATCATCAGGCATGGGCAAGGTGGCTAAACGTTGAGATCTTCTTCTCCGCTCACTATGCTTGAAAGGTCTAGGGGGGTTCACAGGCTGTGGAGAACCTAGAAAAAGATCTTCAATGTTCACGAAGCAGATACATGCCAGGATCATCTTATAATATTTAAGGAGATAAATGGGAAAAATGATTCAAACTCTGCCCTCTGATGTTGTAAGGTATCCACAAGGAACGGCATGTTCCAAAAGTAATCAAAGGCAAAAAACTGTGCCCTCACATTCACAAAAAGTTAATCCAAACTTCTAAAATCTAAAACCTACTAGAACCAAAAGAAAATAACATGAAACATTGATTTAGGTAGTTTCCCAAGTGACAGACTACAGTTATTTCTCTAATTGCAGATCATTGTGTTAGTTGCCATTCTTCCTTTGGGAAAATAGTCTCTGTATAGCTGAGATTTTTTTAAAAATTAAAAAAATATATATATATATTTCGTTTGCTACATTACAAATCTAGAAACTCTAAGGGAAAAAAAGCAGGGGGCATAGGTGACAAAGATCTGACATGCATTGTAGAGTTAGTGCTTTACTTGCCAAAATAAAACTAACGTAGATAAGTTTATCCCACCCTCATTCCCACAAATGGATTTTTAGAAAAATAAGTTTGGGCCTGATTCATTAAAAAAAATTGAACACAAACAACATTTAATTACTTATTACAGGCAAATATTGAGGACTTTAAAATAATATAACACTATTCTTGCCCTCATGTATTTTTTTTTTTTTTTAATAACTAACGTGGTGGGCCGATTAATCATCTTCTAGCTATATAACACAAGCTTGGAAATTTGTTTGTTTTTTAGCCTTTTAAGTTTTCTTCTACGTGGCATGTAAACATGTTGGAAGAATTTAGAATAGGCAGGATTACACAGGCCAATATACTCATGTTAACTTAGAAGGAGGAAATAAGAATGGTCTTAAGAGGCTGATGCTTTGGGTATTTAAAAGTAATTTTACAAAAATCAAAATAAAAAAGACATGGTGGTAATTGAAAAGAAAAATAAAAAGAATAAAATTCAATTGCTGTAACATTGTGGCCATAATACCAAAATACAAAACAATTTCAAAATAAAATACTTATCAATGTCACGTGACATTGTGGTGCCTACTTACTGCCATCGTTTCATGATAAATGCCAAAATGAAATAAGCTTTATGAGGAAACAACTGAGTTTTTCTGTTCCATTCTTTCTACCCATTTATTAAAAAGAACAAAACCAAAACAAAAAAAAGTACCAAAGCCTGCTCAAAATTTCAAAAATATGGTTTGGTAGAAAATATGGCAACTGAATGGAAGCGGAGGCAACTAACTATATTGGACTCATAAAAGTCTTCTCAATGCCAACATTTTTCACTGTGGAAGATACGATATGGAAGGGTTCATACGAAAGTGTGTCTTACTCATTTACTCATCAGGATACTAATTCACTTGTATGAATTGCCAAAGGAAAGGGTCTTTTTATCCAGCGCCTTCCCACAATAACCGTTTTTCACTTGTCTCTAACTTGGAATACTAAACAGGAGAAACACGGGGTCATCTTCTTTTTATATATCCAGACCCATACTGGAAGGCTATTTTTAAAAAGACTAATAAGTTAAATACCCTGAGATTAGTGGTACTGAAACCATAAAATCTTTAAAAATATGATCAAGGAAGCATTCTTCTTCCTTCATTAGTAAGAATAAATTGAAATCTGCACTCCAAATCCCAGAACAAAAATGAATAAAATGTACCACAGGGGGATACAGACAACTGGGGACAATAACTAGATCTATCCATAAGAATAGTCTTAGGAGTTGAGGAAAAAATATCCAATGTGAGTCTTTTTTATCTCTCTTTGTTTTGGTTTGGTTTTTTGTAATGAATCAGGCCTCTCATTGTGCTTGGATTATTATTAATTGAGGATAGTCAAACTACAGTAAAAATTTGCGTTATTAAATGGTAAGTCTTCTCAACCAGTACAGTCTCTGTACAATATATCAGTCAGAAATGTATATGCTTTTTGCCCTTGAAATAGTTTTAAGCCTTCCCTATCATATCCACTTAAGTTTGAATTTTTAAAAACCAACTTCATAAAAATACAATATAACTACAATCAAACTGTTTTTAATGTAGCTTATAGGATAAGTAACTATTTTTTAAAAATCTGTGCTCACTAGTTTTATTTATCACTGAAGAAGAAAGCTGAGATACAAGCGTCAAATCCTCGACTTGTATTAATTCTGGGGAAAGTGGTGATTTAGGGGGTTTTATACACCCAGAAGAATCTCCAGATTCATGTTTGCATTTCTTGCTGCGAGCCTTCCCTGAAGACAAAGTTGAGGATAACAGTGCAGGTTTCTGAGTGTTGGCAGAACTGCTAATGTCAGCTTCATTTTTTTTCTGACTTTGAGGTTTAGGTGAAATCGCCTGAATAAATAATAAAAAATTGATATTTTTATTTTGGTTTCTTCATTTTTGTTCTTGTATTCTATTTTGATTGTTAAGCAACTTTAGTATCCAAAAACATTGTTAAGCAACATATAACATTTCTATTACAAATGAAAAACCAAAAAGAACCCCACAAATTATTAACTAAAAGTTGAATAGGCTATCTTTAAAGGGATGCTGTCGACTTTTAGTCTAAGTTTTAATTTGTAAAAATATATTATTCATAATATTCTCAGAATATAAAATGTTATCTTGGTGGACAAATTATTTTCACAGTATTATACGAAATACATCTCATTTGAAACCATAATTACTAACTACCTTAATAACAATTAGGTAAATAAAAAGCATTTTCTTTTTTTAGGGCAGTAGAAGAATACATTTAAAAGCTTCTGACTTTTAGATGTTTTCTTATAAAACAATCTCTATCAAATTGAATGCAGAGGTCTAAGTAGACAGTGTCCCTTTAAAGAAAGATCTCAACAGGAAAACAATGACCAAATTAACGAAACATTATCTTTAACTCATTTTAGTGCTGAAAGCTAGAGTTTCATAAGCATAGTGCATCATGAAATCAAAGCCACCAGCAATACAGAGTTAAAAGACTAAAAAACAATACAAAACAAGCAACAACAACAACAAAAAAAAAAAACCAAGGAGTAAAACCAAGTGTAAGTTAAAAACATTGGATTTAAAAACAAAATACGTCGCATTCTTAGATGAGAATTTTTACCTTCCTCCTGCCAACTGATACTTTTAAAAAAAAATTAGAACTTTGTCAGTTCTTTCATAAAGGATATCTTTATTCATTTGGCAGTAAAATTTCCTACCTATGTAGAAATAAATGTGAATGTGTCCAAAGACAACAGAGAATAGCCACATTGGATGGATTTACAATCTATGGTGTGGGAATGCCTATGCTCTGTTTCTGACACACGTATCTGAGAGCAAAATAGGAGATATACTTTTTAAAAAATCTATACTAAGGTAGGCTTCTATCAAATAGAATCGAATTGCTAGCACTATGAACAATATGGTTTGTTCCCAGGAAACCTTTTTACTTCCTTTTCTTTTGTGAGGGATGACCATCAGGTCAGCAGTCTGCAGTTCTCTGGAATATGAAAGATCACTGTCTGGGGACCAAACAGCCTTCTGCTCCCACTAAAATACAAGGCACTCAAATTTAGGTGTACAGTTGGTATTACATAGGGCATCTTTGGATGCCCTACGGATGGCATGCTGGACATACCACATAAAAGGGCTGGTGTCAAGTGTTCCATTCATTCAGTAGTCATCATTTCTATTCTTGAATTTACTCATTACACATGTGTATAAGTGCAGCTTATAATCATTTGAAAAAGTACTCCATAAATGGAAAGGATTCCTAGACTTATCATAAAAGGTGTTGCCAGAAAAGTAATTAGAGCCATTACTTGTAAATAAACAATTTTATTGTTCATCTTCACATATGTGAGAGACATCACTACAGCATCCAGTACTCTCGAGTTACAAAGTTATAAAACAAGATTTTAAAACTTAAATTAGTATCTTGATAAGGTGCTTAACTTCTAAACAAGGACAAATTAACATTTTTAAAAACTTACTGAATTATATGCATCTAATGCAGGTTTATCCAAAAGTAAATATAACATGACAATTCCCTAATACAATTAAATAATCTATAATTAATATCTGAGAATTGGGGTTCAAAACCACAGTTTGAATTTTTTAAAAGTGTAAATAAAGGAAATCCATTAGCACAGTAAGTTCTGGCTATAGGCCTGTTATCAATCTATGTCATGAATGACATTATTTTACTCATTAAGACAACAGAGGTTAGTGACAATCAATACCTCTCCTTTAAGTCTAGAGTTGATACCAATACTCGTAATTGAGAGTTTTATAACTCGGCTTTTTAACTTTGAAGCAGGGCAAACAGCATAAAAATTAAGAGTTTGGTTACAAAACATTTTCACAATGATATCAATCTGAATGACAGAAAATGAAGGAACAGTATTATGTTCCTTAAAAATCTAAAATAATTTACAAAGTTTTCAGTAATGATTATTGGTCTCTTTGTTACAAAACTGGCAAGGACTCTCAAAAATGTCTTCCTTATGCAAATAGAAACAGCCGAGTTACTCAATTCCTTTTTTCTTTTTTTTACTCAATTTCAGAATGTTGTTGTCTGTATTTCTCTCTGACATGGGCACTGCCCTTTACGCTAACTTCCACATGTAATAAGTAATTTTCACAATCACATTCACCGCAGCAGGATTGTGCATAATGAAAGATTGACATTGTAATGAATTTTCCAGAAACATTTTATTACCCAAGTCCCTGATTTATTGCATTCTGAGAATATCATAAACAGTAGTGAAAATACAAAATATTGTTATTATCTGGGACGTTGAATATAGTGATACAGAGTAAAAAAAAAAAAAAATCACTTAAAATTTGGTTGATATAACTGACAGTAACGGCAAAGACTTAACCGCTTGATGATCACAGAAAATCAGAAGGTATGATTCGCTGACATAGTAATCAATTTAAAAGACCATTGGTTTAATACAACATTAATGGAGGCACCAAAACAATGCACTGTTATCAAGTCAGGCCTAAAATAACCCTGAAAAACTCAATACAATATCAATTAAATTTGGACTATTTTTTAAAACGCATATAGAGAAGAGCAAAAGATACTCATTTTAAAGTCTTCTTTATTAGGTTACTAATAAAGAAAATTAAATTAATACAAAAAGGATATATTAAAACTACATTAAGGCTCAGATTTTAAAACAGGAGAACCAAGGAAATCCAGTTATGGCTATTACTGTGTTCTTATAGTCGTACAGTGCCCAAGAAGTTAAGCCCTTAGAGAATGTAAAAGCATGCACAGTTCATTATGTACAGGTACTGTGGGAATCTGAAGGTAGCCAAGGCAAAATCTAGCAACTGCAACCTTCGCTTTTAAATTCCTCTATTAGGTGGTTTAAAGACAGACCCTTCATAGTTTTTAAAATTCTTTTTTTGTAGTTATTAAAATATACATCCTAGCAAAAATGTATGGCTCATTGATCAATTCATAAAACACATAGTCAGTCTAACAACACCAACTGTTACAATATAAAAGAAACTTCTTACAAAAGAAGCTTTATTAGATGTCAAAAACCCTGTTTTAACTCACAAATGAAAAGTATTTGTGTAAGGGTCTTTTTGTAAGCTAGTTAAAGGTGGTCCAGCTGGAAAGCTTATACCCTGGGATGCCTGTCTCCAGGCCTTCAAATGTTGGAGACAGGAGGCTTTAATGCCAGTCTACTGAAAACAAACACTAACGAAGTCTGTAGTTTATCTGTATGCCTGGGAGAAGGCAGAGTTAAAAATCTATCATCCATTCATTAGCTTCCTATTCCCATATCTGATCACAAGGGCAATTTCAATTACGCGGATACTATAGCTCCGTGACCACTCCAGTTGGGAACCTGGAAAACAATCAAATGCTACCGTTTCATACCTGCTCCAGCATTGGAGCTGTTTCACTGCGGTCTTCCTTTCTGTCAGCACCATCCACCCCAACAGCTTTGGATGCCAACAAACCTTGAGAAAAATTGTACAGAAATTGCTTATTAGAAAAATTAGTGACTTTCACTCTAAGTTTAAATTTCCCCCAAATTTTAGCAGCTGAAATCCCCCATCCTTCTTACTATAGAGGAAGCAAACATTCTCAAGTTTACTTGTCAAAAGCACAAACACCCTTACTAATGACTCAAAGGACTAAATCGGAACTTGAAAGTTGCTCACACAATTAGTTTCCTGTAAAAACCACTGCTCCTCAAAGATATCCTTAAGAAACAACACACATATACATTTAGTCTATCAAAATTTTAAGTTCTATAGCTTAATGTCTAGAAACCTAAGATACCTCTAATTAATACTCATAAATATGGCTTTGTCTATACAAGTGAAATACAGAGTTAATACTAAGGTCTGAGAAATCCTTCCAAACAACTGCAATATAAGATTTTGTCATTGTATTATGTGCTAAAGAAAGAAAACTACTTCCAATTTTTAATTCCACTTGGATTCTTTGACCTACACTTCGTGGGTTAACCTCTATATCCCACTGTACCTTATCTTCTTAAAAATTGCCAAAAACACTGATGGGTCTGTTTTATGTGAACGGGAAAAATGCGTGGGCCCTTCCTGCATTTGAGCTTAATATTATAGCCTCATTCTAAAAATTAATAATTTAGGAATTCCAGTGTTCTCCAATGTGTATCACTAATTCTCAATTTTAGAAACACAGTATTTCACCTGGAGTATATAAGTGAACTTTGCAAGACATTAAGACTCTGCCTTAAGTAAAGGTATTTACTTGGTCGAGATTCTTTGCAAAGCACCTGATACCTTCAATGAAGCCAAGTTTATAATGCTTATATAACAAGTATGTCTTTGCTTATAATCATTGGCACAAAAAAGGTCACCAAAAATCATTTGTCATTTCAAAGTTGGCTACACAAAACCTCTGCTTCAAAGGAAGCATGTTTAACAATCGACAACAGTGAACATACTGCAGCAATTATACCCCCTATACCACTGAAGCCACCTAGATAACATAGTTAATAAGAGGAAAAAAGTGCTCCAACAAGCCACATAGCATTAAGCTATCCATGTGGCAACATCTCTTGACTTTTTCAGTAACAATTTCAAAGGCATTAAGTAATCTAAGTATGAATTCAAATATTAAAATCATATCCTTATAGTAGTACTAGAACCAAATGTTAAATTAGGAGAAAAGCACCTTTCATTTATTGGTAAGTTGAATATCCAGCACCCAGAATTGTAATTTAAGATAGAAAAAGGATGAGTGTAAAACAATGATTTTGATACATCAATGATTGGTATTAAAAGATATTTGGTCCAGTTTGAGATAACAATCTATACAGTTTGCTCACACAATATAAAGTATAGATTTAAATGGGGGGGAAAATCCAACTTAGAAATAATTTTACAAAAAGCTTATAAACCATAAATTCAATCCTATTAACATCACTTCTGAACAGATTTTTAGGTGACTGAAAGAGATATAGCACAGTGTATTTCCTTAACACTTGAAACCATATTCACTAGTTTTTTTCTTCTCTAGCTAGTACTTTTGAGAATCACTAGTACTGAAATAAAAAGAAAAATTAGGGAATGAAATTCTTTTGCAGGAAATAGAGGTTCCACTTCTAAGGTTTACTCAAACAGGAAAAATATTTTGCTATTCAGTCTATTAAGTATATCTTACTTTGTTTCCTTTCATATAGGTGGTAGAAATACTTTTTAAATATCATCAATACACAGAAGAGACCTCAAATCACAAAATTAAAAATAAGATACAAGTTTTAAAATAAAGAAAATAATTCAGACATACTCATGAATTTAAATTAGGATATTATAGACTCAATTAAGCAATTCCCACCAAATGGTTTGTGAAGAAAAAATAAAGCTTTGTAATGTTCTTATAAAAAGTAATGGGGCATTTAATAAAAACTATTCAAAATCAGATTAGAAAATACAATATGCAGCATCCAGAGAATTCAAACACATCCAATATGATCGATAAAAAGCTTTTGTATTTTATATACAAGCTATCTTACAGAAGAGGTACTAAGTACAAACAACAAAAGGGGACAAGAATAAAAGTCTTTGAGAGGTCTCTGATTACTGCTGCCTTTAAGCCTATACAAAAATCTGTTTTCTTGGCCTGCAAACATGCTGGGGAGAAATGTAAAACTCCTTAGAAAATTAGAAGTTATCTGCAAATGTTTATTAATTATCAATATATCACTAACAGTTCCTCCTCCAGAAGAATGTATCTGTAATTATCTTAACAGAATGCAATCTGCAGTTTCAAGATTATTAAGAAAATATCAGGTAAAAGTAGAATATCTAATATTCATGAGTCCCATCCACAAAGTCACATTTTTTCAATACTGTATACTTCAGCTACAAAAAACATATCTGCCTCTGCTAATAGGAATGAATAGGACAGAGGTCAGAACACTCTGGAATGGCAAACGGGGAGGAAAGAAAGAGTAAAGTAGTTTAATTTGTGCTCTACTTTTCAACCAGGGATTCCAAAACACAACATTCTTGTGTTGTGGGAATAAGACAAATATTCTTGAATATTTGGGAATAAGAATCAAATATTCTTGAAATTATCATCAGTAACGTGTGAATAAGAATCAAATATTCCTGAAATTATAAGAATCAAATAAGATTCTTAAAAGGGATTAAGAATCAAATATTCTTGAAATTATCATCAGTAACGTGTACTGGCCCATTCAAACCTGTGGGTTTTTTAAAATTATTTTTGAAATTCCTTAAGCTGTACAAACGTATCTAAGCTGACTGAATCCTAGAAATTCCTAGAACTCCTAGAAACAAACCATGCACCAATTGCTGATGTTTCTTCCTTTGCTCCCTAGATATCTGTATTTTAAAATCTACTCAAATTCACCTGCAGTTTGCTTATAATTTTGTCCCAAAGCATGGACTCTTCTTGAATCTCTCTGTAAAATTGTCAATTCTAAATCAGTATGCATAAAGTATGTAACTATCAATAAGGAACATTACATAATGAAAAATAAGTCTCTGAAAGCACATATATACGTGTGTGCAACTATCCTTCAATATGTCCCTATTTGGAAACTTCAAAAAAGCCATCTTACACTATTCCCTAGATAGAATTCAGGTTTAGAATCTCTATAGGGTATAACAGAAAGACAGTGAATATATCAATTAAATTTACCCAGTGGCTGGTCCGTATTTCCAGCTAGAATGATTTAAAAAACAATTAAAATGGAGTGTGGGGAATACATCAGAGCAGGTTAAGATGCTGCCATGATCATAGCCCTATTCATCTCAGCAGTAAAGGGACAAAAAGACAAGTGAGCTTGATAAATTTAAAATACACCATAATTCCATAACAAAATCACTATATTAGTTCTCATCTCTTTTTATGGTCTACAAATGAAATTTACTGCACAGAGGCAAGCCTGAGTTTCAACCAGTGAAGACAATCTTGTAAGATCTCTTATCCTTTCGCATGATATAGTTGTAAGGTGAACACGGAAATAAATGCAGAAAAATGAACTATTAAAAAAATCTTCATACATTCAAATCTTCTGAGTAAATAAAGGGAAAAAATCATAATGGCTTCACATCTGTAAAATCTTACATTTTTCTACTGCTGCCAAACTATTACTTGTTCTTTTGAGACTCCCAAGGGGAAGTGAGGACAGAGTCCCTCCACACAAGGTGCAGGGTGTTACTAAGCAACCAGTATCAGAACTTCCTTGAGACACAGGATAAAATGGTTTTCCCCACTATTGTCTTTTCAAGGCCATATGTAAATAATACATTGTTGTGCACTGAGCTGTTTTTTCTTCTTTTATTTCTTTAAACGTTGGGCTTCAACTTCTTGGTAAGGCATCTGTGAGAATAGACTGCCTGAAACTAAACACAGATTATCCAGACTACAGGAAAACCCTTGAGGCTGGTAAGTAAGCTGGCAGTCACATGCTTCAGGGTCAAGTCGATCTCCCTTGGTCTTGGCCCCTCCAGTAGTGCTCTTTCAGTCTTGGTCTCACAGGAGTTGGAAGTGCTCTTCCTCTTCTGCCACTGTATGCAACCCTAGTTTCCATTCTGCTAGGGCCAAACGGAAGTCTCAAGCTGCCATCGTAACAATCACCTGGATAACATTTTGACTTTCTCCAAAGCTAACAGTTTCTAAGGAAAAGGTGGAATGGATGAATTCATTTGAAATATTTCCCTTCCTGGGGCCAAAAATATCCTCTATCAGAAAAAGGCACAAAAATAGTATCAATGAATGGAAAGACTAAATATTCTCACCTGTTGAAATCAATTATAATCACTTAAGATGAACGTTAGATGAACAATGGCTCTAAAGAACCCTCTGCTGCAGAGTCATTTTTCAAAGGGCTTCTATTCTTCAGAACATGGTCAACATGCCTAATTTACATTTATTCTGTGATCTGACAACGAAACCAAGCTTCTTCATATTATTTAAAAGAATACCAACAAAGGTTTATATAACTTTATTAGGCCAATGACACTAAAAACCACTTTGTCCTTAAATTAAAAACATATGACTAAATACTTAAAGTATTTTAACTCCCCTTTAACACATACTCAGAAAAATTAAATATGTTTACAATTTTTTGAAAGACTAGAATCCTTAGGCTGAACAGGCCTTGGAAGTGATGGGGCCTAGTATGACCGGCCCTCCTTCAGATACTTGAATCTCTTCTCCTGTGAACACTAACCAGGCTAGGATTTCCAGAGTTTTCATCATCCTAACACTCTACTTCCTAAATTACAACAAAGCACAGAAAAGTAAGATGAAATTCTAAGGACCTACCTGAAGATAAGAAATATAAGAAACTTATAGAAGTACTTTTACTTAGGAATAACAAAGTCAAGAACTGAATTTAATTCAGCATTCATCTTTCCAACCATATATGCTAGTATCTTTTTTTTTTAAGGTTTTATTTTTTTAAGTAATCTCTACACCCAACGTGGGGCTTGAACCCACAACTCTGATATCAAGAGTTGCATACTCCATGGACTAGGCCAGCCAGGCACCCCTAGTTGCTACCATCTTTAATGAGACTGGGCAAGAGTCAGAATGTTTGTATAATAATATTTAGAACCTCAGAGATTATGTCACCACAAGTTGACAAAAGCAAATAATTCAATGTTTACAGAAACTACTCCTACCACCAAGGTGATGTTAAAACTATGGAATTTTATCACATTTGATCCTATCAATCCTCACAACATCCCTGTGAGGTAGGTAGAAAACATGATAGTTTTCACATTTCACAAGAGAAAAAGCTGACATTGTTGGAGGATGCTGACCTTAAAGAATCATAAAGTAACTTTCTTGTTAACCAGCTTGTTACACTAAAACACAGATACATTTTATTTTATTAAAAACAGACTACTCTAACCAAACCCTCCAGCCCCCACCACCAAAAGAATCATTGTAGTTTACCAGTAATCTTGTTAAGTCGAGCTCTCTTTGCCTGAAATGAGTTGCCTTGATTATTTTTCCTCTTGTTTGATAATGTGCTCTCTGGCTGTGGAAAGACCATCTTTGGAACGTTCTCTACATGAAGTCCTACTTTTAATAGAATACATATATGAGAGTTTATCTAGAATCCAAAGTTAAAACACATTATTTTTTTAAAATAGCAAAATAGTAAAACTGCTTTGCATTTAATTTTTTTAACCTAGTGCTTGACATAGAACTTTAAAAAACACAAATTTCTCCAGACTGATATATTAGAAATGAAAAACTACTAAGCAGTTATTCTTTAGGAAAGAAAAGCAGAAAGAAACTCACTGCTTTTTCCATATTATATATTAAAATACATGCAGAAGCTCTTAAAAAGTTAAAGAAAAAAAACACAAAACAAACAAAAAACCCAAAACTTACTAAACACGAATTTAAAAGTCAAAATCTGAACTCCTTTCTATTCATGAATACTGAGGTCACCCATTATCCAGTACCCATATTAGACCGGTAATCTTCAGCTGTGTTAAGATGCTACAGAAGTTAACCATTCATGCTAGGGAAGAGCCCAGTCATTCAACCATACCCTCAAATAGGTAGCTAAGGGGTCTGGCTTACTCTCTAAGTGAGTTTACCCTGCCACAAGGAATGAACATAAGAACATATTTTGTACCAAATGTTTCACTAGATGTGGGCAGATCTTCCTTCTTCTCAACTTCTGCAGAAGCTATAGAAGTTGAAGTCTCTTCCTTCTTTGAAGGTACTTTAAACCATTTCCTCTCATCTTTCTCTTTCTCTTTATTGCTGTTGGCGCTGGTGCGAGGCTTGTTCCCTGTTTTATTCTTGGCTGCAGCTGCAGCAGCTGCTTTGACTAAAGCTATCCAATCCTCCAAAGGAAAAACACAAAACATGAAGTATTAAAAATTAATCAAAATTTAATTACACTAATGAATAAAAACATCTCACATTTTCAAAGCTACTCTCGCACGCAGACAAATATAAAAGTTGAATTAATTCTATTTACAAGATAAATCATCCACATGGTAATTATCAAATTTAATGATCTAATGGGTTAGTTGGATTGTATAACCTTACATAAAATTGGAAAATATTTAGTAACAAATATTCCTTTGATCTACTTTCACTGAAATAAAATCTAAAATAATAGAGGAAACCCTTTAAACAAATACAGAACACTTCATGACGTTGTCTTAGTACTTGAAATTCAAATGGCAAATTGCATTTCTTTTCTGAATACAACCAACCTTAAAAGAAGTTAGAGAAAAGTGCTTTCGTTGGAATCCTATAAAGATTAAAAGAAATGTACTTCCACTGAACAAATTACTATTCCTCGTTAGGAAGAATGTACCACTCACAGTATGGTCAACTTCATAAAATTCAAGATATGATTTTATTAATTTTTAAAGTTTTGAAAGTTTGGACACCAATTTATCACAACAGCTTAATACTACTAGCGAAAGAAAAAGAGCCACTTGATTTGACCAAGGTGAAGTACATGTTGATAGGCTCCAGATTAATTAATTTCCCTCCCTCTTCAACTTCCGGGGATTTGCGTTGATTGCCACTCTTCTGAGATGTGAATATTTACCCTTCTTGTGTTCACATTTTCAGTCTGTTGCTAAATAATTTTTCCTATTACCATTTTATTTCTAATTAAAAACACTTATTATAAAAAATATGAAAAGATATAAAAAAAAAGTGGCGCTAACATTTAAATTTTCACAATCAAAATGATTTTTAAAAAATAAGTGTTTGTAACACCTCTACAGTTAATCTTCCACTGAGGCCACTAAGGTTCAGAGAGACCAACTCAAATTCAACCAAATAACACATTAAATTCTTAATTCACGTAACTAAAGAATACTTGACAACATCAAATGCAGTTACTTTACAGGTTACATTAATGACTGCTCAGTCTTGAAAATATACGTGAATAAGCCATTAAAAATAAGCCAACAAACAAAATCTATGTCTCTTTCTCTTCCCCATGATTGAAATGAACTAAAACTATCATGTGACTGCACCTAACACATGCATTCACCAATTTTCTATTGAATATCTTGCTATGTGTGTCAAGAAGCATGCTAAGAATTCATGAGACATTTTATAAAAGATGCTGCCTGAAAGGACCCAAAATGTATAGGCCCTGGAGTGATCACATCTTTGCTCCTGCCTGGAAGATGACCAGCATCTAGCTTTCTCAGTATTTAAACTGTGTCCCCCATATATGTCTAATCAGAAAGTGAATTAAGACATAGTTGTGAAATACAGACTTATGTCTCTAGTTTGTAAAAAGAAAAAGAAAAACAAAACAAACCAGATAAACCAAGTTTATCCAATCCCAGGTTTACTTAGAGCCATGTTTTTTGGTACTACCTATAAGAAACTGAAAAGCAAATAAAATTAACTATTAGACAGTGTGATAGGATAGACAGTGGAGGAATAAACAAAAAACCACGGAAGAAAACAAAATAAAAGATTAACTTAAGAGAAATGCTAATGGACGGCTTCAAGGAGCGTGACAGATGAGGTGAGCCCTGCAGCAGGAATCTTCGAGGCAAAGGGCAGAAGGAAAGGAGTCAAGAAAGGAGTTAACTGACAGCAGAAGCAAGAGGAAGTCCACGGGACAAAGCCATGGCAGTCAGTGTACGTGAATGGACAGAAGATGCAGGAGCATCTGAGTAAGCCAGAGGCATATGGCTAAGATGAGCTTTGAGACTGACATTAAGTATCAGAGAAAAAATAGCACCACAGATGAAACAGAGAGTAATGAACAAAGCAGACAGAGAAACTAAAGTACAGCCCGACTAGCAAAGTGCCAAATTCAGCAGAGATCATACCTGTACATGGTCTTATGAAGAGCAGAGTGCTTAATTCTGTGTTCCACATTGGGGGGAAATTTTTAAGTTGTTAGAGAAATGCTGAAAAATGCCAGGGGTAAATTCCATCCCTGGCTCTTTTCTCTCTCCAATGAACAGAAAACTGGGAGAGATTCATGTTGTAGCTCTTAAAACTGCAATTAGATATTTCTTTAAAGTTCCTTATCATAGGACTTGTTAATCATGGAACCACTGCAGTTGTGTCATTACAAAATTCTCCCATTATTTTGCCCTTCTATTTTTAAACAGGTAAGATTCACTATTAAAAATAGCTGGTGTGATCCTTCCATGAATTAGAGCTAAATGACGTGCTTCAAAGCTCCTGTAGACAACAGAGCAGTACACAATAAAGAACATGTTGGAAATCAGATTGACTTTAGAGTCATTCTATGTATTATGGTTATGTGAAATTTTAAGCCAGTCATTCAAATCTCTAAGTTCTGAATTCCTCAACTGTGAAATAGAACTATGAGTCACAGCCATGTCAAAGGTTCTGCTAGGAGAACCCAATTAAATAATGTATGCAAAAAAAGTTTTATAAATAGTAAAGGACCTTAAGAGCAAATCTTTAACACTGGTGAGTTTTACATCAGTACACTTGCAAAAAGAAAAAATAGGATAGAAAAAGCCATGGAAAGTTTAGAGAAGAATATATTTCCATACTGCATCTATGTATCCTTTGCTAATTTAGTAAAAGAAATTTACCGTATATCTTTACAAAGGAATTCTCAAAGTACTCAAAATTTTTAAGATACATGCAAAGTTGGATTCTCTTAGCACTGCCCACGTAACACCTGACTTAGTATATTTCCTACATGAAAACAAGTCAAAAACTTTTTGGAAAAAAAAAAAAAAAGACACATAAAATGAAACCATTTTATAAAAAAAAAATTCTACAGATATTTTAGTGTGCTTGTAATTAAAAGTTATGAAGAAAAATATAAATTAAAAGAAATATAGTGTCACTCAGGGCACCTGGGTGGCTCAGTAGGTTACGGTTCTGACTCTTGATTTCAGCTCAGGTCATGATCTCAGGGTCATGAGATTGAGCCCTGCATAGGGTTCATGCTATGTGTGAAGTCTGCTTAAAATTCTCTCTCACCTCTCCCTCTCCCGCCACCCCGTCCCGCCTGTGTGCACTCTTGCACCTTCTCTCAAAAAAAAAAAGAAAGAAAGAAAGAAAGAAATATAGTATTACTCATATTTTCAAAGGTTTATATTTTGGCATTGATTTTAATGTTAACATACATCATAATGTAACTATTTACTCAAAGTAAACACCAAATACATCCCATAAATTAATTTTTATTACTTGTAATTTTACCACAGACCAAATTGGCTCAGTGTCTCACTTTGGAGAAAAATTGAAGTTTTAGGGTTAGTGCCATCTCACAAACAGCTGAATAGCCAGAATAACAATTATATCCTTAAAGAAAAAAAAATTTTGAGAATTTTGTTTAATTAGACAGGTATATATTAAACTAAGTTTCCAATGTCTTAATCTATATTTCTATGCAGTAACCAAGAAATCACACCATTGAATGCTTAAAGGAACATTTTATTATATGTACAAGCAGGAAAACATAAAGCAATTTCCTGATCAAAAGCATTTCCATTTTAAATTGCATTTCCATATTAACTGGGGAAAAATTCTGCTATCTGATCACCACAAAACTAAATTTTTGAAAACCAGGTGATTTAAAACAATCACACTTCTCAGAAGGTATCAAGAATCATTTTTTTTTAACGCGGTGATCTACATTTCTAGATTACTAAATGTACACATTTGGCTGCAATTGACCAGATAATTTCACACATTTCAGAATGATACTTTTCACTGCACAGTATAGAACAAGTATGTAGCATATTTCCATATTAGACATTTTTATAGATTACTTTCAATTTTTAAAATTAATTGTAGGTCCAGGTGCTGAAAATCCCAAATAACAGCAGAACATAAAAGAAAATATTTTAAATTTCTATTGGCACCTTTTCTTTCCAGTCTTTCAGGAAACATATTCAATCAATGAAATCATGTTTTTAACTTCATCCCAGATTCTCCTTTAAATGCTTACCGTTCATTCTTGCTTTGAGCAGTGACAAAGCATGTAATAGACTGCTTACGTCCTATGACTCAGACAGCCCTACCTGAAGCAGCCTACAGAGTGTCAGGTAAGCGCCTTTTAAAAGAAGATTAATGACTATGATTTATAAAAAGGAAAGAAGAAGATAAGAAACTCAATATAAAATTTTATATTAAAAATTAACTTTCTAAATGATAATATATACCAGGAAAAACAAAATGAAATTAAAAAAAGGCACTTACCTCACTTCCCATAGACTGGTTACACGATCCAGCTGGGTCGATAGGACAACACCAGCTTAGTGGATGCTGGGATTTCACCTGGAACAGAAACTAGTGACCTATAACTTTAGCAGGTCTAAAGCCAAAGAAGCAAAAATCAAGTGTATAATTTATCTTACATTCTAAGCTTCTTTTTCTTGCTGCTATTTGGGGCTATCAGCACATAATCCTACAATTAGTTCACTTTAAAATATATGTATTTTTTTTCCTTTTCTTTCTTTCTTCTTTTTTTTTTTTTTTTTCTTGATTGGTCACCATTCAAGAAGACATCCCTTTGGGTAGCTAGGAATGCTGAACACTCTTACCTGCCCCTTAGCATCCTCGGGCATGGCCTTAATGTGCATTCTTTTTAAACAACGAATTACTCCATCATAAAACTGAACTGTGAATGTTCCTGAAACAGGAGCAAGTCAGAATCATTAGAAAATACAACTGAATCTTACAGCAACACTTGAAATCTAACAAGTCACACCCTGACAGAAGTAAATACACTGTGACTGCAGTAACTGCAAACACACACCCGTTAAGAACTTCATCAACTTGGTTAAAGTTTATTTGGTTAAGGTGTACTTTCTCTTTCCCTTTAATAAAATCATTACTTCTAAACATAAGTACTATTTCTATAAGAATTATCCTTCCTTCTTTGGAAGTTTCTTTTTAGAGAGAAAGAACTGATACAGGGACAAAAAAAATCACTTGCTCAAGGAAAGATTATTCCATTCACAGTATTAATGAACTAGCAAGTAAGAAAGAATCAGATCCACAGGCTTCTAAGCTAGAAAATAACTTACAGACCATGTAGATGAAATTGTTCTGCACAGATGAGAACAATGAACCGCCAGGAGGACGAAGGCTCCATCCATAGCAGTCCACTAAGCAGCAGCACAGCCATATCCACACCCCCATCCCCACGCCTTTCCCACTCACTCAGTTCTGCTTTTAGGACTCAAGACCCTGTTTGCATGACAATCTCAAAGTATATTCGCTTTTTGTTACAGAGGCCATGCTTTCAAGTCAACAAAACATATAAATTGTGTAGATCTTATACTTAAGAAATTTCAGTATTTTTCTATCATTTCTGGTACAAATGAGGGCTGAGAGCCGCTTTAAGTAAACAGATACATGACCTTTACAAAAGAAGTAAAAACAATAAGGTGTGATAATTTTTATGATTGGCTTTGAAGTTGGCACCAAAGCCAGACATACATGTACAAAGATTTTCCTTAATTTTGTAATTTGATCACTTGATTTCGCATTTTCTATAATTAGCGTAATTCACAACATTGCAGATATAAAGATCTAGACCCAGGTTACTGAGGGGGAAAAATGATTAGTTGAGGAGCAAGGCTATAAAGCCACTGGGAAAATTTTGAGAATATCAAACCATACATACACTTTACACTACCATCACTCCTGCAACTGTCCTCTTCCTTCTTCAATAATGGCCTTCCAGAAGAGGGCAGGCTCCACACCAACTGGGCATTCATCCCTCCTCACTAGTGATATCACACTGTTTCTGCTCTTGTGATGCCTTTCTCCTTTCCTCCCTCCAACCTACTCTTCAAGATCACCTCTTTAAATCCCACCCAGAATATGAACACTTCTCTGTTCCCTGTTTACAGATTTGTCCCTCCTCTTCAACTTCTCTAAGATATATTTCAAACATTGTTTTCTTTAGTTTTGTTTAGCTTTTACAGTGCCTCTTGAAGGCTTCCCTTCCCTTGTTTTTCTTTGGGGGCATGGGCATGGTGGGCAGGCTCATCTACCATGTGGGGCATACAGAAATAAAAAACAAAAACAAAAAACAAAAACAACAACAAAAAACAGCCAATGGAGATTTTTTTAAAAAATTACAACTGCCAATATTTCACTAAGGGCCCACTTGAACTCCTCTTGCAATGGCAGAGACTGCAATAAGTGTCTTCACTCTTCCACTAATATAAGCTTAATTTTCTGTATTCTATGCCCATGGACAAAGAGGAGAGGATAAAACATAGGGGCTTTGCTTCCGAGTGCATTGCGTGTATGTACACATGGATTTGTATATGGTATACTTCCAAGAAGCTTTAAGCATGGAAGTAAGGTCTCAAAGCTCTCCACACTTAAAGGAACTGCTCTTAATTAAGATAAAATGTCGCTTAATTGTGTTTCATTTTCTTTTATTTTGAGTGGATCCATTTACTATCCAACAGAATTGATTCGTTACCTCCTCCATTCCTTCCACAAACTGTAACTGACTGCTTATACACGAGGCTCTGGACTAGAAACCTGGGGAATACGCGTATGTAAGACACAGGACTATGGGCTCTCAGGAAGTATAAGTGCACAGGGAGACAAAGGCCACATGAGACAAGGAAAAGTGACCTGCCAACCTGACAATGAAGATGTCCCTCAACTCCTCCTAGAGTAAGGTGATGAGAGGTAGTAAAATCATGTTTGTTATTTCAATTCCTTAAAACAGTAAGTCAGAATAGGCCTTTGTAAAGTTATATCATATTTCTAGCTAGACACCAAGGATTTGCTTTCCCACACCTAAAACTCCTTAGTATATCTCTTTTTAAATGTTTTCCTCTTTTATCTCCTCTTACCTCCCATTTTTTCCCCACATTTGTTATTCTAAATGTCCTCAGCTTAAATCCTTTCCACAGTTCCTTTCCATCACCTCCAAATAAAATTGAAATTCTATAGCAAGATTGTAAGACATTCCACACACAGGCCCTTGCTTTTCTCTCCCCCTTTAAAGGACTCCCTCACTCTAGTCACACCAAAGTCTCACAGTTCCTAAAAGGTGGCAGGCCTCTCTTCTGTTCTTTTACAACATACCGTTTCTTCTGTCAGAAAAGCTTTTCATTCCTTATTTAGCTGACTTGTTTGTCTTTCAGGTTTAAAGCATCCCCTTACTTAGATTAAATGTCTCTTCTTGCAAAGAAGCTGCCACTCAATGTGTCTCTTCAGTAAAAAAAGATGAGTGGTGAAGTTTAGGAAATAATTGTTATAGAAAACTAATGTTATTACTGATTTGAAAAATATACTTACAAATATTTTATAACTTTTTAGAGATTTTAAATAAATTTTTAAAAAATATTTAAGTATATTTCCAATACAATTTAAATATTAACTTTCATGCCTTTCCAAATTAGTCAGTATATAAGTTCTGGGTTTTTTTAATACATTACCTGCCCAACAGATGTATTCATCTTCAGCCACACTACTGTACCTGATTTCTGTATTATTTTCAACATTACTGATCAGTTCAGTAATTTTGGCTCAATATTAGTATTAGATACCACAAAGGCTATTAGGAAACTTAACTCTCAGGACAACTGGGTGGCTCAGTGGTTGAGCATCTGCCTTCAGTTCAGGGTGTGATCCCGGGGTCCTGGGATCCTGTCCGACATCAGGCTCCCCAAAGGGAGCCTGCTTCTCCCTCTGCCTATGTCTCTGCCTCTTTCTGTGTGTGTCTCATGAATAAATAATTTTTTTAAAGTAGACTTAATTCTCAGAAATTAAGGAAATGGGCTAGGAAAAGATGCAATAAAGGAAATCCTCAAATTGACAAATTTCCACACTCTTTCCTCAGAAAACACTGTACTATATTTTACTTTCAAGTTGAACTGATTTGAATTTCCCTGTATCTTTAACCTTCCCTCACACTCTGGTTGAGCTGCTCATAAAGATAACGTAGCCAACAAAGTGGAAACAGAGAAGAAATAAAATGCTTATAATGTAAGCCTGTGAACCAAAAGCTGCACAGTTTTAACCAACTCTTTCCCTCTCCTAATTTAAACATTTATTTAGGTAGTAAGTAGATCACATATCATGTTATTCTATTTAACATGTAACAAATGAAACACTCCTAAAAATTAAGAATATTAGCAGGAAATTCATTAAGTCTGAAACAAGAAGTAACAACTATATGACCATATGTAACAATTACACACATTAAAATTAGAAACACAGTTAAATCTTCCCAGATCACTTTGAAGTAATCTAAGATCACTTCAAATACATACCTTCCTTGTTAATTGCTTCAATCTTGGCAGGGTAATAGCGACAATCTGTCCAGCGAGCCAGAACTTCTTCTCCAGCTTTGAAATCCTATTTTAAACAACTTTTAAGATCAATACCATGTATAATAAATAAGCATTTCCTTTATAAAAATAAAGCTTTGTAATATTTA
Organism: Canis lupus baileyi; assembly: GCF_048164855.1. Classification (NCBI taxonomy): domain Eukaryota; kingdom Metazoa; phylum Chordata; class Mammalia; order Carnivora; family Canidae; genus Canis; species Canis lupus. Next base: position 31,181,673 of record NC_132851.1, on the reverse strand, counting down.
ACAGAATTCCTTTTGAAATATACAAAGTTACATAGTTAGCAAATGGAAAAAGCTTGCTACTTACAAAGAAATCTTCCTCATCTTTTAGCCCTTCTTTTCTTAACGCAGGTCTCTCCAAGGGTCGCAACCTATTGCTATCCCAGTAAATCCATTCATCATAACGATGACTCCAACGCTCAAAATGGACCAACATCTTGCCCTCCTCATAGTCGATTTTTTCAATTCGTGATGGATACCTCCAAAATAAAAAGAAGCTTCATATAAGGAGAAAATTCTTATGTTTGTTTACACAAAGTATTAAAAAGAATAATTTAACTGAAATATTGCTTACCATTAAAACCATAAAATACGGGTATTTTTAAACTACTGAACCAACGAAATTTATTATTTTTTAATGATTTTTTATAAAGATTTTATTTATTTATTCATGATAGACACAGAGAGAGAGAGAGAGAGAGAGAGAGAGAGAGAGGGGCAGACATACAGGCAGAGGGAGAAGCAGGCTCCATGCAGGAAACTTGATGTGGGACTCGATTCTGGGACTCCAGCATCACACCCTGGGCCGAAGGCAAGCACTAAACCGCTGAGCCACCCAGGGATCCCCAAATGATTGATCTTAATACCCAGTAAAATACTTCAATACACTCCCAGTGGAAATATAAATTACTTGCACTGTTTTGGTAAGTAAATTGAGAACAGGTTTCATGAGCCCTAAACATATTCCTACTTTTTAACTCAATCATTATAATTCTGGAACTATATATACAAAATATTTATAATAACAAAGAAAATAGAAACCATCTAAAAATATAATTAGAAAAACTGAAGACTGTCTAGCTATACAAACAATGGTATATCCACTGAATGATATAGTCTTTAAATGTGGTATTTACAAAAAATTTACATAGGAAAATGTAAAAAAGTAGCAGCACTGTGTTCAGAATTATAAGTATGTAAAACAAATTTGTCTAGCAAAACATACCAACACGTACATGTGTCTCTTTATGGCACAAAACCACTGTTTTTTTTCTATTTCTCCATACTTTCCAATATTTTATAATGCGTATCAATGATAGTAGGAAAAGCTCAGTTAAACTTTAAACTCTAAAATATAAAAATAAATATTGTTCTGTCTTTATGTGTGATGCTTCTATGATAAATTCTAAAAAGAAATTAGAAATTAGTTAACTTGGAACTTTCAACATGGAAAATTGCCTCATTTCTAATGTACTGTATTAAATGTTCACAGATGACTCAAAAATTTTTAGAAAGTATCATTAAATAACCGTAAGACTCAACAGCAGCACACAGATGATTCAGCCATAAAAGTTTCGTATTTTTGCTAGTTTTTGATAAATCTGGAATTTTTCTTCTCCCTATAGAAAACTGGCTTTCACTATAAAGCACAATAGACCTTATATAACTTTGAAATTTAGGAGCTATTACATGCTTTATACATCATTCATGCTATTCAAGGCTTCTTAACCATTTCAAGGGCTCTGAATCTTTCTCTGGTGTAGCTTCTTTCCCCACTTTGGTATGATACTGAACTACTTGGGACGTCCTCAAAAATACTGAGCTCTGTCAAACATTTGTGCATTTGTACACTCTGTTCTTTCCACCTAATCCCAAACTGTCTCCCTCACTTCCTTCTCTATTCCTCATTCCAGGCTTGGCTTAATGTGTAATCCCATGTGCAAAGACATTCTACTCCCTGCCCTGGCTGCTCTGACTGACTGCACCCACCTGCACAACCACCATCTCAGTGCAGGTTCCTAAACTGTGTGCCGTGAGGTATTTATAGCCCTTGCTACTTTAATACTCATGACCTACAAAAAGGTCTGGTGGTTAAATAGCTTGGGAAAATACTGGATAAAAAGTTATATTGTAAAAAAAAAAAAAAAAAAAAAAAAAAAAAGGTTATATTGTTTTCTTTGTTGGAGATAAAACATTTACTATTATCACAGTAAAAGAAATAGGTAACCCTTTTATCACAAACCTTTTATTAACAATTCTTGTGATAGCAGATATCTGAGGGACATGATTTTAGATGCTACCCTTTGGCCTGTGAGATTCAAGGATTAAGAGTCATGTCCATTCTCGTATCCCCCAAGTGTCTAGCCCAATGACCGACACGCACTGGCCACTCAGGGAATGCTCAGAACGAACAAGAAGTTTTGTTAAAGAGAGTCTGCACATTTCTTCAGAACTAAGAAGGCTGCTGCTGACCTGATAACCTTAAGTTAGAACTTACTCTTGGTCTTCTTTGGGGAATAGGTGTGAAGAAACACTTCGTTAAAGAAAAGCATAAAGGGACTTAACATACTCTCCAAGGTGAACAAGGCATAACGCTTGTCTTTTGCAATGATGCTCTGACAGTATGTTTCTGCTCCTCCGATTTTTAAAACATAAGAAGTGCCACTAGCACTGGGGGACGCCTAGAGGTAACAATGCCCTTTAGTTTATTTTCCAGCATTCACTGGCCACTTCACCATTACAAAGAGATTTTCTATCAATTATAAAAAATGGATAAATTTCTAATTCTGCATGTTTATTATCTCTTTTTATTTTTGAACAAAACATCAGGGGTTTATTCTCTGGGTTACTTCAAATTCTAAATGTAAACAACTCACGTATTTAAAACATTCCTCAAAGTGAGAATGCCACAGTAACAGAGTTAAACACATCTTTATTTTCATAACATGACTGAATTCAGCAAAGAGTCAGAATCCAAGTAAGTTCAAATCGTTTAAATCTGGATTGCATTTTTAAGTAACTTATAGTTTCCTAAAATACTTCAAACTCTGTTCACTGACAGGATGCCTGATGTTAACCACCAAACTAAAAATTATATTTTGGGGAACTGCTTCAGAATAATTTATAGCATGTTATATACTCTTTATATAAATACCAAGAGATTGATAGGTAAACTTTGGATGAAGGCCAAGAATGAAGTAACACTAATACACAAGATTATCTATTTTAATCCTTACAATATCCACTAATCAAATTTTGAATCTTAAATAAAAGTGCCATAAATATTACCATTGTCAAGAATGACTAAGTTTCTGTTCATTCATTTCATATGTATTTGGGCATCTAATAAGATTAAGACACTTGCCAGGCACTGTTGGTACAGAAAAAGGAAATATCATTAACTCCTACCTTCAAGGAACTTAGCTGAGAGTCTGACAAGGAGAAAGAAGAATCAGAATATTCACATGTATGTTAGGCTCTATGTTCTTTCCTTACCGAGTGTCAACTGCTCCTTATATACCTTGTCTCTTTGGATCCTGGTAACCATCCAAGGTATAGATAACACAGTCCCCATGTAACAGATGAAGACTGTCCAAGAATACACATGGTAGAGTATTCACAGCCAAAACCAACTGGCACAAAAGCCTATAGCAGAAATGGGATAAGGTCTACATCAAAGTAATTATATCATATATGGTGAACTGGTTAGTATATACAAGAAGTTCATATAAGATGCTATTAATAAGAGAGAAAATTGGGGAGTTCACTGAATGTTCTTGGTAGATGTCATCTACGTTGGTCTTGGTAAGGGACTTCTAGGATTTAGATTTAATAAACAAGGTACAAAAAAGGTAAAGTGCACACACTTCCAGTTAGTCAATGTTCATTTACTTAAAACCAAGGTTAGGCAATCAGTCAGATAATGAGGTCTCTGTCCTTAAGAACCTCTTGATCAAAGGCTGGAGGGGCAGTTCAAGGAAACCGGTCCCTTTGGCTAGACTACACGATCAGCAGTAGGGTGAATAAAGGAGAATACTGGGACATCAGACTGGACTCAGTAGCTAGGTTCAAAGTGAGGGGCTCTGTAATACCAAACTGATGAAACACCCCATCACTGTACAAACAACAGGAAATCCCGTACTTTGGTTTGCCTTAGGAAAAAAACCCTAACATTAAAATCTTTGCTATCATGTAAAATGCACAAAATGGCAACTTAACATATAGTCCTATACAGTGAAATGATTTTCCTGTTCTAACAAATGGCCCAAAGTAATAATGCTTTGATACACAGTGAATGAAAAATACTGAACAAACGTATTCACAAATGCCTTCTATCTTGACTGAAAGCAACACTATTTTGATACACAATTTATGTTTTATTATAATTGAATATGAATGGAACATAAAACTTTTCATACTGAATTTGGAAGATGTAGTGATGATGCTTTTTTTTTTTTGTGATGATGCTTTTGTTTTGTCATCTTTTAAAATGCTAAATCACGGAAAACTGTTAAAGAACAATGATTAGGCTGAGTCTCCAATATTTATGATGGGAAAAGATCTCAGAAGTGGGAGACTGGGGTTTCAGAGTCAAAAAAATGAAAGAAGAAAAAGAAATACTTGGCATTTGGCTTGGCATTTCTTAAGGGGTTCAAAAGAAAGAGATGGAAGTGTGATTCCCCAGTGCCAGAATTCTATACAGAGCTCTCTTACCATTATAATCTGTTACTGCAAAATATCATAAAATGTTCACTATGGACCTTTCCGACTATAATCCCAGTCTGAAATGCATGCATTGCTTAACTTATATTTACTTGTGTGGAAAACAAGGGGTTGCCTTCATTGTTCTAGGTTTGCCTAGGTCTAATGTCTTTTACACTTGATTCCTAGCAAGTGTAATAAGCAAACTTAGTAAGAACTGGTTATGAGGCCAAATGGAAACAAATAGAATTCAGAAATACTGAGAAGATTTTACAATGATCTTTGCTGAATTTCATGGAATCTTCATACATGCAACTCTACCACCATAATCCGTCCATTGATTCCTCAGGACCCTTTCTGAATTAGTGTGGTCAAAGTCCAATAATGGTCAGGTTAAACTGTGGCTATAATTACTGAGTAGAACAAACCTATTATCAAGAACCAAAATTATTTTCATCTTCTCTGAACGCTTATAATGCTTTAATGCCTCATCTGAGAATATCAGCATTTTAACACTGTTACTGGTTCCACTTGTAGAAGACTGTTCATCAGAGTATGGATTCAAGATCAAATCCACAACCCATCAAAGAACCAAATACTAACCAAAGAGGTTGGTTACACATTGAATATACTGCATCAGTTCCCTACAGTTATCAATTTACATGGGCAGGTCCCGATTCACTCACTAAATCAGGAGACTACACCCCCAGGACATACTGTAGGGAACTGATGCAGTATATTCAATGTATTTTAATCAGATTTTCAAAGGGATCCATGATTAACACAAAAATCTTTCTGGTAGGCAAGATTATCTATTAACACATACTATAGGTATCCCATTAATGTTCGAAGAAAAAAGAAATAATGGGCAGGTAGCTATTTAAAAAAGTTATATTCAATATATTAACAGTAAAACAAACATTATTTGAACTCATTCTGATTTGCCATCCTATTTGATATAGCCAGTTTTACCTGCATTGATAAGAAAGTCAACCATGAGGAAATGACAAGAGAAATTCCTTGATACACTTATGCCCTAGGATCTCCTGGACTTAAGCTACAGGACGGAGTTGTGAACTACTCACTGATGGGTAGCAATCCACTGAATAAGGTCAGACAACATTATTAATGTCCTAAAGACTAACAGGATTCGCTCTGAGAAATGCCACATTAATTAAAAAGGCAAAGTATTTTATTTTTTAAAAAGATTTACTTGAGAGAGAGCATGAGCGCATGTGCATGTGAGTGGAGGGAGGGAAAAGAGGGAGGACAGAGGAAAAAAAGAGGATCCTGAAGCAGACTCTCTGCTGAATGAGGAGCCTGATGTGGGGCTCCATTTCATGACCCTGACATCACGACCTGAATGGAAATCAAGAGTCCCTAACTTAACCAACTGTGCCACCTTGATGCCCGTGCCCCCCTCCTACAAAAAGGCAAAGTATTTTAAAAACTTGCCCCAATAGTTATTCAAATTATTTTAAATAAGTCATTTGTTTATATTGATAAAATAATAAAATTTGTAAGTTATATAAATTTAAAAATTAACAGTTTCTCATTTGTTTCATTTAACTCAGTAAACAATGAGTCTCTAATTCACTATGTGCCAAACACTGAAGTAGGAATAAACCTACAAATAACAGTATTATTCCAATCAATAAACTCAAATTCAGGACAGAGGGGGGGAGAAAAAGAAAATCGAATAAGTTACCACAATTATAATACAATGTTATAGCTCAAACAGTCAAGATAAATTTCAGTAGCACACAGAAAGAATACTTAAATTAGATGTTCTACTAGATAAGTAGGTCTTTAATTAGTAAAAAGTGAAACACACTTGAAATCTGACTTACACATAATTTAAACGTTAGAGAAATTTAGGGAGTTAGGATTAGTAACTCAAAACGGTTCTGTGGATAAGGACTTCATAAGCAAGGACCTCTAACATAAGTATCATAAAAAATGACTAAGATACATTAGAAGAACTAAAAATATAGAGTTAAGAACTCCCTCACATATAATCGTCAGAAAGAGGATTATGTGTTAAATAATAAAAATTAATGTAAAATGTAATCCAAAGCAAACATAATATTCTTACAGCATAGCAACCTTTTAAATTTTAGCTTCTGGAAGCGTTTTAAATTTATATTACACTTTGTAATTTTCAAAAGCATTCTCTCACCCAATAAACTCACCGATTAAACTCCAAGAACAATGTCATCTAGTACTATTATAGTATTTTTAGAGGAAGTGCTTTTAGTTACTGCATGTTAATTTATTTCACACTTGAAGAATACACTGAAAACAAAACTCTTTTGATTAATTCAAACTTGACATCCCAAAATGAAGTATAAAAGAATCTAGACTTTCCAGAACATTCAGAGACTAGTTTATATGTCAAAATCACATCTTCTCCAACACTGAATTCTAAGCATCCCATCACATCATCCCCACTGTCCTCTTTTCAGAGATGTCCACCCCCAAGACACATGTTCAGTAGAAGCTGCCAGACCACCCTGCTGCCTATCTGTCCACACCTTTGCAGCAAAGAACAGGTAGGGTCAGAGTTAGCCACATGTTTTCTTTTAGAGCCTTGATGCCACATTTCAAATTAAGGTTTCATTTCAGACCCCCAGATTCAAACTCCTACTGCTATCTACCTCCCTAGCACCTCAATCTCCTGCCATCCCTACCTTCTTTCAGTCAATTCTAACCAATCACAGTGCCTACACCTATCTACTCATTACCATCTCCCACCACTATAAAAAATTTACTACTCTACCTACCCAAAAAAATGCCACCAGTTTCGTACCAGAAGTTTGTGACTTCATATATTTAGTTCAGACTAACAGGACCAAACTCCTTGTTACTTAATTTTGTCACAAAATTCAAAACTCCAGCAGGTTGAGGTCCACTTAGTTTCTGTTTCTTAATATTTAGCACTTAAAAAATTATTATACCACTACAGGTAGTTACAGACGTTTATATGCCTGTTGATCGAAGTTTTAAGGATTTGCAGTGACTCTTCTCCCATGTAGACTCATTTCTATTTAGAATAACCAATATTCATGCTATTATTATAATTAAAGCTAATGTTTACTAAGAGCCTACAATGTGGCAAAAGCCATGATAAGCTTTTAACAAGCATTGTCTTGCTTAATCCTCAAAGAACTTTTTTGAATTAGGTACTACTGCTCCTGGTTATTGAAGAGAGGAGGTCATAGAGGCTCTGATCCCTTATGTAATTTATTCAAGCAAAAATAGGTATTTAGGCAGCAGATCCCTGAACTGAGGTTGAGTGTCTGTCCTTAAAGACTATGCTTACATTCAATATATATTCTGCATCTTGCCAAGTTATATTTAGCTCCTATCACACTTACTGCACACATATAGAATAGGGTGCTCTTACCAAGAGGTACTGAAAACAAAAATAATATGAGAATCAGATTATGTTTATTTTTTTCTTGCAAATTCAATTTTATATAAGGACTTTTTTTTTTTTTAAATATATAAGGACTTTTGATACAAAATATCTGAAGTCAGTTTTTGTTAGGCCAAGAGTACAGAAAACAGCTTTTATTATACAGCACAAAATAAACATCTATGCATAAAAAGGCTCGTTTTATTATTAAAATTTCTCAAAAAAAGCATACTATATCTCAACTATGCCTAAGTATGAAACATTGCATTAAAATTAAAGAGTCTGAGAAAAGAAAGTAGCTTAACTTTTAAGATGTTTCAAAGTTTTTACAATATAAATTTAAAACTTAAGAATCTAGGGGCACCTAGGTGGCTCAGTTGGTCAGGCATCCAACTCAGTTTTGGCTCAGGCTATGATCTCATAGTTGTGAGATCAAGCCCCACATGGGGGTCCATGCTGAGAATGGAAACTGCTTAAGATTCTCAATCTCCTCCCTTTGCCCCTCCCAACCCCCAAAAGATAGGAATCTAAGGTATGGTTTGCGATTCGACTAAGAAAAACACTAAGTGACTTTAAAAATATTTACTAATCTAGTTTGACAAATATAATCCTATACTTAGTTTTCAACTCATAGGTCAAAACTCATTTGCCAAAATTTTCTGAATAGTAACCACATCTCATGAGATCCCCCAAAACTTTGGGTTCATTCTTTACCAACCTGCCAAAATTCAAAAAGCTTTGCTGGGTATCTTTAGGAGTAAAATCATTTCATGTGAGTAGCTTATACTTTGGTACCTGAGCAAACCACGATGTACTAGAAACAGATTCATTTTTAATTAAAGGAAGTTAGCTTTTTGGCAATGGAAAAAATAGAGTTTTAAGACACATCAAATATTAAATATCCAAATTTTCTTCAAATTCACTGCAACAATTCTCTCAAAGTTGAGTTCATTGAAATTAGTGAAATAACATAATACCGACATCAATTTCCAATTTAATAAAAAGAAAAGTTCTACGTGCTAATGATCTATGGGAGGTGACAATAAGGATAGTTAGTAATTCTTCAAAATAAAAAGACATCTAAAAATACTAAAAACTGGGAGCCTTATGAAGAATAGTAAAACTGTCTTTTCAATATTGTTAACTTTTCTTTTAAAAATATTTTAATACTGATATTTAAAACTCAATACTTCCTCCTTCACTTAAAAAATCAATTAAAAACAAAAACTTTTCAGAATCTGTAGATACCAGTTCTATCTACTCAACAAAACTAGAATTAGTAAACATTCTTTTTATTAGAATTCATTATCGTCACAAATAAATTATTTCCCAACTAATGGCTCTGATCAACTCCCCATTACAAAATAAAGCATCATCTACTTTAATGTGCCAGGTGTAGAATCTCCCAATACAGTGATAATATTCAGCAGGAATGAGGTCATGAACAGTTAGATGCATATGACATACATACGATAGCTGACCTCCAACCAAATGTCAGAAAAGCAAATAAAACTGTCTTCTCTTTTGGTCCAATCCCTGCCATTATATGAACACACACACACACCACACAGCACAATAATCCCAAGGTTCCTGGACTTTATAGTACTATATATTTCTGAAAGAGGCTAAGAAACCATCAGCTTGAAGGCTTGATTCAAAGGTAAACTTAAGAAGGAAGAGTTTCTAGGACAGACAGACCTGAAATTAACCTGCCTTGCAAAAGCTAATTCAGTGGAATAAGAATGACATTGGCAAGCTGGACTCTCAGGGTCCTTCTAAACACTAGATAGATACATATTACTAAAGAAGCTCAGGAATTAAGATAGCCTATGAATGCTGAGCCCATTTACTCCCTGAAGCTGAGGCTCAGACTTGAGGGTGTCCATATGAGGCAATAAGTTATGGTAACGAGATCCGCACACTTAGAGTCAAAAGAACCTGGGGATCCCTGGGTGGCACAGCAGTTTGGCGCCTGCCTTTGGCCCAGGGCGCGATCCTGGAGACCCGGGATCGAATCCCACATGGGCTCCCGGTGCATGGAGCCTGCTTCTCTCTCTGCCTATGTCTCTGCCTCTCTCTCTCTCTCTCTCTCTCTGTGACTATCATAAATAAATAAAAATTTAAAAAAAGAATTAAAAAAAAAAAAAAAGGAACCTGGCTATAAGATGACTTTTCTGACTAGATGATGAACTGGAATAAAACACCAAATATCTCCAAACCTTAGGTCTGTCATTTCTAAATTGGTAAAGATCATCCCATACTTGACAGGCTTCTTATAAAATTCAAGTGATATAATGAATATTTTCTGCATATCTGAATCATTATAGAAGTTACAATCTCGCAACGGCAATCCACAATTAACTATAACCAGGGACAGTCTGTCTTCCTCTCACCCTTAGTAAAAAGGATCTAAATCCCAACTACCCAGTCATGTAGTGGTGATCTCAGAAAGCAGAAGAGCAAGAGAACTGAAGCCCATCAAAGTACATAGAGGTCAGTATGCTCTATTTTACTGAGAAACAGCAAAAAAAAATTTTTTTTGTTTGTTTGAATCATCCATCACTTTGCTCTGTATTTACATTTTACTTCTTACAACTAACGTAAATAAAAACAGAATATAAATTCAAAAATCATTCTGGATATTTCCATTGCTATCCAACTAAAAAACTTTATCTTTGGGTTAATAATTCTGTATACGCTCAAGACCAGTGGTTCTCCTGAGGTCCCCAGACCTGCAGCATCAGCATCACTGGGAAACTTTTTAGAAATGCAAACTACTGGGCCCCACTTCAGACCTACTGAATCAGAAGTTTGGGATGTTAGCCCAGTGACCTATGTTTCAGTGAATCTGAGGAAGCTAAAGTTTGAGAATCACTCTTCCGGACTTCACCTGAATCACTTTCAAAACTACAGCATCAATGAACTTTGTAAAAGAATCAATTAGTGAATTGTTACCATGTGAAAAGTTAAGGAGTTAAAGCATCCTACTGGTTAAATATACTTTTCTAAGTCAATAGTTATGATAGTAAGTAATTTCAAAATTAAACAATGAAAGTATTTAAATGAGTGGGAGAACAGGTTGGAGAAAGGGTAACAACGTGCCCAATACCACTACACTCCAACCTTCAAAACTATTATTTTTGTTACAAACTAGATTCATCTTTCTCTACTTTTTCAACTCATTTTTCTTTTTTTAGTGACCAGCAGTTTTGAGGAAACTATGTATGACTTGTATCTTACTTGTGCCTCAAGTCTGTGTTAATGAGCCAGCTAAAAGTGAGATTAAAAAATCTATCATACCTGAATACATGGAAAGTAGATCTGAGTTTCTAATTCAAGGGACCTGAAATATCACCTAATATGTCACACCCTCATTTCAAGGACATTAAAGCAGAGGAGTAACTCTCCAAAGTCACACAGTTCATGGCACCTAGAACCTACATAATCTGAGTTCCAGTTAAATGTAGTTTTTCCAATATTCCTTTTCTGTCGTCTTCCAAGAAAACTAGGATAAGCAAAAACTGAGCAGAAAGGAAAGAGCTCTATAGAAAATGAATATAACAGAAGGAAGAATAATAGAGTAAGAACAACAACCAGGCGTGTTTTACAATAAATACACGTACTCTGACCCACTTCTAACCTAGCTTTCAACATATTTTGAGGAGAGAGGAAGGAGAAAGTGACCTTTACCACTAAAAGTTTATAGGGCTTTTTTTGGTTAAAAATGTTAAAAATTAAGTAACTACAATGTGCACTGATGCTTGATGATTAAACGGAGCTCACTTAGATCTTAAAATTCAAAATCTGTGACTTTCTGAATGTAAAAATCTCAGAATTAAAGAAAAAAAAAACCCACATCATATAGATTTCAATTTGAAATTCTCTACTAGAAGAGTCCTTAATCTGGATGGAGACCATGGATAAGTTTCCTATGACCACTCATAATAGATAATTCAATATTTTAGGTATATAAATGCAATTGTATATTTTTCTGAGTCTACAGCTAAAACTAGGCTTTCAAAGACAGGTAGTGACTCAAAAATACGAATCAATCTTTTTCAAATATTCAGTTAGGAAAGCCAAACATATAAAGATTTTATTCATATATAAATATGAATCTTTGATTCAAAAGATTTCCTATTTTAAAAGTACTTAAGGTTTCTACATATTTCAAACTCACCTAATGTAATTTAAAAATATCTGGCTTTTAAATTTGATCCACAAACTACTTTTTGGGAGGACTCTTCTACTCTAAATATAGATAACACAACTTATTTCTATTAATGTTTGCCTCTGAATAAATTCAGTTAGAAAAAAGCAACCCTTTTTATTCAGAAAATATGTACTTTAATCAAATTAGAAAGCATTTGTATTTGTTACAATCCAAATTTCCTCAATTTTTCCCACGCTATTAAAATTCTGTTCATGAACATTTTAAAAACTCACATTTGCAAATGTTCCATATAATTCAAAAAAACTCCCCATGTGTGGAAACAGCATTTGCCAATTCAAATTTACACTGTTCTATCAAACTCTGATACTTGGAGACATCTCTACATTTTATTTTTCATTTTCCTTTCCTTTAGATCTAGAAGAGAACTAGAAATATTCCCCCCCAAAAAAGGTCAGAAGAGCATAACTCATCTGAATGTATTAACTCTGTATTTCAAATATTTGGGGCATATTACTAGATTTGTTTTATTTTCATAACTAGGTCACTTGCTATAGAGTAACTATTTTCAATCAAAAGATGGAAGTTAAATCAGTAGTCCAAACCAGTTTAACACTTTTCTCACTGAACAGTATTCAGAATGATTAGATAGGATATCTGCAAGAGTACTTCGTAAACTATGAAGCTCCGCAGAAACAAAAAGATTTTATCACCTCAAAAAGATGGTTTATAGCCAGCTACAACGACATGATTTTCTTCTACATTCCAGGCCATTCTCATGTCAATACTAAAACTACGTTTAAGGGGATCCCTGGGTGGCTCAGCTATTTAGCGCCTGCCCCTGGCCCAGGGTATGATCTTGGAGTTCCGGGATCGAGTCCCACATCAGGCTCCCTGCACGGAGCCTGCTTCTCCCTCTGCCTGTGTCTGTGTCTCTGCCTCTGCCTCTGCCTCTCCCTCTCTCTCTCTGTCTCATGAATAAATAAAATCTTTAAAAAAATAAATAAATAAAATTATGTTTAAAAACTTATACACTTAAAGTGTTCAGATTCTCAAAGATTTCTTTTTCAGCTCTCCCTCTTCTCTTGCATTTACCTCAGTGCTTTATAATTATGTATTTTGTAGAATTTGAAGTTTAAGTACATTATTTGATCCTTAAAATAACCCCCTATGTAAAAGCCAGTAACAGTGCTTCCATTTTACCAATAACCCAACTGAAATCGAGAGGTTCCCCATATTTACAGGACCAGCAAGTGACAGTCTAACTTTGAACCTCTTTTATCTTTAGAATCTACTTACAGTATCTCCAATAGAACTTCAACTCTAAACTTTCCCTTTCCCCAAATACACTCCTGTATCAACAACCTGTATCCTTTTTCATTCTTATGATGCTACTGCATTCAAGAGACTATAAATCTGATATGTCACTATTCGAATGTTAGGGGTGCGATAGAAAATATGATGGAGGTAAGATCCAAGATGGTTGTGTTATCTGTAAACATTAAAAAGACTTTTAAAGACTGTTGAAAAAGAAACTAAACACTATGTTTTAAGTAAAACTACATTTTTAAAAACTAAGCAACCCTTGCCCCAAAAGTAAATAAAAAATAAAAATTAAGCAACCTCCACTACTCAGCAGGAGTTAGGTTTAGTCAGTATAGGAAATCCAAAAACTACATATTGGACCTGAAGATGACTGGCCTCTTGGTGGTTTCTTAGGGCCTGCATTCATTAGTTATTGGTAAATAATCAAACCACCAATGAGTTTTCTGTAGTAGCTTTTTTTTTTTTTTTTTTTTTTTTTTTTATTATTTATTTACGATAGTCACAGAGAGAGAGAGAGGCAGAGACACAGGCAGAGGGAGAAGCAGGCTCCATGCACCAGGGAGCCCGACGTGGGACTCGATCCCGGGTCTCCAGGATCGCGCCCTGGGCCAAAGGCAGGCGCCAAACCGCTGCGCCACCCAGGGATCCCTGTAGTAGCTTTAAAGTGACTTTGAAAACAAAAATAAATCACTTCTCTAAAAAAAATGTAGAGTGTATTTTCTTTTATATATATATATATTTTTTTAAAAGATTTATTTATTTATGATAGATATATATATATAGAGAGAGAGAGGGGGGCAGAGACACAGGAGGAGGGAGAAGCAGGCTCCATGCTGGGAGCCTGATGTGGGACTTGATCCCGGGACTCCAGGATCACGCCCTGGGCCAAAGGCAGGCGCTAAACCACTGAGCCACCCAGGGATCCCTAGAGTGTATTTTCAAAGATGAAGTATCTTTCTGAACTTTGAAAAATATGTGATATGGTTTGCTCAAGCAGTAATAATGTATTTTTCGTAAGAAAAACAGATTGCATCTTCCTATTAAATCTACCCCAAACCTCAAAGTGGAAGCTTAATTTCAGTTTATTTCTGCCCACCTAATTTAGACTTTACCCCTTTCTTTCCAGGGCACAATAAAAGCTCTTTTCCTTTTTTATACAGGAAACATTTTTTACATACAGGACAGGTTGACATTTCGGGTGCTCCACTATCACAACTCTCCCTTTGCCCTTCTCTGAAAAAGGTAACATATCAATATGTGATGATGTTTCCTTCATAACAGATACATGGCTTACTGGGATCATCTTGTGTGCAGAAACAGTAAGCACCGTCTGCTCTCCTGCTTGTCCCTTCCTGTCCAATGCCTGTAATCGTTCAAAAATTATTCATGTCAAATAAAAACTCAATACTTCTCCAATTGTACTGAATAAATGTGGATGGTTAAGCATTCTTAAGGGACACAACAGAAGAGAATAGGAAAGAAAATAGGAAGGGAGGGTGGAAGAGGAAGGGGAATCATTTCAGTATATTTTCAGTGACTAACCCCTCACAAAAATATTAAAATTTTCTTTCTCAACACTTGAATCATCCTTCTACACTTTTACCTGATATAAAGCAAAAATTTGCAGCATTTATATGAAATACAGAATGGCCATTAACTAGTAATGATATGAAGAATAAAGTTTAGTATCTCATTTAAAAATAAAATCTGTTAAGAGTAGTGTCTCTCATAGAACTTCTCTTGTGCCCATATAAAACAAGGTAAATCTTAAGCAATTAATTAGTTGTCCTATAGTACTTTAATACTAAATGAAAGGAATTGCCCAAGGCTAACTAGTTCTTAAGACTACCAACAATAAACAAAGTCACGATAAAAAAGTTATTTCCTTCAACTACCTAGAATACGCATATACGATACTCTGAATTCCAACTGTGACAGAATGCTAAAAATCTTCATATAAATGAGCTCATAAAAAGTCAAGTTGATGATAAGTTTCAGTGATTACCATGTGATTATTTTGGCTGATGTTTACTTACTTAAAAGAGACCATTACTATTAGGGTCACTAAAATAAAAGCTAAACTTCATCAATGAGTACACATGCCTGTTATCACCCTAAGCACTTATAAATTTCCTTGGTGCAGAGCATAAGACAATGAAAAAGCTTTCAGCTACAATTACTTTTTCTTTCAAATTCCAAATACTCTAAAAGTACATTCAGGCTTGATTTTTAAAGTAGTTCTTTTTTATAATCTTTTTATTTTAACTACTGGATCATCAATTTAACAGCTGTTGAATCAGAAAATATTTCACCACTAGAAGCAAATTTCTTACTAATTCCGAAATTATGTTAATATCCCTGAAAATCTCTAAGGAAACTAATAAACTTTGTGCTCTTCCAACACTGGAAGCTATTTCAATCACAACTTTGTCAGTTCGAAAGCCTAAGAAAATATACTAATATGATTTAATAAGTGATTCAAAAACCAGTAATAAAAAAAAAAAACCCTGAAAAGTTAATTAAGATTAGCATCAAAGGAAGTATCATTTCTCATACCACATAGAGATTTAACAGTGTGCCTTCAGAGCAAAAAGCTTCTTTTGGTCAAATGAGAACCAGAGATAGCCAATTATCAACTAAACTGCTATCTTTTGTTGCATGTCCAACGCGTGAACACTCCACCATGTCTGGAAATAATTTTTAGCTTCATGATGACGAGGGATGCTACTGTCTGCTCCCAAGCCCCACCTGAGAAGTACTATGTACACTCTCCATCTGATGAGTTTAACAATAAGTCCCCTAAAAAGAACTCCCCCCTGAGATGCACCTTACAGGCATGGGGCCAAATAATTGCCTTCCCACGTGAAACTGTAGTTTCAAAATGTCCCAGGGCAGTGCCTAAGACAGAGCCCATTAACCTGGGGATCAGGGACAGATGCAGAATTCTAAAATCACATACTGAGAGACAGAATCCCCAGACCAGTCTAAAGTCAAATGTCATGACTAAACAAGATTTCTCTGCCTGCCACTGCCAACTCAGGAGGTTGACTTAATGCAAATCAATCAAGAGCAAATTTACAAAATGCCCACCGTGTTTTTAAGGGAGTTGTAGCAAGAGAAAATGCCAAAAAGTCTAGTGGATAAAGTCCCAGAGTCACTAAGCTGCCAGATCTCTCATCAAAATAAATGGGCTTCAAGAGAGCCCAGACAACCCCAGGGATCAAAGAGGAACTTTCAAATGCCCCTCTCAGGGAGAGAGCTGAGAATGGCAGCAAGAGGAAACTTCCTCCCAGGGACAAGAACTAGATGGCAGCTAAGGGGAACAAGGAAAGCATTTCCTAGAAGAGGGAATCCCTGTCAACCCTACTGTGGCCTAGGGACCCTTCCGTGTCGTTTCTCCTTTTCTCATTCCCATGTGGTGGTTTTATCCCTACACCGTTTATTAAGGGTCTAGCAGGACCCTGAATTCACAACCCATCACACATGGCCAAAACAGAAGAAATAAAAAAAGGTCTGAAAGAACTGCCCATTTAGTACGGAACAGTAACAACCTGCCTTTAATTCACTACCCCCTGGAGAAAGAGGAGGTAAACTTTATTTTTAGATGGGATGTTGAATAGTGACTGTGCTAACCATCAACATCCTCTGTGTTTTGAAAGATCGCCTCTGACACAGGCCAAGAAAACAGATCGATATTAAGTTTTATGCAAATCTGGGAAAGTTGGTTATCTGAATTAATTCCATCTCTCGTACCACCACCATAGCTTACATGAAGTACACAAAGAGTGTGGACAATCTCTCTATACCTCATATCTTAGGTAATTATTTTCAGTTCTCAAACACCTTAAAAAATGATCCCGATTAAATATAGCTCTGAAATGCTAAACCTACAGAGTCTGCTGAAGGGCAAGAAAACTAAAAAAATAATGTCCATGTGTATTCAAAATGTGAATACGCTAAGGTTTCTGCCACAGTCGAAAGAAGAGCAACTGACTAACATGTTTAAGGCTACCAATGTCGTGCTTTCCACCAACAGCTCCATATTCTCCATACCATTTTTGTAAGTAGTCCAGTGCCTCCAAACGAGCACCAATCTCAAAAGTGATTCCAGGACGATTTGGGGGCTTTTTACTCATCTTGAGATCCTATTCTTCAGTATTTTCTTTTCACTACCTCAAGAGGAAAAAAAAAAAAAAAAAAAAGTTAGATTCTGATGCATAAAATGCATAGGGAATAAAACAGAACTTTAAAAGCATTGCATGAGAAGTTAAAATAACTGCCAAATTTTAAGGAAATTTGAATGATGATTACCAACATCTGTAGGTAAAGTCCTACACACTTTGCAGGCAATCTTAATCATGAATCAAGGAAAAGGACATAAAGAAGAACTACTTGAAAAGAACAAACAGATGGGCACTAAAACTTGCTAGTAGCCAAAATGCTTTACGTTTTAACTTGAAAACAACCAAGAAAATTCTCCACACCAGCTGAAAATAGTTTTCTGTCTTTGAGAAGTCAAGACACCTGAGTGCTCTGGAACATGACTATTGAAATTCTTAAGAGGACAAATTAATGAAGTTTTTCAACCAACATCTGAGTGCCTCATAGCACACCACCCTGGACAAGACACGAGAGAGCATATAAAGAAGGGGCAGGACACACTCCTCCGTCAGGAGGATTTTTCATTGCCTCTGACTTCCCACTTTGGTAGATGATTCAATAATTTTAATTTAACACATAAAGTTGCAACAGAAATTTCTTCCTTCTACTTTGCATTCAATGAGCAACAGTGATGTTGGATTTTTTTTTTTTTAACTGAGAACTTATTTCTACTCTATTTCAGTATAGCGCCCACATCGGACAAATACAAGGGGTCATAATGTTCAAACAGACACACACACACACACACACACACACACACAAAACTACAAAAGAGAATCTATTGCTCTCTATGTCATTGAGGTGCGCACTCTTTACTCTCCTTTCAGCCACGGTGGACACCAGAACCCCCGAGGGAGCCGTCTTCACTGATCAGTACTTGAGGAATAGGAATGCCCTTTGAGACAGGCTCGATCAGAAACAGAGCCTGGAAATCAGGCATGCGAACCTGGTGTTAACTGCGGGGGAAAGAGAGATCCCTAAAACCTTTTTGATATTTAGAATCACTAATAGGACGATGCGCTCCCTGGGTAAAAACAAAAACAAGGCAAAACAAAAAACAAAAAACAAAAAAAAAGGAAAAGTGTTACAACTACAGCATTTCATAGTTTGCCCACCATTCAAAAGGGACAAAAACATAACAGCAAACATAAAAACCCAACTGTCCTTTCCTCTTTGAAACAATCTAAATAGGTAAGAGGTAAAAAAACAAAAACAAAAAACAAAAACAAAACACCAGTACTTGCCGTAAAATACATAAAAATCCAACCTATATACTCATGACAGGGAGGAGAGTGGCCTCTGGTCATGGCAAGAACAAAAATTAGTACGTGAGAGTTCATGGGAAGCTAGGCCAGAGGGTATGTGGTGTAAAAGGGACAAAAGCATGAATATTTTTTTTAGAGTCTGGTCAGTGTGTAACACAGGAGGCAGGTACTTTAAACACTTCTGTGGCAACCTAACCCGACTTTTTCTACTGCTCTTCCCAAGAAGAGCGTAAGGAGAGGTGGTTTACCAGTTGCACTACTTTCTACAATCGAACCTCGACCCCATCCATGGAAATGGGATGAAGACACACCGACTCCCAGGTTGGATGCTTTGGGATGAGGCACGATCTCCCTTTCCTTGAGCGGAGAGAGGAGAATGAAAAGGGATCTGAATTAAGGAGAAGGCAGAGCCGGTGTCTGGTGGCGGTGGGAGGGGGGACGGGGAGGGGGACGGGGAGGGGGGAGACTCGAAGCAGGGGGAGAAAAGCGGACAGAGGCAAGACGGAGGAACATAAACAAGAAGAGAACGCAAACGAGAATGGCAAGAAATAACAAAAAGGGAGAGAGAGAGAGAGACCTGGATGGTTAACGTTGCAGGAGATGACAACTGGGAGGATAGAGAAAAATCAGCAAGAAGACACGACAGCGGGAAAGTGAACCAAAGGTCAGAGAGGATGGCTGCGGGGCCCGGGAAGGGGCGGGAGGGGCGGGAGGGGCTCCCACCCGGGGCGCGGAGCCGGAGAAGCGCCCAGGTTTGACAGCCGTCCGGCCGCCGGCGGGAGGGGAGGGGAGGGGAGGGGAGGGGAGCGGAGGGGAGCGGAGGGGAGCGGAGGGGAGGGGGGGCCGGGGAGCGGCGGCGCCCAGACAATAGGGCCCCGGCGAGTTCAGGGGAGGGACGCGAGCCGGGAGCGGGCCGCGGAGAGACGCCGGCGCGGGGGCGTCCCGGGCGCCCGACGGGATGCAGGCGGCCTCCAGGCCCCGCCGCCGCCGCCGCCGCCGCCGCCGCCTCTTACCGACTCGGCCTCCTCTCCGCACAGCAGCCGGGCCGTCCGGGGCCGAGCCGGGGCACGAGCAGGGCGGCCAGCCCGGGCCTCCGCCTCCGCCTCCGCCCAGGCAGCGGCCGGGGAGGAAGCAGGAGGGGAGCGAGCTGGGGCCGCAGCGCCGGGTCGGGCCCGAGATCGCGCGGGAGGTAGCAGGTCCGAGCCCTCAAGCCCGCTCAGTGTCCGCTGCCATCGCCGCCGCCGCCGCCGCCGCCGCCGCCGCCTCCTCCTCCGCCGCCGCCGCCGCCGCCGCTGCAGCCGCCGGCCAGCCCTGACGCGACGCCGGGCCCAGCGACGTCAGCCGCCCGCGACGCGCCGGAAGCGGGCCTGATCGCGTCACGTGACTCCCGAGGGTTGGGCCCGGGCTGCGCAGCCGATTGGACGGCCGCCCCGGGAGGCGGGGCTTTTGCCGCGGTTGGCTGACGGCTCGCGGGAGGGGCCGTGATTAGCGAGCGCGAGAAAGCGCGCTCCGGGAGCCCGCTTAGGGGATGGGAAGTGCTTGACCTTTGAGGGGCATGGTTACTGTCCACGCGATAGGCGACGGGTTTCCCCGGCTCAACCCCAGCGCCTTGGGCAAACTTCTGTAAATGCACGACACTCTTGCTTAGAAATCCACCGCATTGCACAAGTAGAGGGTAGCAAGTGGTCACTGCCATGGCCTGCAAACTGCCAGCTCCTGCGTGGACACTGCGCTGTTAGTGCACCTGACAACCACATTTGCACAATCTCACTGCATGAGAGTCCTAACAACACAGAAAGCAGGCATTGCTAGCATGCATGTGTGTTGTGTGCGGCTGAAGAACCTGTGGGTAAATTGAGGTGCCTTCCCCAAGACCTCCCCTCCCCCCAGCTGAGGATTGCAGAGCTGCTTTCCTCAATATTTACCCTGTGCCAAACCCTGTGCGAGGCACAGGACAAAGTGTGAAGCCCAAAGCTCCCCACCCTGGGGGAAACCAACGAGTGAAGCCATTCAGAGCAATGTTGCGATGAAAATCTTTTTTTTTTTTCTCCTCCCTCTTTCCAATGTACCACTCTGGATCTCAAGCTTTCTAAATGCAACATTGCATACAAATAACACTTATATTTATCATGCTTTACAGTGGGGAGTTAAAATAGCAACGTATCTCTCTTTAAGCTTTAATTATAGTGAGATTTGGTGATTTAAACAACTATTTTCATATCCTTTTATGCCAGAGACATTCATTCAGCACTTACTCTGTTACTAATAGCTGCTGAGCTAGACTGAGCATGGCGATATATAGAAAAGATAGAAATAAGACAGTCTCTGGTGGACATTGGTCTGGTCTTGGATGTGCCCAGCATCTGAACTCCCTTTCCATGTTTGGAAAGCTTACGGTCACGGTTGTCATTAATGCAGCACACCGTGTAGGCCCTGGATCTTCTGGACACACGACAGGATTGTACTTTCTATACTTTCTACACTTTCTCTTGAGAATTAGGCGTGGCCATTTGATTTGTCTGGCTAATAAAATGAAATCGGAAGTGAATTTTGGCCAGCTAGTCGTTCTAAAAGGCAATTCACCCAAATTTCTGCCTCTGGCACAGGGATAAGCAATATTTGAGATGGTGGCTGCTCTAGTCACCCAGATTCTGGATGGACTGTGCTGAGGCCCAGAACTCACTGCTAAGCTACAACCAATATGTAGTATAAGGAGGAAAATAAATATTCACTGTTTTAAGTTTCTGAGAGTTTGGAGGTTGTTTGTTACACAGCATAACCTAACACAAACTGACTGATACACCCACCTTATGAGTCTTGGAGGCAAACTCACACCAAATAAGATAAAAATGTCAGAAACTCCCATTCCCTGTCTCCCTTCCAGCAAAAGTGCTCTTCTCAGCCACACTTACTACTCTCTGTCCCTGAAGACTGTATGAGAAGCTGCTAGTGATATAGTGATGTTCAAAATAAGGAAAATCATGTCCAACAGCAGTGGCCATACCAGGGACCTAATTTCTGACTTTCGGCCTAGAGCTAACTAACTGAACCCTAGCAGAGCCCATGCTCACCCACAAGCCTTAAGTGAGGGAAAAATTGACATCTATTGTTAACATCAGTGAAAATTTGACATTGCTTGTAATTGAAATAAAATAGATACATAAAGGAAAACATAGATTCGATCCACTCTCTCCCGTTTGTTAAGAATTCATCAGTCTATCCTGAAAATATGATTCCCTCATTTTAATTGGTACTGAATAAGGGACTCCTCCAATAAAACAACTTGAAAGACAAAAGTGGAAATGAAGTCTTATGTAAATGATTCCTGGCTTGTGAATCGTACAGAGGAGTCTTCTCAATGGACTTAATACCATCCACCAAGGGGCACTTTGGAAATAGGAAGGAGAGTGTACTTTTAGTTGTCACATGATTGGGGTGGAGCGCTGTTGCAATTTAGTGGGACAGAGAAGGACTGCTAGACATCCTAAGAAGCACAATGCAGTCCTGTATCTTGAAGAATTGCCTCAGATCATGCATGACTTTTAATGTCCCTCTAAACATTCATGTAGGTCAGAACCCTTTTCATACTTGTCTAAGGCTAGAACTCAGTTTTGCACCAAAGCATAAAGTATTTTGCAAGGTTTTAATACACACTCAAATTTTCCAGGAATGAAGCAACCATGTCATATGAGGGAAGAGTGTTCTTTTTTATGAACATGTCCTAGAGTTTATCCCCTTTTTTTTTTTAAATCATGCCACCATTGGCAAAGCTACTCATAATAGTTGAGGCACTGATTGAATGCACCTGTATCACTCTGCACCTGTTGCTGTTACATTCAAGGTAAATCTAAATTTTTATGCAAGCACTTGACTATTATGTCTCTTTGTGAGTCATGGCTGAACACAGTATTGTGTATTGAAACACATAATTATGTTATTATGTATTGAAATGCATAATTATAAATTATGTCCATAAAGCTAGTTCTTATGTTATTGTTATGTCATTTTATTAATTTTTAAATATATGCAGCTCGATTATGCCACCTATGAATTTAATTTCAGAAAAGTTGAGAGGGTATTACATAATGTTAACTCAAAAAGGGAGCAGTAAGTCTGGTAAAACCAAAGAAAATTCATATAGGCTATTTTTGCCTCCTTTGACCATGTAAAATTAAAAGTCAGGATTGGGACAGGGATACAAGATATCCAAAAGTCTAGAGATGACCCCCCAACCATGCAGCGAAGCTATGCATTGCTATGTCCCCTCCCCTCTCTCCCACCCGACACACTCCTCATGCAGATGGTTAGAGTTAGCCATCAGTCATTTCATCGCCAAATATAGAAAGAAAGAACTTACAGCTGTGTTTGAGTGGAACCAAACAAGCAGTGAGCAAATTATCTTGAAACAACGGTCCTTAGGCAGAAATCACTGAACTAAATTCCTCCAACATTAAAAATATAAATATGGAACCATTCTATCTCCTGGAATATTTGACAATTCTATATACCTATTTTAAGGGACAAAAAAGTTACTACTAAATATCTCATATTCTTTGTTACATATGAAACACAAGAAAGCCATTTTTTGTGTATTTTCTCTAATTTTATAATCAGCATCAAAGAAGAAAATCAAAGCAATTCAGAGTTTGTTGTTGTCGTTTATTTTCTTTTTTAAAAGATTTTATTTATTTATTCATGAGAGACACAAAGGCAGAGAGAGAGGCAGAGACATAGGCAGAGCGAGAAGCAGGCGCCCTGCGGGGAGCCCCATGCAGGACTCGATCCCAGGACTCCGAGATCACAACCTGAGCTGAAGGCAGACATTCAACCACTGAGCCACCCAGGTGCCCCCATTGTTCTTTAGATACACTAGTTGAATAGAGACCTGAACTGTTGGAATAGACACCTGTGTAAACTCTCTTTTCCAGGTGCTTCAAACTCTGAAAATGGCACTAGCCTCACTTCCTTCCCCTGCCAACGAACCTGTTTATCTTGTCTCTCTGTCACTCTATCCCTTTTTCAACGGGCCAGAAGCAGTAACTGTTGCAGAAGTAATTTCTCGCCATTGGACCTCTTGGCCACGTGTGAACAGAATGGAGAGATACAGTCTCTCCCATACGTCCACACAGCATCCTGCTCACATTTCTAATGTTATTCTCATTGTGTTATATGGGTTTATATGCTGCTTTCTTAGAATGAGTCAACTCTAAAGATGATTGGACATTATAAACTACTTTTACTGGAAGTTCATATGCTACTCAGAAGGTATCTGGCTTTCTGAGATTTCTAAGAATTCTTGACTTGGCAGTAGTGATTTTGAGATAATTGTCTCTGCTAGTGAAGGTTATATATATATAAATATTTCATTCGACAAAAGCTTAGAAATGCAGCAAGAGATCTGAATTATAAAGAAGTTCTTTTTGTGCAGACTGTCCTGAAACAATGGAGTGACCACGAATTTGTCATCCAAGCCTGGACACTTACGGAAGTAAAAAATTATAAAAAAATAAATAAAAAAGTGCTGTTATAATTATACCAGAATAACAAGTGGATTCCTGAGCAGTCTCAGACAAATGGAGACATTCACTCAATCACACTCCCTAAAACAGGAAGAAATAATAAAGAGAAACAAGGTAAACCTTCCCTACCTGCAAAAGCACTGAATATGGAATCAATTCTTGACTCCACAATGGATTTTCTCCTTTGCAATACCAGAACAAAGGATGAACTTTTCTTTAACTTTCAGCTTCAATGTTAATACCTTGGACCTCTTCTGATTTTTGTTGTTGTTTGCTGTTAACACTTCTATTAGCTAATCAGTATTTTCAGAACATTGCTCCACTAATCATCTGCATTAGACTCACCTGGGCTCTTTGTTAAAATGCAAATCCCATGGGCTCTAACCTGTGTCTTAGGTTTGAAGATTAGCAATCTGCACTTTAAAAGCCTTCCTTTTTTTTTTTTTTTTTTTTTGTATATTGTTTTATTGGAGTTCGAACCTAAATGACTCTTAAGGTACATGAAGTTTCAGAACTGTGGTATGTTAGAATTCGTTTGGTTTCAAGTGAGAGAAAACTTATGCAAACTGGTATAAGCATAAAGGGAATTTCTGTTTCTTTTTTTAGTATTTATGTCTTTAGAGAAAAAATCAGCAGTGGAGAGGGGCAAAGGGAGAAGGAGAAGCAGCCTTCCTGCTGAGCAGGGAGCCCGACATGGGCTTAATCCCAGGACCCTGGGATCATGACCTGAGCCCAGTGACTGAACCACCCAGGCACCCCAATTTCTGTTTCTCTGGAATCAAGAAGGGATAAGTCTACCTTCTGGGACAGCTAGATTCAGGAATCAAATTATAACATCTTTTATTCTGCTTCCTGTGGGTTGGCTTGACTCTCAGGATCCACATCCAGCTTCAGCCTTATCATCACATCTTTTTTTTTTTAAGATTTTTATTTATTCATGAGAGACACAAAGAGAGAGACAGAGACAGAAGCAGAAGGAGAAACAGACTCCTTGCAGGGAGCCCAATGCAAGATTCGATCCCAGGACCCCGGGATCATACCCTGAGCTGAAGGCAGACACGCAACCACTGAGCCACCCAGGCATCTCCATCACAACATCTTGATGAACACAAAAACAAGTCCTAGAACTCATTCTTTCATTGGCCTAAACTACGTCAGGTACTCACTGTGAACCAAACCTGATGGTCATGGGAGTGATTTGGACTGACTAGATGTGGATCAAGGACTCATCCTCAATCAGGCAAGTGGGAGTAGAGACTGGCCCAAACTTCATAGACTGAGAGATGGGAATGAGTGGGTCCTTTAAAGAAAATTGGGGTGCGGTTCTTGAAAGAAATAGAACAGAAACTGGACAACAAAGCAACTAATATTCATTTCAAATGGCTTCTACTGACTGTAACTCCAAATTACAACTCACAGCCATGCAACACAGCTAAGAACATTTTTCCTGGTTTGCAAAACTAGAAAAGCAAGCCAATTAAGAGGCAAATGTACTGAGAGATTGACATCACATTCCTGTTCCTGATTCCTTAGGTGTCTACTTTCAGAGGCGGTCTCAACACCATAGAAACACGTTCTGGGGATTGCAGCGTGTTAAGCGACCTACTCTTGGTTTCAGTTCAGGTCATGATCTCAGAGTCCTGAGATTGAGCCCCGTGTAGGGCTCCACACTCAGTGCAGAGTCAGCTTGAGATTCTTTTCCCTCCTTCTTCCTCCCCCTCTGCTCCTCACCCTGTACTCTCTCTTTCTTGCTCTCTCTCTTTCTCGCTCAAATAAATAGATAGATAAATAAATAAAATATTTTTTTAAAAAAACTGGGGGAAGAGAGGGTGAGCAACACAACCTAGCATGTATACAGATTAATAGTAACCAAGTAGTGAACACTTTTATCCTCTTCTTGATCATTATTTTCCTTTAGAATGGAGCTGGCCACAATTTGATGGCATCCTTAGGGCAGACAGCCTGCGTGCATTCTTTCATCATTCATTGGCTTGTTTAATCTCTCAACAAACTTTTATTGAAATTGTACCAAGTCTGAGAAACTGGGCAATGCAGCCTGAGAGAATGTAAAGAAAAATAAAACTAAATATCCAATTCTAAGTTGACTCACAGTGACGGGGAGATGGATATGGAAACAACCAAGTACAATAATGACATTGATATTAGATTAGATACTAATCCATTTGAAGCACATATATTCCTGTGCTTACTCTGACTCAGCAAATCAAGGAGGACTGCATAGAGGAAGTGGCATTTGAAAAATGCTTTGAGGATAACTAAGCTTCAAATAAGGGTTCTATGCAGATTCTAAAATTATTATTGCCCTATCGCTCTTTATTGTTTTGATTCAAGCTGTGGCACCTAAAAAATATCATTCTACTTCCATTTCCTCCCCACAAGCATTTATTGAACACCTGCAATATGCCAAGTACCATGCTAGGCTCAAGGAGCATAGTGATAAATAAGCTAAATGCCTGATCTTGAGGCATTTAACAGGGCAGTCAAGTAGACCAAACAGGTGCTTTTGGTAAACATTAAGTGTCAGGATGCAGGAATGTGCAAGGTCAGAATCTGTGCTCTAACCAGTCACTTGCAACTGACCTAAGTGTCTGTTCTCTTGATCGGTACCAGAACACAATACCAACATCTCCAAAGCAACTGCCTGACATTCAGATGAAAAAGTGACTCTCTGGGGGAGGAAAGAAGGGTGGGTAAGGGCAGAGAACTTGTCTTCACAAGCATTGCCACAGTTCATTGTTTTGCCTCAGTAAAAATATTGCAGCAACACAACTTTGTGGTCAGGTATTGGATTACTTCCTCTTTTGTGTTTTTGCAAAACATTCAACAGAGCCAGTTTCACCAGGAAAAGGATAAACACAATTTAATTTTCTTTCTTTTCTTTTCCTTAAAAAAAAAAAAAACTCTGAAGAACATAGATTATACATTTAAAGGAAATCAATGCATTAACTTATTTCTTGCTATTTTTTAAAATAGCAACTTCAAATAATGAAGAGATAGGGGTTTGGAATAAGACCAGGAGTTGTAAGTTAAACCTGACACTAGTACCAGAATATTTGGGAACTAGACACCTCTCTGATTCTCCTTTCCTCACACAGTAATGGGAATATGAAATCTACTTCCCAGGGTTGTCAGGAGGATTAAACTCAATAGAACAAATCTTCTATGTTTTGCCAATTATCATTGAGATACCAATATCAGGTGTTTCCTGATGTTTCTTTGTCACCAGTCACAGGGACACACATTTCTTGTCATTGTAGTCTCTGAGGATGGTCTCAGTTTCACTCACTGTAATTCCATGAAAACACACATCTGAGGATTTACTTTGCATCAAAGCTGCGTTTGCTGCTGGGGATTTTAGAGATGACTAGAACACTGTTCTTGCCACCAAGAATGCAAGCTCCTACTTAAACTTTATTGATAGGGTTTTCATGAGCTAATCGGTCTCTCTCCATCCCGCTCCTCTGCCTGACCCCCCCCATGTCTCCATCTATCTCTCACCATGTCAATCTCCTAAAAAAAAAATTATCCCCACTGTCATTCAAAGATGAACCCTGAGCAAACAATAAGGACATATCTAGAGCATTTTTGAGACAGGAATTCTAGCCGCAAGAAACCTTATATAAATCCTAAAAAAGAAAAACACCACACATTACTGAATTCATTTATGAGTTCTAACAGTTTTTTTAAAGAGTCTTTAGAGTTTTCTATATATAAGATCATGTCATCTGCAAATGGATAATTTTACTTCTTCCTTTCTGATTTGAATACCTTTTATTTATTTGTCTTGCCTAGTTGCTCTGGGAAAGACTTCCAGTGTTGAGAGTGGGCTTAAATTTACTGCTCACCCTTTCCCCTTCTACATACATAACCTCCCTTAAGAGTTGAGGGTCGGACATTCCATGGGATGGAATTTTTCAAAACCCTGATTTTGGGGCACCTGGGTGGCTCAGTCAGTTAAGTGTCTGCCTTCAGCTCAGGTCATGATCCTGGGGTCCTGGAATCAAGCCCCGCATCAGACTCCCTGCTCCAGGGGGAGGCTGCTTCTCCCCCTCCTCCTTGTTCGTGTGCTCTCTCATTACCTCTGTCTGTCTGTCTGTCTCTCAAATAAATACATAAAATCTTTAAAAAAATAAAAATAAAAATCTTCAACAACAACACTGATTTCGAGCATGCAGAATAAAGGTGCTGAAATCAGTTCTCTCTAGCTTCTAATTCAGTTATTCATTGATTCTACAGATATTAATGGATAACCTATTATATGGCGGGCAGCATTCTTGATACTAGGTCTACAGAAATGAAGAAAAATGACGAAACTCTCTGCCTCCGTAAAGCCTACAGTCTGGCTGAGGAATATATTTATCACTACAAAAAAAATAAATTTTGTGGTATGGTACATGGTGAAAAGTACTAGAGAGAAGAATACAGCAGGGGAAGAATAAGGGGAGTGTGGGGAGGGTGATTTAGTAAGGACCAAAGCAGTTGAGTCAAGAGCTAAGGGAGGTGAAGAAGAACAGTCTCTGACTACCAGGGGATATTCTGGGCAGGAAGAAGAGTGAGCAGAAAAAATCCTGGAGCAAGCACAAGTCTGGCATTTAAGGAACAGCAAGGAAACAAGTGGGTCTGAAGAGAGGGGAGCGAAGAGGAAGGTGCAGGGCTGGAATTCTGGCTCTGATGCTTGGTAGTGTCGGGAGAATTATGTAAACTCCCCAAACCTCCATCCTGCCTGTAGATAATAACTGTACTATTTCCTTGGGCTGCGTGAGGTTGAAACAAGATTATACATGCAGTGTTTCCATACTGGGCCTGGTGCACAAGGAATGATTGTTTTTGCTGACAGATTAAGAATCCAAGCTTAGAATCTTAGCTCTTCCAGCTCGCCATTGACTGGCTGTGTGATGTTAGACAAAGTATTGAGCTCTCTGTGCCTCAGTTTCCTCATCTGTAAAATGAGGATAATGACAGAGCCTCCTTCATGGAGTTGGTATGAGGATTAAATGTGCTAATATATGTAAAGACAGTAGAACAGTGCCTGGCAAATAGTGAGGGCTCCAGAAAGTTAGCAATGATTATGAACTTAATGAGGTCCTAATATGTTCCAGATCAGTAAAGGAATAGACCAAAAAGTAAAATCTGTTTGATGTCAGCCTTTCGGGAAAGGGGATTTATGGACATAGGCAGAGCACAACGTCTTAAAGAATCAGAAGGATTTTTTTTCCCTTCCCCTTCTAGAAAACATGAGCCAGGGCTGGAAGGAAGAAGACGAAAATAGAAAGAATAGAAGAAACAGGAAAAGGATGAGAAGGGGGAGATCTGTAGATTATAAGAGAGAGGGTACCAGATCCTAGAACAGCTGTAGATCAGACTGGCTATTGGGTAAATGTAGACAGATATGATCAGACACAGTCTGGAATAAATGCGCCTGCAGCAAGAGACTCTGACCAAATAGACTACAAGGACAAATGGCCCAGAAAGTAACATTTTTGAGGACTATGTATTAGTTATCTATTGTTGTGTAAAAAGTTACCCTAAGGGCCCCCTGGGTGGCTCAGCAGTTGGGCACCTGCCTTCAACTCAGGGCATGATCCTGGAGTCCCAGGATCCGGTCCCACATTGGGCTCCCTGCAGGGAGCCTGCTTCTCTCTCTGCCTCTGTCTCTGCCTCTCTCTGTGTCTCTCATGAATAAATAAATAAAATCTTTTAAAAAGTTGCCCTAAAACTTGGTGCCTTAAAACACGATTTATTATCACATAGTTTCTATGGGTCAGAAATATGGACAATGCTGAGCTGATGCCTCTGCTTGCAGGTGTTGGTAGGCTGCAATCAAAGTATTAGCTGGAGCTACAGTCATCTCAAGGCTCAACTGGGGAAAGATCCACTTGTAAGCTCACTCACGTGGCTATTGGCTGGATTGATTCCCAGCTTCAGTCCTTCCCTGGCATTTGAGACAACTCCTTAGATTCTTGCCTTGTGTGCTTCTCCAACATGGTGGCTTGCTTCATCAAAGTGTATAAGCCTAGAAGGAAATAGAGAGGCCAACCAGACTTTTGTAACCTAATCATGGAAGTGACAACCCACCACTTGTGTCTCATCTATGCAGGAGAAGCAAGTTATTTGCTTCTGCCTACATTGAAGGAGAGGGAATCACACAAGGATCTTTGAGGGCCATCTTTGCAAGCCGTCTACCACAGACTAGATGCACTATCGACAGCTTCTGCTGCTAGGGGCGTGTTCTACAGAAGATGTTGCCTTTGGCATAACCTTAGGGAGGAAGGGAATCTCAAGAAAAAATAAGATTAACTTTTCTGCCAGGCTGACTGACTAGGGCTTCAGAAGAGAAGCTGATTTACAGAAAACAAGGTGCACATCTTGCACCTCTGAGCTGAGGATTCACTTATTTCTCATTTCTTTTATCTCATTTAATTTCCAAGGCATCCTGCAAAATGTATATTATTACTCACAATTGAAAGAATTGCAACTCAAAGAGGTTAAGCCACAAGTCCAAGGTTGCACAGCTGGCAGGCAAAGTTTGAATCTCTGTCTGGTTCCAAAACCCACATTCTCTCCATACCCAACACACCTTAATGTTGCTAGAATGTGTTTTGTTTTGCTTTGTTTTACCATTTTCAACAGCAGAGATTTTTAGGAACCCCCTGACAGCGGGAAATTCTTTGAGGTCACCTAAAATATAAATATAAAATGCAAAATGCCACCCATAGGGTTCCCTGTAAAGCTCAACCTTTGGCGAATCAACATATTGCCACTACAGACATTTTCACAAAATCCAGTTCCTGGTATCAAATAGTATCCTGAACTTCATAGCATCAGTGTGTTATCATCAATAAACTTAATTAATTTGGACAGAGCACAACTATGCACTGCTCATACAGAAAAAGGCCAGAGGATGATGAGCAAGAAGTGTGGCTTCTAGGGAAGTTCTGACGTTCTCACAGCAAGGGGTGGCGAGGTAACTCAGAAAGGCATCCCTCGAGTGACCATGATGTATCCAGCTGGCCTGGTTTGTGGGCGGCACCTCCCCTGCTGCTGGTCCAGGAAACTATTTTCAGTCTTCACCATAACTCCTGGGCGTGAATGCCACTGATGAGAGCCCAACAGGAAGTGTGACCTCATCTTGCCTCTCAGTCTCTGGTTACGCAGGCTGTTTTTGAAAGAAAACAAGAACGGTTATAAAGCTGACTTTCTCGAGAACGACATGCCCTTTTATTCTAAGAAACAGCCAAAAGAACAAGAGGCCACTGAAGACCAAACTTCCCTGCAAACTCCTGCACACAGTGGCGTGTGCAGGCATCTGTTACTAGGAGGGAATGGGATTTCCCTTTATTACGAGACGTCTCTGCACCTGTTGACACTCTGACATTATTTTCAGCTGAAGGACCGCTAAGTCCAGGATCTCTCCACTGTCAACCAGAGGAACCTTCGTACTTCAGTGATTCTTCTATTTATCAATAGGAAAAAGCAACTGGGAACTCCCTTTGGAAGGAGCATGTATGGACAGATTATTTTTGCAGAATGGATGTGTTACTTTGATGGAATTCTGGTAGACAGAATCTGTTTCTTGAAGATTTAGAGCTGTTACTGAAGGCTTTTGCAGTGCTACTAATATTCGATTAACTGTTAGTATACCGCCTGTAGCCTGAAACAAATATTTGTAAGATAGAGCAGTAAAACTTTGCTTTCTGCCACAGGATGTGTTGCTTTAAATTGAAACTTAATGCTTGGGGAAAGCTAACATGGTATAATTTGTGCTGCACACCTCGGATGATATTGATCAAAAATCTAAAGGACAGTGGCAAACTATCATGTTATGGTGCAAACCATCTTATTTTATATTCTAAACGAAAACCTATGAATGTGTGCCTTGATTTAAAGATCTTCTGGGGAATGACCAGCATGTTCTCCTGACTTCTCGGAAGGTCTCTATAAGCTAAGATGTATATTTCCTAGAAGGTGTTGCATCTAATTTATTGAATCCATTTTGGAGCTGTAAGATTATCCTGGTTTGACTTAATGTATGACAGCTACAAAAACAGTCCATTACTAGTTATCACATTTTGAAAATGTGGATAGAGGTGGTGAACCAGAAAAGAATTTAGTCCTACCTTGCAAGGCTATTAGGGTAGCGATGTGTCAAAAGTGTCATAGTCTGCAGCAGGTAGTTCTATGTGGTGAGTGGTGGATGAGCAAAGTCTACATAATTTATACACTTGGATGTATTTTTAATTTGTAATTGAGAAAGTAAATTTATATGTTGATGAGAACTGCGTTTTGAAATCTGCCTGATGGTAGCCTATTTTTAGTGCAACGCTGCTTGTGCTGTTGGGAATGTCCAGGCTCTAAAGACCGCCAGCCCTCGCTATGGGAACCTGTCAATGGTTCGAGGTGTCACACAAAAGACAGACACCAATCCCCAAGCGTGGCTTGAAGCTTGATAATGGTGGCAATGTGTGTGGGATGATGAAACTACAAATATACATATTTAGAGAGCTCTATAACCCAATCTTTTTTCTGATTTCTCAAACGAATAACTCACTTGTATTATTTATTTTGGTGACAAATCAACCACGCAAATCTAGCTTTCCCAAATAAAATGCTGTTCTTATTTACAGAATGAAATTATTTGGATACACTCAGCCACATAACGGGAAATAATTCAAAATCGTAGATGCAGACACAACCTCAGTGGTCACTCTTTCCAGTCTCCTCTTTCAGTCCTGAATCTCTGTGTCATTCAGTAAACAAGTCTGACTGGTGCAATTAGTAGATGCCATCTGTTTTGGCATCATTTTTCTATTTTTAATATATAATCCACCTTTTTTTCATGTCTTTTTCAGAAAATCTGTGAAGTTTGAACAAGCAGTACTTCCCAAGATGTACCGAATATCTCAACTGATGTCAACACCAGTAGCAAGTAAATGTGGGAGAACTGCTATGCGCAATTATCTTTTGAACGATTAGACTTCTTTTAGCAATTTCCTTGCTTTGATTTTGCTGATACTCATACCATTAACCATCTGTCAGTAGCTTGTGCTTCTTAAGTGCCAGTGTTCACTTTGGCAATGATTTTGACTTCATTTCTTTCCTTGAGAGAAATGTGGTATTTGTCTTTTTAGTAGAAAAAAATCACTGGTTTTTTAGATGCCTGTGCATAAATGTGAAAGGAGATTGTTTATCAGCTACTATTAAGATGCAAAACTGTCTATAAAAAAATACTGAATGATTTTGATAGCTACTTGCAGGAAGTAAGGGCGTTGTTAAAACGGTAGTGGTTTCAAGTTTCTTCCTTCCTCTTGTCATTTTCTCCCCAAACCCTGCTTGTAACCAGCACCCCCCCACACACACACACCTACAATTTACTCCTTACTAATCAACCAGCCTGATCTGAAAGTCTAAAGTTTGTCTTTGATATTAATCGTCTGCAATAAGAATCAACTTTCACTGAGCCTCTTTCACTGAGTAAGTGTTTACACATTACTGTATAAAATCCTGCTTTAGAGTTTAGAATATTAATTAACTGCACTTTCCCCAACTGAAATCTGTTGCTATGCCTTGGTTAAAGTGGAATGAATGAACGGATGATTTTTTTAATTAAGAATATTCACAGGCTTCATATGTTGGAAAATCATTTCTATAAAACAAAACAAAACTTCATATTTTTTTCTTCCACTAACGTCTTCTGCTCATTATTTTACAATAGAAGTGTTTTACAATGCCCTAATGAGAGAGAGTCTAGGCAGATGATTGAATTCCTCAAATTACTGAGTAAGTTAAAATAACTAGCACATCGGGTCATTGATTTTGGTTTTCTACAGCTTCACACAAGATGCTTTCTTCCTCCTTTTCATGATGAATCAGTTTGATGCTAATGGTTTATTATTACCTCATCCTCCACTAAGAAACCTCTAAAGAAATGTTGAGTGAGTGAAAAAACAGAAGATAGAAGCCCTTAGATTATTTCTGGCTCCCCCATAAAGGCCTGATGACAAATTGTGTCAGTCCTGATTCACTGGACGGCTGCACCCGTTGGAATCTCTGCTGAGTCTGGAGCTATGCAGACCTTCTTTGACGCCCCCGTTATTTGCAGTCATGCATGTTAGGCAGGTGGGATAAATTTGTCCTTCTCTCCTGTTTGCTGATGCAGGTTCTTCTGGCTCTGAGGGAGGATATACTGGAAAGCCGTCTCCCACATGTGTTTTCCCAAGGTATTCCATGGGGCTTTTCTCAAGACAAATCACTCATGTTCTCTTCCTGTGTGTCTTACTCTGTTGCATTCCTGGTTTAAAAATATTTGTTATAGCTCTCATGTAGTTTTGGTATGGGCATAAATCTTCAGTCCCATGCACCTACAAAATGAAAACTTGCCTACTCTAATTACGGAATTGGAGGGGGTGGCTATAAGTGTGGGAGCAAATGTGAATTGTTTGGGGAGTGAAGAAGCTGCTGAATGCTGATGAATAGCTACGTTTGCTTAAACTGATGTTCTCCTAAATATGCTTTACGATCTCACTTTTTAAGAGCAACAAGTTTCTACACCAATGCACAAGCTGGCCGAATGCTGTGTCCACAAAAGTGTGTAGAGTCTACTATTTTGTTCAGGTTCTACAATGAAATCTCTCTTTTCCTTCCTTCCTTTTTGCCTCTGTCTCTTCTCTTCATTTTTTATTCCTTATGCAGATCTCATTGATGTTTTCTGT
Organism: Canis lupus baileyi; assembly: GCF_048164855.1. NCBI lineage: Eukaryota > Metazoa > Chordata > Mammalia > Carnivora > Canidae > Canis > Canis lupus. The sequence continues at coordinate 31,146,625 of NC_132851.1, read as the reverse complement.
AGCATTTTGTGAAATGTGCCAATGGTATAAAGGAATCCTGCATTGGTGTAGAATTTGCATACAAATTCTAGGCTTCTTGCTACTGTCAAATGAATCTACCAAGGATGAACAAGAAGGTCATGGAAATGAGCACATGCTTTATAGTCAGATAGATCAGGGTTCAAATCCTAGCTCTGTCACTCACCAGCTATCACAAAATGTCCAAGTTATTTGTCCTTCGGCATCTCGGGTTTTTTCTTTTCCTACGGTACAATGAAGATTCCAATACTTAGCTTTTGGGGAGGTTTGTGAAGAGTAGATAAAGCATGAAGTATGAGCCAGGCCCCTCATATGTTTTCAATAAATATTATCCATTTAAAACTGTATTTTACTAATGTTAGTGCATGTGTTAATTGCAGACAGGTTTCTACATTTAAAACTTTATCAGAGGGTGTCTGGGTGGCTCAGTCGGTTAAGTGTCTGCCTTTGGCCCTAGTTATGATCCCAGGCTCCCTACTCAGTGGGGAGTCTGCTTCTCCCTCTCCCTCTGACTCTCCCCCACCCCCATTCGTGCTCTCTCTCTCACTCTCTATCTCAAATAAATACATAAATCTTTTAAAAAAATTAAATAAAACTTTGTCAGAAATTCAGAGAGCATGCAACATGAGGTGGCCCTTCAATCACACAGATATATGATTGTTTCTCAAACCTAAGACACGTGGAGATTTAGCCAACTAAATAAGAGATTTCCCTGGATACCAAATCACAAACTGTATGATCGTTTGTGCAGCTGACCTAGAGGGAAGTTGGCAAAAGTCAAAAAGATCTCTTTGATTGTGTGCTCACCCTATAATTCATCTGTGTCTGGTGGCCACAGAGCTGTAATTTATCAATCGCAGGGAAAGAGTAAGGATATGGCAATTGGAGGACTATTCAAAGAAAGGGAGTGGAGACTCTTAAGCTTCCAACACCCCAGATAGGCTGTTTTGTAATTTATCCATCCAAGAAAATGGATTAATGTCAAGGGTGTAGTTGCCTCATATGGCAAAAAGACTGATTAGCCATAATGTTTTCATCAACATGTTTAAAACAGAAAGAAGCACTATATGCCCTGTCTTTCAATGCTCTCATTACTGAGGAGATGAAGTCCAGATTGAGAGTGACATTTCTAGGGCAGCAGAAGTAACTGGTAGCCATGAAGACAAAGAGGTATTTTCCTTCATGGTGGCTAGAAATGTGTTTTTTGTGGGACTGGATGCAGTGGAGAGAGATGCAAAGGACTTTCCTTCTCCCTTTAGTTTTGCCTGTGATTTCCTGGATGGTGACACTTCCTTCAAATGCTGCTCCATAGATCTGACGGGCTCCTACTCTGCCTGTCGCCGGAGTCCCAGACTCCTCTCCAATGGCTACTACACTTGGACAGCAGACAGTTTCCTCTGTGACAAAGATGGCAACATAACTCTGAGTCCACCCCAGACCAGTGTTCTTTACAAGGAGAATTTAGTTAGGTAAGTCAAGCATATTGTGTAAAATAATCTGAAGTCCAATCCATCCACTAATTGTTCATTCATTCATTTGTTCATTCAGCGATGATTTACAAGAGCCCATTACTGCTCCAGACTGTGGAAGCTCAGAAACTAATATGGGGGCATGGACAGCTGACATAAAAACAAACAAACGTGATGAAGTGATATGGGTGTTGGGGTAGAGGTCTGAACAGAATGCAGTGGAGGAGAAGAGGAAGGGAAACCTGTTTCACTTGGAGAAATAGGTTAAAACAAGATTCCTAGAGATAATGAAGATTGATTTGAGTCTTGACAGATGTACGATGTTAGCCAAAATAAAAGTAGCACTGGAGACTTCCAGAGAGGGAACAGGCATGGAGTTCTGGGAGACCCAGTATAATTTGGGAAATGGCAGGTGTTTTGGCAGAGATACAGCTCAGGGTGGAAGGGACATGAGAGAAGACTGAGCAAACAGACACAGGGGCTGAATGGAGAAAGAAGCTCCAAATCCAGCTGAGGGCATTGGTTTTTGTTCTGCAGGTAGAGAGGAGCCATTGACAAAGGAACAGATTTTTCCTTAGCATGTTAACCCTGACTACAATGTAGAGGATGAATTACTGGGAGTGTGGATGGTTGTGTAGTCCAAATCTTTCAGAAATGCCAACCAAATTATGTCACCACCATACCCCTCCCTTGACATACCCAGTGGTTTCCCCTCACTCTAATATCAAATTCCAACTCTTGGGGTCCCTGGGTGGTGCAGCGGTTTAGTGCCTGCCTTTGGCCCAGGGCGCAATCCTGGAGACCCAGGATCGAATCCCACGTCGGGTTCCCTGCATGGAGCCTGCTTCTCCCTCTGCCTGTGTCTCTGCCTCTCTCTCTCTCTGTGACTATCATGAATAAATAAATAAAATCTTAAAAAAAATTCCAACTCTTCACATAACACTTGGGATTCTCCGTTATTGTAATATTCAAGATTCTTCATTCCCTGCCTTAATTTTACCTCTCTCCAGCCTCATTTCCTAGCATGACCCAATATGAGGCATATTTGTTCTTCAATGAATAGGTCAGATCATCCTATGCAGCTCAATGGTCTCCTACTCCTAGAAGGCTCCCTTGACTCTCGATCAGCAATACCCTTCCTGATGATTACAGAGCAGCTTACAGAGCAGCTTATGTCCCAGACATAGCACGGTAATGCAGAGCAGAGACTATGGAACCAGCTCACCTGGGTTTACCTCCCAGTTATAACACTTACTAAAGGTATATTCCCAGCCAAGTTACCTAACCTTTTGTGCCTCAGTTTCCTGATCTGAAAAAATGGGGTCACAATAGTACTTTCCTCTCAGGGCTGTTCTAAGAATAATGTGGTTACTATATGTAAACCATGTAGAAAGACATCTGGCGTGGGATAAGCGCTATACAGGCATTAGCTTAATCTGCATTATTCTTGTCTTCCTCCTGTACTGGATTGTGAACATTTTTTTACCCAAGTTTTTATCTTATATATCAGTATTTTGGTATTGATCCAGGCACCTGGCACACACAGAATTTAAGAAACTTCTGTGGGATTAACAGAGGGAACAAATGAAATGAGCTTTGCAGATCTGAGTTATAGAGATGTGTTCTATGTGTCAAATCACTTTCACTAAATTCTTGGTTTTGAACCAGAGGTGGCTGCTATTCATTATGCATCATGTTACCTTCATTCTTCTCCAGAATATTTAGAAAGAAAAGGAGAATCCGCCGTTCCTTTTCTAATCTCTTCAGCCTCAGTGCCTCTAAATCCTGGCTGCATGGAAACATCTTTGGTGATGTTGACTCTCCCCTAAGTGAGGACACCTGGTTGGAGGGGGTCAGGAGGCTGGATGCACACCATTGCAGTGAGATCGGTGAGTTTGAATCTCCTTATCATTTGCAGTAGCAGAAATATCATGGGCAGTAGCAACCATGTGGTCCTGGACCAATGTAAATTTCAGAGATGACCATCATTGCATAGAGAGGATGGGCCACATTTTTAAAAATTACCCAAAGTTCTATCCACACTACTTATATGATTTAACTACATACATGTTCATATCACGTGTTATGAAAATAGTCTTATTTAAATGTGTAAGTTATTAAGATGATAATATCTGAAAAATATATTTGTACATCTTCAGTGTAGTTTCTCTATGTGGAATATGGATGGAGAACAGACACTGAAGTTGGGGTCCAGGTCCCCAGGTGGGCATACTGAGATAGTTACTTAACTTGGCTATGTCTCAATTTCCTTATTTTATTATAGTTTTTTTCAATTTCCTTATTTTAAAAACAAGATACATATATAGAGTTTAATATTATATATTCCTGTTGAAATATGTGCTATATGTATATATTAGACATACATGTATATCATATATATACATGCATACATATTAAATATTCATGATATTATTTAATACACATAATAAAATATTAATACATGTATATGTGTGTATAGATACACATATATATGTATATAAACACAATGATGTGAACTCAAAATATATCTTAAAGATTAAATGGGACAATGAGTATCAAGCATAGTTCAATCCCTGGTACTCAATGATTTGTAGTTATAATTATTTTTATTACTAGAATGGAGACAATGGATATTTACTAGGCACCTACCATCTGCCAGGCAGTATGCAGGGTCTGGGGACACAAGAGTAAATACAAATAATATAACCTCAGACTCTATTTGCTGGGACAGGGGGGTGAGGTTCAGATCTCTGTCAAATAATTGCACAAACAAATATAAAATAATTATAGTAATGCCATGGAGAAAAAAATATATGATGTAATGGGCGATTTGACCCAATCAGAAACTCAGGAAAGCCATCTCTGTGAAAGTGGCATTTGAGCTAATTTCTAGATACTAGGAAGGGCTTCTCTGGGCAAAGGGGGGAAGGTAAGAGCATTCTAGACTCAAGAGACAAAATGGCTAGGTCTGAGGAGTCTGGGAAGTAGGTTTGCTGGATGAGGGAAGACTACACACATGATTTGGAGAATGTTGGATTTAAGTTCCTTTGGGACATAAGGAGCAAGTTAACCTGAAGCTCCAAGGGGCAGTGTGTTAAAGATACACATCCATGAGTCGCCTAACCCTAGGTGGCCCCTGAAGCCATGGAGTGGATGAGAGAGATTAGGAAGAGGGTAGAGTTGGCAAAGAGGGAGTCTAGAATGGAATTTTTTGAATGGGTAAATAGAAAGGATTAGGCTGCAAAGGGGATTGAGAGGAGGCACACAAAACTAAGTGTTGTGAAATGAGAATCAAAGGAAAATAGTGCTTCGAGAGGGATGGGGTTGTCAACAGTGGCAGATCATGCCCAAAGGTTAAATGGAATGACAACTGGATTCATTGATCTGAAAGTTGTTGGTGGTAGAGTGACAGAGGCTGAAGAGAACCAGGAGAAGGGTGAAGAGTGTGGGAGGTAAGGAAATGGAGGCATGAGATATTAACACTTCAAGGTGTCTTTTGGGCAAAGGAGAAAGACTTGGTCACACACACACACACACACACACATTTGACTCTGGTCACACTCATCCACTCTCGGTTTCCTGAATGGACCATGTTCTTCCACACTTCTGTAGTTTTGCTCCTATTGTTCACTCTGCTGGAATTCATTCATTCATTCATTCATTCATTCACTGGTAAGATTTTATTGAGGGTCAGCTACATACCAGGCACAATTTTACACATGGGGACATAGTGGTGACCAAACTCGTTCAAATGAAATTTGCATCCCTGTAAGAGAAGACAGGCAATAAATAAATTACAGAGAATGTTATAAGTGGTAAATGGTATGGAAAACAAAAAAAGAAGAGATGGGAATTGCAGGTTTAAGTAGGGTGATTAAAAAAAAAAAATAAGTAGGGTGATTAAGATGGCCTCATGAGAATGACTTCTGAGCATTGACTGAAAAGTGGGAGTGAAGCATTGAGAAGAGGAACAATCCAGGCAAAGGAAATGTGAATGCAAAGGTTCTGGACTAGGAGCATCCCAGGGCTGAGTGTGAAAGGAGAGGAGAGAGGATAGGATCACAGAGGTATGTGACTGAGTGCTAGCAGGGAAGGACAGGGACCATGGAAAGCCATGTCAAACACCTTGCCTTCTCCTCTGAGTGAGAAGAGAACCTATTGGAGGATTTTGAGTAGAGGAATAGTATGATTCCATTTACACACTGACAAGATATCTCTGACTGCTGTGTTCAGATTAAATGTTAGTAGGTATTGGGGCAGATGCAAGGAAACCAGTTAAAGGGCTGTTGGAGTAACTCAGTGGGAAGTTAATAGTGACTTGAACTAAGCAGGTAGAGATGAGAAGTAGTAGGATTCTGGATATATTTCAAAAATAGTGCCAACAGGAAAAAAAAAAAAAAGGCCAACAGGATTTGCTGATGTGGCCTGAGAGAGAGAAGTCATCCTTGTTTATTTATAAGCTAAGTACTTTGCATTCTGTCCTATTACCTTGTTTATATACATTATCTTGTTTAAATATTCCAAAGCCTCCTAGGAAGTAGGTCATATGATCATAATTTTTATTATGGTGAAAGTGGGCTCAGGGTTAAGTGACTTGACCAAGTTCATTTAGTTTATAAACAGTAGAACTGGAATCCAATGTGGGTCTGTCTGGTTCAAAAGCCCAGTCTTTGTTCTAGTGCCAATAAGGATTTTTCTTTTCCTTCCAAGATGAAATCTAGGATATACCCCCAAAGCCCAGGCTCAAAGAGCAAGCAATAGGAATCATATAACACTACAGTATAATAATTTAAAGGTATAGTACTTACATGTCTTACTATTTTTCTCATTCCACTTCCTGGGCAGAAAACACAATGCTACGCTCATTTTTTTTTTACTTTTTTAAGTTGTGGTAATTATAGATTCATGAGAAGTTGCTAAAAATAGTACAGAGAAGGCCTGCATACATTTCATCCAGATTCCCTCACTGGTTACAACTTACTCAACTATACACACTCATTATCAAAACCTGGAAATTAACATTGACACAATACGATTAAGATTTCACCAGTTTTCAAATGCACTTGTGTGTGTGAGTGTATTACTAGATCAATTTAAAAACAGAGTAAGTACTTGTTAAATGAAGGCATAATTCTCGCGCAAACAAAAGATTAATTAAATGGAACGTATCCTAGTTCCCACAATAACAAGGATGTATAAACAGGGCAGAGAGAAAAGAAAGAGGCAGAGAGGTGGGGGATGAGCCTGGAAGGATAAACTGAAGATATATTTGGAGAACCTTCTGTGCCGTGTTGAAGAGTTTGGATTTTATCCTACTCAATCAAGGGTATCTTAGAAGGCTCTCAAGCAGGGTGATAACATAATTAGATTCGAATTTTCAAAGATTACCTTGACAGGAACATGAAGTGAAGATTGGATGAAAGGTACCAAGTGGGAGCTCAAGGGCAATTAAAACCAACAGGCATACAGAGGAATGTGGATCTGGAAATAGAGAGGAAGGAAAAGATTTAAGGAATATTCTTTAAGGCAGAATGGCCAGGTTGGTGAATGATTGTGATGATGCGAAGTGGGAAGAATCGAAGAAAACTGGGAAGCTGCATGAAAAGTTCAGCCATCAAGAAGGCTTGGAAGGCAGTAATGGTGGAGTAATGAGGAGAACGGGCTTTTGAGCAGAATGGGTTTGAATTCAGGTCTTGAAACTGTGTTTTCCGACCTAAGTGGCCTTGGATAATTTAATTAATCCCCATGACCTCCATTTCTTCACATATAAAAGAGAAAAATAGCACATAGAATTATTGTGAGGATAATATGTACTAATTCTTGAGAAGTACATATTAGCATATGGGCTGGTGTTCAGCTCAGGACTTAGCTCTGAAGAGGCAAAAAAAAAACAGATTTGAGTCCAGAAATGAGACAATGAATTCTATTTTCTGTGAGCTGAATTTGAGGTACCGGGATTAAGTGGAAAGCTAGCCAGGGGAGGTTTGGAAACATGACAAAAGTGTCCCAGAGCAAGGAAGGACCTAGAGATATTGCTTTGGAAGCCAATACAAGAAGTTGTAGAGGTCTCAAGAATAAAGTGGTCTACCTATAAAAAATGTAAATGAACAGAAAAGGGAGTTAAGAAAGAAACTGAGGAGGTTAAACAGAAGCTCCAGCCATAATTTCCCCTAACAATAGTGAGTGTCATGGGCCAGCATCATCCCAACCAATACACATTTTTAAAAATGATTTTACTTATTTATTCCAGAGAGAGAGAGAGAGAGAGAGAGAGAGTATGAGTGGCAGGGAGGGGCAGAGGGAGAGGGAGAAACAGACTCCATACTGAGCAGGGAGTCTAATGGGGCATTTGATTTCAGGACCCTGAGATCTTGACCTCAGCCCAGGGCAGATGCTTCACCGACTGAGCCAGCCAGGCACCCCCCGACCAATCCATGTTATGTACATCCCCTCTCTCCAATGTCTGCAAAGGACTATCATCTGTGTGTGTGTGTGTGCATGTGTTAAGAACACTCAACATAAGACATACCCTCGTAGCAAAGTTTTGTCTACAACACAGCATTGTTAACTATAGGTTCTGTGCTATGCAGTAGATCAGTAGGACTTATTCATCTGAAACATGGGCTGCTGAAATCATGGAGTATTTCTCCTTCTGTGTCTGACTTATTTCATTTAGCATAACATCCTTTAGGCCCATCCATGTTGACAAGGATATGGAGAAAAGGGAACCCTTGGGCACTGCTGGTGGGAAAGCAAATTGGTCCAGCCACTATGTAGAAGTTTCACAAAAAATTAAATATAGAACTACCATATGATCCACTTCTAGGCATGTACTCAAAGGAATTGAAATCAGAATCTCAAAAAGATAGCCTCACTGCTGTGTGCTTTGCAGCATTATTTACAGGAGCCAAGATAAAGAAACAATCCAAGTGTCCATCAATGATAATGGGTAAAGAAAATAGGGTATCTACATACGATGGAATACTATTTAGTCTTATGACGAAAGGAAATCCTACCACTTGCAACAACATAGAATATTATTCTTATCTCTTTTTTATAGAGAGGGAAACTAAGGCAGATTAGATAATTTCCCTGGGGCCACCCAACTAGTAAGTAGCACAGCCTGGATTCCAATCCAAGAGTCTTGAGCATATGCTCACTGCTCTATACCCAGGAAAGGTTCTCTGGGGAAAATTTCTCAGGCAAGGAACCAGAAGAGCATGTCATAAAAGAGGAGAATATAAAGAAATAGCTAGTGGTGCACAACTTAATAAAGAAGTGTCCTGTAGCCTTGAAAATGTTTCTGATAAATGAGTTATGTATGGAATCTTTCATCAGAAGGGAGCATACAGGACATTTTACCTACTCTTGGCATTCCTGGCAGATGGGTGCAAATGCCTGTAGTAATACGGCACTGTTTTTAATTTATTTTTAAAAATATTTTATTTATTTATTCCTGAGTGACACAGAGAGAGACAGAGGCAGAGACACAGGCAGAGGGAGAAGCAGGCTCCATGCAGGAAGCCCGACGTGGGATTCGATACCCGGACTCTGGGATCACGCCCCAAGCCAAAGGCAGACGCTCAACCACTGAGCCGTCCAGGCGTCCCACTATTTTTAATTTAATAAGATACTTTTAATTGAGATACAATTCACATATCATAAAATCTATTCTTAATATATACACAGGGTGGTTTGTGCAACTTATTAGCTCTGAAGAGGGCACTTTTTAAAAAAAATTTATATTACTTCCAGGATAGTCAACATACAATGTTAAATTAGTTTCAGGTGTGGAATACAGTGAGTCAACAATTCTCTACATTACTCAGTGCTCATCATGATGAGTGTACTCTTAACCCCTCCACCTGTTTCACCCATCCGCCCACCTACCTTCCCTGTTTGTTCTCTAGATTTAAGAGTCTGTTCCTTGGCTTGTCTCATTTGTCGTTGTTCATTTGCTTTGTTTCTTAAAATCCACATGCAAGTAAGACCATATGGTATTTGTCTTTCCCTGACATCTCACTTAGCATTATACCCTCTAAATCCATCCATGTTTGCAAGTGACAAGATTTCACTCTTTTTGATAGCTGAGTAATATCCTATTGTGAATTTATACTACATCTTCTTTCTCCATTCATGCATTGACGGACACTTGGGCTGCTTCCGTATCTTGGCTTTCGTCAGTGATGCTGCAATAACAGAGGTGCATGTGTGCTTTTAAACTAATGTTTTCATATTCTTTGGGTAAAAAGCCAATAAAGTGATTACTGGATCAGAGGGTAGCTCTATTTTTAATTTTTTGAGGAAATTCCATACTGTTTTCCGCAGTGACTGCACCAGGCAACCATGACCACTTTCTACCCGTGGAACATCTTCATCACCCCAAAGAGAATCCCCACACTCAATGCCAGTCACTTCCTGTTCCCCATCCTCCCCCCCACCCCTAGTGCCCAACAACCATTCATGGGCTTGCCCTTCTGACCCACCCCTTTTGGGCTGCCGTGACTTTTTAAGGCTACCTCCTCCTCTTACTGGCAATGCTGCTGCAGTAGTGGCTTCCCTATGTTGACGCATTTGGTGGTTTTTCAAAGTCTCCAACCCTCCGTTCTAGGCTGGCTTTCCCAAGTACATGGGACTCTTCTCAGTTCTAAAGCACCATTTCCCAAAGTGCAGGCTGGGGGGATGGACACCTTTAGGACATAGAAGTCATGAACACTGAATCTCACAGTGACAGAGAAGCTATGGTCCCTTTTCCAATTCTCTCAGTCCTTCTGACATAAACCAGGAGAAAGGCTCAGTTTAGAATCTTGGTAGCTGGAGCTCCTAGATGGCTCAGTGGTTGAACATCTGCCATCAGCCCAGGTCGTGATCCTGGGGTCCTGGGATCAAGTCCCACATCAGGCTTCCTGCAGGGATCCTGTTTCTCCTCCTGCCTATGTCTCTGCCTCTCTCTCTGTGTCTCTCATGAATAAATAAATAAATAAATAATTAAAAAAAAAAAAGAACCTTGGAGGCTTCAAGGCTCAAACTCTTGCTAGTCTTTTGTTTTCACCAAGTTGTTTTTTAACAAAGAACAGGCTCAGAGCTTTCTGGTATGGGCAAATTAAATCAAGTCTAATTTTCATTGTATTCATTTTTCCACTTACTTTCTCTTTATGGCATTTAAGTGACTGACACACAGTTTCCTTCAAAGTAGAAGATTTAATGAAACAACATAAAAGAGAATATTAAAAATGGCTAAGGGTAAGCAGGCTCTAGGATATGGCCAAAATCAGGAAAATGATGTTTAGATGCTGGAAGTCTGGAAACCGGTGTTCTAAGGGCAATGTTTCACATATTCAACAATTAACATCTAGTTTTCCTGTAGTTTGCCTCCTGGAAACATGTCCAAACAATTGTAAAACAATTGGACCACAGCAGTGCTGCACGAGGATGAGCTATCTTGCTAAAATTCCCATGGTTTCCAAATATCTTCTAAATATAACAAATCAAACCACCCCCCTCCAAAATCGGTAATTAGGCAAACCGGGTGCACACAGGACTTTGAAATCCCTCATCTCTGCTGTCAACTGTAATCAAATCTTCCCCAGACTTCTTGTTTTCCGGATTTACCCAAGGCCCCGTGACTTTTATCAGCAATTTATTTTTCTCTGGAAATGTCGCCTCGTTAGAAGACTCAAGAAGAATTCAAAATTAAATTGTTCTGCTGTTTTCTCTCTGGGCAAGGGATGCAATCAAAACTTACTTCCCCTGACTTTCTCGTGCCTCATTTTTCAGACTAAAAAGGATTTTTATTGGTTGCCTATTTTATCCTTAGCTCACCCCTTTTGCAGCTGTGTCTAGACACCTTCCTCATCAGCTGCAATTCATTTTTTAGCCGTGGCATTTTGCAGCTCCCCAGACCCCGGGACTGCAGTTTGGGAGACATTCCCAGAGCCTGTGAGTCATACTGAAAGAAGATAAAGCATTCTTGCAGACAGGACTGATCAGTAGTGCCCGTTCCACTTCTCCCAGGCCCAGGAAAGAGAGGTAGGACACCTCAGGCAAGGCTTTCCAGCTTGAGGTCTGTGGTTTCCTTCAGAGCTGATGCCTCTCCTATAAATATCTTTGATGGCAACATCTGTTATGTGGCTTTATGTTTCCCTCCATGGCAAACAATAATACCCATTTTATATGCAAGGGTATGGAAATACGCTTGGAAGAAATAGACCCTTTTAAAACAGAAGTAAGCTAGATGGAGTTTAAATAAATCAGGAGAAATAGAATAGAATTAGTATCTTCCAATGTGATACAAAAGGGCTATTTGCTGAAATGTTATCTGCATCGAGATCCTTTCGTTTATTGTTAAGGTTGGAGACAAAAATTAAATGTTGGGTGCCCGGGTGGCTCAGTGGTTGAGCATCTGACTTTGGCTCAGGTCATGACCCTGAGGTCCTGGGATCGAATCCCGCATCGGACTCCCACAGGAAGCCCGCTTCTCCCTCTGCCTATGTCTCTGCCTCTCTCTCTGTCTCTGATGAATAAATAAATAAAATCTTTAAAAAATTAAATGTCAGTTAGGGAAAGTATACATTGGGGACAAACCATATCTCCCCACAGATGAGCATTCCTTGATCATTCCTTGTGATTTTTTTTTTTTGTATTTTCCATCTTTAATGCTGTCTTCTAGAAAATTCTGCGTGATAGTCTAGTACTCCACATAGGACATGTTTTTAGTTCATCCAGCTCCCACTGCAAAGCCAGAAGTTCAACAAAGCAGCCTCAAGCAGCCACACAGGGACGTTTTTACTGCTCTCACACGTTTCCCATCCACATCTCTACAGATTTTAGTGAAGTGTCAATCTTGAAGAAATAATCAGCCATGAAAGTTCTCAGCTTTTTCTCACTTCCAAGTGAATTTGACCAGATAGGCTTCTCTTTTTTTAACGGCTTTATTGAGTTAGAACTGATATACAATGAATCGTACATATTTGATGTGTAAATGTGATGAGTTTGAACAGGTGCAAACCCCCGTGGTACCATCACCACAATTGAGGCAATAGGAATATCCAACCCCTCTGGAGTTTCCCGGTGTCCCACTGTGCATACCTGTGTGTGTTTGTAGTGAAAACAATTATCATGACATCTGCCCTCTTAACAAATATTACAGAACACAGTACAGTTGTTAAGTATAGCGACTCTGTTATTTAACCCATCTCTAGAACTTACTCTTCTAGCATAACTGAACCTCTATACCCATTGAACAGCAACACCCCATTCCCCACCCCCATTCCAGCCCCTGGAAACCACCATTCTATTCTCTATGTCTGTGACTGACGATCTTAGGTACTTCGTGCAAGTAGAGTCATGCAGTATTTGTCCTCCTATGACTGATTCATCTCATTTAGCATAACGTCCCCCAGGGTTCAGCCATGGCTTTGCAAATGGCAGGATTTTCTTTATTCGTTCATCAGTTGATGAATGCTTGGGTCGTTTTGGTAACGTGGCCATCGGGAATAGCACCACAACCCACATGGTCCAGGGACTCCTCTGCAGCTCGGTCATTCCTGGATGATCCCTATGTTTCGCTTCCTGCGTTTCCTTTCTCTATGGCAACCGGCAGGGATGCTTCTGCAGATGCTTTGTCAAGCGGCCGCAGGGTGTGGGTGGGATGGTGGGAGGGAGACCGCAAGGTTGGCAGAAATTCCCCAGTCCAAAAGCACCCCCTCATTTGCTCAGTATCCAGGCTGAGTGGGAGGGGAGCACCACATGCAGAGTCAGCCCACCAGCCTGGGCTGGAAGGCCTCTCTCCCCACTTGAAGCCTCAAACTCAAATCAGCTCCAGCCTCCACAAAGATGAGCACTGATCCCGTCTCTATGGTTGCTGTGGTCTAAGTTGTTCTGGCGGCTTCACATGTCTCATCCTCCCTGCCCCTCTACCAGAACCCTCTATTTATTAGCACATCCTACTGAGTGCTAACAATATGCTCCGCCTTAGAGCTGATGTCTGGCGCTGGGGCAGATGAAGTGGCCTTTTTCTCATGGTGCTTTCAGTCTAGAAGGGAGGCAGATATTAAACAAAAACCACACAAATTATGTATTATATGGTATGTGTTTATATAATAATTACAAAATCATACATTATGATTTGCCCTGTGAAGGCAGAGTGCAGGGTGTTTTGACAAAAGTAAGGGCAATCAGGAAGATACAGAAAATGTAGGAAAATACAGATGTTCTCCGCTAGTAAGTGCTGAAAGAGTTGCTGAAAGAGCACTAATGGTCGAGATTCCTTCTACACTTGGTCTGCTCCCTCTGTGATAGGGTTTCACAACCTCAGCATTATTCACACTTGGAACTGGACAATCCTTCATTGTGAGGCCTGCCCCATGTATTATAGGATGTTAACCGCATCCCTGGGCTCTATTCATTAGACGCCAGTAGCAATTCTCTCCCCACCACCACCAATTTGTGACAGAAAAAAAAAAATCTTCAGACATTGCCAGATGTCCCTGGGGGCAGAAATCTCCAGTTAAGGAGTGTTGTTATATGAGGACTCCATGTGTATTTTGGGGTTCCACAATCTCTCCCAGCTCCCGGAATGGGGCTGGGAGTCTCTCATTGCTGAGCGAGCACTTCAACACAGAGCAGTCCTCACCTTATACTCATGCTCCAGATTGCCTACAGAATAAATCTTAGCTCCTGAGTTTGACCCATGAGGCCCTTCATGATCAGACCCCTGCTTAGCAGTCCAACCAGGATCACCTCCTGGGAGTGCCCACACTCACATGCTCCCCTATTTAGCCTTGTAAGGGAACTCACTCTTCTGGGAACACCCTCCCCCATGTTCTCTCCTGGGTTAATGTCTTTCCTTCCTCTCTTCCTCCTTCTCCACCTCCCCTCCTCTTTATTCTGTCTCTATCTTTCCTTCTTCCCGCTGTCTCCCTGGCACTCCTACTCATCAAGTTGTCACTTAAGTATCGTCTCATCCATGAAGCCTCCCTGGATTCCCCCTGATGGACTCAGGTGCTCCTTCCTTGATTCTCACTGGATGCCTTCTGCTGCCCTTCATGGTAACATTGACCACACTGCATCCTAATTGCTGGTGTGTACGCCTGTCCCTCTCCAAACCACAGCCTTCTTGAATGAAAAAAGAAATGTTAAGATATCTATTATGTTTTATCCAGCATTTCAAGATATTTTACAGAGGGAGAACTCCCTTCACAGCTTTTCTCTATCTCCTCACCAGGAGTTAAGGCACATGAGGACAGAGACATCATCTTCACCATTGTATCCCAGCAGCTAGGTCAGTTCCTTATATAGAATCACATCCAGTAAATGTTTGCTGAATGAATGAATGAATGAATGAATGAGACGTAGAAGGAGTTGGCTCTGCTATAGTTTGGTGCAATGAAGATGGGAGGTTGGGAAGCCTGGGTGGCTCAGTTAGTTAAGCATCAGACTCTTGATTTCAGCTCAGGTCGTGATCTCAGTGTTGGAGGATAAAGCCCCATGTAGGGCTCCATGCTCAACAGGAGAGACTGCTTGAGATTCTCTCTCTCTCCTTCTGCCCCTGCCTCCCTAAAATAAATAAGTAAATCTTAAAAAAAAAAAAAAGATGCGAGGCTCATATATTCATCACACATCTCTCCAATCCATCTCTACAACCCCCCCCCGCCCCCAATGCACTTGGGGATTAAGGGAGAGATACTTTATCTTCTTCTCTATGCAAGTCTTCGGCTACTATTTCATGATTTCTTGCAATGATTTCTTGCAACGCTCCCTGGATTTTACCACATACCAAAACCACATATTACTTTATCTACATGAAAACAAGGCTGAAGAGTGTGTGTCCAGTGCCACCCTCACTGAGAGCCACTCCAGCACCCCACTGCAGGTGGCATCGATTCCAGACTCCTCCACTGGGAAGTCAGTGCCTCCTCTGACCCACCCTCCCTCTCACTTTCCAGCCAGTCACATTCCACCAGGTCCCGTTGTTCCAACCACCTGGGACTGGGCCTCCCTCAGGACACTTTCACGCCTCTGGCCTTTGCTCTCATCACTGCACTGAAGAGCCTTTTCCTTGGGGGCCTTCAGACAGGAGGACACATTGCAAGGCCACCAAACCTGGGAGCCATCTCCCATCCGACTCCCGAGGTGTTGCTATGGGGATGACCACTGGCCATCTCGCAGGGAGAGTCACTGACCACATGCCCTCTTTTTCCAGAAGAGGATCCTGACTGGCCGCTGACTGATGCCTGGGAGTCGGAGGGGACGACAGCAGCCTCCACCTGCGGCCCTGCCATGTCCCAGACTCCCCGACAAAACACCCACAACGGGGCTCTCCAGACTCATGGGATGGCTTCGGAACATCTCCCAGGGAACATTTTGGATCATGCAAGTGAGTTTGTTTTGTTTTTTAATCTTTGCCACACCCAAAAAATTCTTCCTTTTGGGGCCAAAGAATGAGTTAAAGATGATTAAGGTGCACTTGGGAATCGGCCTGTGGGAGCAGGGGAGGACCGGGCTGCTGCAGCACCTGGTGACGCATGCACAGAGGAGGTGCCTGCTTTTGGGGTGTCATCTCGGAGGCACCAGAAGGACTGGCTTTGCAGCATTTTCTTTCTTTAAAAAAATAAAATAAACCCAAAGACATTTGGCAAAATGTTAAGCTTTGCTAAAGTTGGGTGATAACGTACACAGGTGCCTGGGATTTTATTTTTCATACTTAGCTAAGGACGTGACATATTCTATAAGAAGAAAAAGAAAGGAAGGAAGAAGAAAACCCCCTTGAATGCAATGCCTCAGGCAAGGGAAAGTCAAAATATATAAAGGTATTGGTATTTCCTGTCAGGAGTAGATCTGAAATACATCCAACAGGCATGTTCTTCACCCATCAGTTTGCCAACATCGGATTAATCATGTTCGCACACAGCGCTGCGGCATCAGGGCTCCGTCCTGGTTGCCAAGGTTCAAAGCCCAGCCCCCTCCTTGTTCGCTGTAACTCAGAAGCAGGTCAGCCAGTTCTCTAAAACAACATTTTCATCTCTAAGTGGAGATAGCATAGTTCCTACCTTGTAATGACAAAAATAATTCATGGAAAGCACTTGGCATCCCATGTCATGGATCCTAAGGACTCAACATGTATGTGAGATTATGATTACAAAAGACTGAGGTCAAGCAGGAAAAAAAAAAAAACTTCTCTTTATCTGTCTTCACAAAACCGTAAACATGCACCTCACTGACCATCCTTCCTTTCCCAAAGGCCAATATACCCCCTTCCCTTCTGTTCCCTAGTCAGCTACTAGGTGTTACAGCTTTCAGAGTTTCCTTCCAGCTGCTGGGATGACAGAAAAAGCACCTTTTATTGTTTAGACAGTTTCCCGATGATCCACAGCCACCTCCTCCAGGGATCCTGCCCTGTTTTCTGGGGAGGGGGCAGTATTAAGTGACCCTCTGGGCTTTCAGGCTTCCCCCTCTCGCCCCCATTTTCTGCACTGCTCTTGCATATTTATTTCTGTGTCTGGTCCCCTGGACTGTGAACTACTTGAGGATGGGCAATATTGTCTCGGTTGTGTATGGATTCCAGCCTTCCCACAAAACACCTGGTACAGAGCAGGTGCTCCAAAACTGGACCAATTAGGTGTGCTGTCTCTATTTTACAGATAAGCATACTCATGAGTAGACAGGGCTATTAAGTCTTTGCACATGTGTTTTGCTGTGTCGGGAATGTGTCTCCCCCCTGCTATACCTAGAAGACCCCCCCACTCTTTCAAGGCCCAAATCAAAGAATACCTTGGTGGGGGGAGGTCTTTTCTGTTCCTCCCTTCTAGCTGGGGGAGGTAACACTTCCCTGTGATCCTTCCCCAGCGCTCTGAGTCTATTGCTATGAAAGGGATTTTCCTCTTCTCGATCTGATTCTGAAGGCCTGGGGTGGACGAGGTCTCCATCTGATTCTATTTTGTCTCCTTCACATGTGGGTTGTGATCGTGCAGTCTAGGCGATGTTTGGCCCACAAAGGAGAGAGGCGTGCCCGACATCATCTCTGCTAGTCACGATGTTTTGAGTTCCCGTGGATGGATGAATCAGTAACAGAATGTATTTGGTTCATTAATGAAAATTCCGGGCCTAGATTTTTCAGATTTCTGCCAGTCTCTACTTCTGTGGTCTCTTGTCTTCTATGTCAGCTTTACTCTTTGAAAAGGCTATTATTACTCTATGGTGGTTCTTGGTGGCTGAGTGCCTGCAACTTCCCAGATTCTTCAGTCAGAGGAAAGAGGTGATGGCCTTCTGGAGTTATGATAAGAGATGACGGCCTTCTCAAGTTATGATAAGAGGCACCCAGTTTCACTGGTTCTGGAAGGGTCCCATTTACATGGAAAAAAAAAAAAAAAACAATCACTGTCGCTAAGTCTGTGAAGCCCCAAATGGTTGGAAGGGGATCAAATGCCAATGAGGGCACTCGGTCTCTAAGTGAACCATGCTCTAAGAGAAGTGAGGCCATCACTCCAGCGCCACCAAAGAACAGCAGATAGGTGCTGACCATTCTCAGTAAGCTTGCAATCTAGTGGGGAAATCTGGAGAAAGAAAACAGCAATTTTAATTCACTATGATGAGATTGCTGATGCAAATGCATGAGGGATGATGGGGCTACAGAGAGGGAACCACTGAGGGCCACAGGGGAATTGAGGAAATCAAGGAGGAGTTCTTGAAGGAAGTGACAGTTAAGCTAGGCCAAACTGGATCCTAGAGAAATGGCTCCTGAAGGAAGGAACTAGTGAATACTTTGTATCAAATCATACAATCGTATCTTTGTAGAATTTGAATTTAAACCAGTCTCTGTTCACTGTTCGAGTCTAACGATTTTAGCAGTTTGTCAAGCTGGACTTGTTTCTGTGAGGAAATGTTTTCCAAATTCCACATCAAATCAGAGGCAGCTAAGAATACAAACACACTTTAGAAGGATGGTTGAGTGTTCAGCTGAACCCACAATAACTTATTTAATTCACAGTATACATGAAATACTGTACATTTGCAGTGACATCATTCACAACTGCTATATTTTGCATTGCCAATCTTCAGTACTCCACCCACATTATGGACTAAGTAGGTTTTGTTAGCTGACTCAATCTTCATTCATAGCATAAATAGCAAAAATAAATACATTCACAGCACAAAGTCATTCCAAGTTTTAAACAACTGTTGCAAAATTGAGCTTTTGAAGCATTTGGTAGAAATTAAGTTGAGGTCTGTTTATCCTTTCCTTTAGCTCTTTTATGTGATCATCCTTAAGCCAGCTCTGCTTTTTTTTAGGTGACTGGAGTAATATTCAGGTTCACAATTTAACTCCTATGATTATGATTGCTGGAGGACCTGCTGTCATTTCCACTGTGGCTCTAGGGCACTGAAATATTTTACCGATAGCAGAGTTTTGCGAGGACAAATAGTTCGTAATATATGTTCCCTTTTTCGCCCTCTAGAGACTACCAATATGCAAAGTTGCAATTCTCTGTCAGGCCAAATAGTGTGTCCTGGCTAGGCATAGTTTTGAAAATTTGGCTCTGACACCTTGGAGCTGTGTGACCTTGGGCAAATTTCATCATCTCCTCGGTCTTGGTCTTCTCGCGTGCAGAGCGATGACAGTGGCTCCTACCTCACAGGTTGTTATGTCGATTCAATGAGGTCTGAAAGCTCTTTGTGAATTATAAGGCACTCTACAAATTTAAGGCATCATCGTCATCATCATCAGAATGAGATTTCTGACATTAGCATACATTCCACACAGCCTTTCCCCAGCATTACAGTAAAAGGCAAGCCCCAAACAGTTTGTGTAGCATAAGCATTTCTTAATGACAGAAAAGATTTTATTATTTGCTAAAATTATCTAATGAATAGATGGATCTGCACAACATTTGATAATTTTATCTTGTTACTTATGGCAAATTGCGTGAGCTGACATACATTTGAAACTGTTTTGTGAGTTTTTTTTTTGGTGTATAAAGAGGAAATTTTATTACAGTATTGTTGTTCCAGGATTATCAGCAATGAATTCTAATCCATTTATTTTTCTTTTACCCATCAGAAACCAGTTTGTGGCGAGAGGTCTCCTTTCAAGCAATTCTGCTGGCTGTGTGCTTCATCGTCTGTGCATGTGCAAGGTAATTCAGAGTTTATTTTCATGCAGCAGTGTTTCATAATTAATAAAGCTGTAATTGATTGATAATTTCCTTACCTGATTCCACAATGCATTTTCAGTAGCTCTGTGGTTAAGATTTATTCATTTACCTGTGCCCCTTAAGTGCCCCTTTTTCTATCACTTGCCCCTCTCGTTATCTCACAAAGTGTACAAAAGCCAGTGGATCTTGCTAGAAATTGGATTTTATTATGCATCCTCCTTTGTTTAAATCCTCAGTGACTCCCTGTTACGGATAAGACCTGAGTAACCCTGCTTGGAATTCAAGGGCATTTGAACTCCCAGTAAGAGAACTTGGAGTCCCCACTGGGACTCCATCTTTCTCATTATACTTTTATATCCTAACATAAAATATCTGTTCCAGGGAAGCCCATTCAGCATCTCAGATCACATAATACTCTTGGCTGATGATAGGCTCTTCTCTGTTCTATCCTCTGTCCAGCATGTCATTCCTATTCTTTTCTTGTCTAAATCTCTGGAGTGGTGGTCAAGTCCCTTCTATGAGAACTGCACTCATGCTCATGCCTCAAGGCCTTTGCACTTGCTGTTTATTCAACCCACTACAATCTTCTCTAGAAAGCCTCATAACATGGGTCCTTACTTCTTTCTGGAATCTATTCAAATGTCACATCACCAGAGAGACATTCCCTAACAACCTTGTATAAATAGCATATCACCCTCTACCACTCACACCTCGCTTTACTTTTTTTCAGAGCACTCATCCACCAGACCTATTACATGTTCACTTGTTTGAATTTTAATGATCTATCTCTCCCTGCAAGAATGTGAGCTCCATGAGAGCAGAGACATTGTGTGTCTCCTTCACTTCTATGTCCCTAGTGGCAAGGATTTGTCAATATTTGTTGAATCAATGAGACAGGGATAAATAATTGGTTCAGACCCAGGGTCTTTGGGGTGCTTGTGCTCTTGTCAGCAAGTATTGCTTGCTCTTAGGTCTCACCTCTTGAGGGTCGAATACCTCACATCACTTGGGAGAGTTGTGTTTTTAAATACAAAGTCCTGGATCCCAACCCTTGAGATACTAATTTAGATCTAGTGAAAATCTGTATTTTAAAACAAGCATCCTAGATAATAAATAAGTAGAGAAGTATTTTTAAGTTTAAGAAGTTAAACATAAAGAAGTATTGAGGATCCCTGCATGGCTCAGCGGTTTAGCACCTGCCTTTGGCCCAGGGCGCGATCCTGGAGTCTTAGGATCGAGTCCTGCATTGGGCTCCTGCATGGAGCCTGCTTCTCCCTCTGCCTCTCTCTCTCTCTCTCTCTCTCTCTCTCTCTCTCTCTGTGTGAGGGGGTCTCTCATGAATAGATAAATAAAATCTTAAAAAAAGAAGTATTAGGTATTTTTAGATCACAATGGGACCAAAAGAACAAAAAGTGGGGGAGGTCCCATGGTTAAATTCTGCATTGTATATCCCAAGTCAGAGGATCATGTATGCATTAGCATAATTAGGCCCAGTGAAATAACACAGTGAAGAAATATGATTACCTTTATTTAACTTAGTATTTCTTAACTGTAGTTGATCATGGAAACTTCTCTTTTAGTTCATGGGACTATTAATGAAATGTTCCTCTTCAGTTAATTCCTGTAGTTACTTCCCTTCTCCCTTAAGAAGGGAGCTTAATTCCCCATCCGTTGAGTGTGAGCTGCATTTAGAAACTTGCTTCCAAAAAACAGAGGATGGAAAGGGGGAAAAAGGGAACTTCATGGCCAAGAAACGTAGCAAACATGACCTCAGATGCTCAGATGGTCAAGGTTAACATCAACAGGGATGAGTTATACTCATAGCATGTACTCTTGATACGATGTGGTAAGACTGACACTTCACCTCTGTGGTCTTCTGGACTCCAATCTAACCAGAGAAAAACTTAAATTAAGGGAAATTTTACATATTATATGATCAGGACTTCTCAAAACTGCCAAGGTCATCAAAACCAAGGAGAGTCTGAGGAATTGTCATAACCTAGAGGAACCCAATGAGACATGACCAAATATCATGAGGCATCCTGGAAGGCATCATGGAACGTGGTTAAGTTAGGGAAAAACTGTAAAGTCCAAATGACGGGTTGAATGTGAACCAATGTCATTCCTTCATTATGACAGTATGCCATAGTAGTGTAAGATGCTGATCCTTGGGGATGCTTGGTGAGGGGTATATGAGAACCCTCTGTGATATTTTTGCAACTTCTCTGTATCTCTAAAGTTATTTGAAAATAAAGAGATTTATTTAAGTAAGAGATTGGTTATAAGAAAAATTATTATTATGGGTAGCAGCATGGATGAACCTCAGACACAAGAGTCTGTATGATTGCCAATACATGTAAAATATAAGGAAAGGCAAAATGAATCCATTGTTATAAATATAATAATAGTGGTTGATGGGGTTCCTGGGTGAGTGAGTTAGTTAAGGGTCTGACTCTTGATTTTGGCTCAGGTCATGATCTTAGGGTCATGAGATCGAGCCCCACATGGGGCTCCACGCTGGGCACAGAGCCTGCTTAAAATTCTGACTCTCCCACTTCCTCTGCCCCTCCCAACCTTCTCTCACTCTCTTAAAAAAAGAAGAAGAAGAAGAATTGTAATTAATTCTGGGGAAAAGAGTAGGAAGGATGGCAAAGGAAATGTTAGAGACTGCTGAAAATATTCTATATCTTGATCTGGGTAGTGAATACAGGCGTTCAGTTTAAAAACAAAACAAAACAAAACCCAAAACCAAGATGTGCACTTTAAATGCTTTACTGTTATTTGTTAAGTCACAATTAAAAAAAATTTAAATGCACACAAAGAGATGTCTAAAAGGGTATTCATTGATATTTAATAATGGCTACTTTAGGTCAATGGAGATTTTTAGTGATATTTTCTTTTCCCTTTTGTACCTATTTATAATTTTTTTCACTGATTCATGTTCTGAAAATAAAAACAATAAGGAAATTATTCTTTTAAAAAACATGGTATGCCTGGTATGCCTGGTTTGTTCAGTCGGCTAATTGTCTGGCTTTGGCTCGGGTCATGATCCCAGGGTCCTGGGATGGAGCCCCACCTTGGGCTCCCTGCTCAACCAGGAAGCCTGCTTCTCCCTCTCCCTCTGTCTGTGGCTCCCCCTGCTAGTGCTCTCTCTCTGTGTAATCAATTAATTAATTGTTTTTTTAGAAATCCACCCTGTGAAACAGTAACCATCAAATTTGTAAAACCCCAAAATTTTAACGCTTTTTTGGGCAAGGTTTTAAAGCAGTTGGCACACGGATTTTCTCCTTCAACTTTTCTAGAAATTTTATACTTTTGTGGTTACATTTCAGACTACGACTCATTTTGAGTGAAACAGTTAAATTTTGTGTTGAGGTGTGATGTATATGTCGAGGTTCCTTCTCTTGTGTGTAGATATACAATTGTTTCAACATAATTGTTGAGAAAGCTGTCCTTTCCCCATCAAACTACTTTTGCTCCTCTGATAAGACTCAGTTAACTGTATCCATATGGGTTCACTTCTGGTCTTTTCTTTCCGTTCTATGCCATTGACCCTCATGTCTTTCCTTTGACCAATACCACACTATCTTTATTATTGTTGTTATAGTAACTCTTAAAGTACATCATAAGCATTTAGTCACTCTAAAAGAACATCTCATGTATTGGAAATGCATAATTAGTTTGCTAAGCCTGACAAATTCTGTTGTTTCAGATGGTTTCTGGGAGGAATATCAGTCAGTGTCTTCACATGCTCATT
This sequence comes from Canis lupus baileyi, assembly GCF_048164855.1. Classification (NCBI taxonomy): domain Eukaryota; kingdom Metazoa; phylum Chordata; class Mammalia; order Carnivora; family Canidae; genus Canis; species Canis lupus. The sequence continues at coordinate 31,123,229 of NC_132851.1, read as the reverse complement.
AATGATAACTATTGCCTGTAAGTAACCATTTCTCAAATTATTTCTCCGATCCCTGTATTTTATTGGTCATTCAAAAATAATTCTTAAATATTTTCTCTTTCTTATTCAAGATACTGTCAAGTCATTATTTCTCGGCCTTGCCAGCTATGTCAAAACCACCACTTGTGCTCAGTAAGTGTTGACTGTGTTATCACTGTCTGGACAAAGATGACTATGATCTATTCTCTGAGAATGCTTTTTGCTGAGTAATAGATGGCAATGACTACATACAGGAAAGGTCCTGATTCTTTCTTGAGAAATACTTCCTGTTAATGCTAAAATCTAATGGCATTATCATCCTGTCTCTTAAATTCTGACAAATTTCTCAAAATAGAGAATTAAGCTTTAAGGCAGTAGGGCTTAACAAATAACACGACTTTAAAAATTTTAAATCATTTCAAAGTGCCTTTATAGATTCATAGCACTGCCCTTTATAAATACCACCTCTTAAGAGGACTTTATCTTATAGTTTCCCAAATAGCTGGCAAACCGCCCATGAAATGGTCTCAGTTACGAAGTGTGGTGTTTCTCTACCATCTCTCACTCACTTAACGATCCCCCTGTGTGCTGACTGTCATGGCTCATCATATTTCAAAGGGTTACTGGGGTCTGGGTGAAATGCTCACAGAATTTCAAACAGTCTGAAAAACACCATCTCCTTGCAAGATGGATTGTGTTAATTACCTTCACTTCAATATGGCTGCCAGCGGTCAGCTCCCATGGCTTGAAGACGGATGTCTATAATTCAAATTAGTTTACTGGCCTTTGCTCTTGACACTGTGTTGCCCTATTTATGAAATCATTGTGTTAATTCTGAAATCACAAGGGGACTTAGTGAAGATTTATTTTGTTTAGGACTTCAGCCAGTATTGATTTCCTGACACTCTGAGCGATGTTTCTCTTCATTTCCTGGCATTCTAGCTTTCTGGGGGGCAGGCATTGATATAGCTAAGATTTGTTTAACCTCTTAGTTATAAAAGTGAGTCCTGAGGTCGCCCAAGAAATTCTTATTCTTTAGCCCTTGTGTATTAATGACATTTGTTCAAAACTCCTCTAAGATACTCACTTCCTTCCCTCTGGCTGCAGGCCACTCTCTAGGTCTGTAGAGACTTAGAAATGCACCTCACCTGGCATTAATGACAGATTTGCACCCACACTTAGCTTTCGGGGCTGAGATGTTGTACTATTCAGTACTGGACTAACCGACAATGTCTAAACGACCGATTCTCATGCAAAGTCCATCTTGCACCTCACTTTCAAAAGTAAAAACATTGTCATTGTTTGTCAGATGGTATGGATTGTTTAAATCCCTTCTCTTTGGGTTTTAAGATGAACTTGTGCAATGAATCGGAAAGACAAGTATCATCTTGTTAAGAACTTGTAATGAGAACAGAGTTTCTCAAAGCATCAAAGCATGGCATCTGCTCTAGAAGCACCTGGAGAGCTTCTATCCTAATTCCAGCTCTTCTGAATCCAAATTTCTGGGGGATCTTTAACAACCTCTCTAGGTAACTCCTTGCATATTAACTGTGAGAACCTTGGAAAGATGATTTGTAAAATCTTTATCCCCTGATTTCTTTTTTTTTAATATTTCATTTATTCATGAGAGACAGAGAGAAAGAGACAGAGGGAGAAGCAGGCTCCCTGCAGGGAGCCTAATGCAGGATTCGATTCTAGGACCCTGGGAACATGGCCTGAACTGAAGGCAGATGCTCAACCACTGAGACACCCAGGTGCCCCTTGTGTCCATACTTTAACTTGTTCTTATTCCCTCTCCATTTTTGTCCTGTTTGCTGCCCCCTCCCTAGCCTCTTGTGCACACACTGTTGTATTTAAGATCTATTAAAACAAGAATCATTGACTTCATTTTTGTATCCATCTCAATGTCTTGGGAATAGTAGATACACCATAAATATTCATTAAGTTGAATGTATTTGCTGCATCATTTTTAAATTACTTCCTTTATAACCAAGAGCTCTATATCTGTATATTAAAGATTTTGCAACCCTCTCCCACACACCTAAACATATCCAGAAGTTAATAAGTCAAAGACATGGTTATTAATATCGAGAGGCGAGGATGACTCATAAGACTCCTCTGACAATCAAAGATGCAAATCTAAGGGGGTGGAGTACACACAATTCACCTCAACAAACATTAGTGGAGCAGCTATCCCATGCCTGTCCTACACTGTGCAAGGTAGATTAGATTAGGGGCCTATTCTTTCACACTTTATACTTCTCAAGTCCATCTCTTTTCATCCCATAATGTGATTTTCATTCAACCACCTTCTTTGTTCATCTTAAAGCCCGTGGGTTTGGGGACTATCCATATGGTTCACCATTGGCCCAAGTGTCTCTTTCAAATGAAGGTCATCACAGGTATCCCACGTTACCAATTATATGTGTTAGCATCAGCAAGATGCATTTTGCACATTTATGACATCATAGTAACGAGAGAGGTAACATCCATTCTCTCTACTCTTAACATATTGGAATGTGTGTTTCTATAGCTGGTGAATGAATGGGTAAACTTCAGGGAGTAGAAATATGGGGAAAACCCTATAAGGATTTCTGTTCTAGGGGAAGTGGTTCAGGTGGAAAAGAAAACAATATAAAATGGTAGTTAATTAAGTACCAAGCTGGAATAAAAATAAAAGTTACTTCAAGTTGAGGCTCTGCTCTTCCTAGTTATGATTACTCAAGCTAGTATGTGTGTGAGTGTATGTGTGTGTGCAGTGATTGCAGTAGTTATCACATTTCCTGTCTATCTGGATGAATCATGCATTTCTTTTCTCTTTTCTCTGATCTAGGTTTGCCAAAATTTGACAACCATTTAGGACTGTCTCTGATGAATGCCTTCAATCTGAATATCCAGAAATTGTCTGATTTGCAGTCTGCTTGGAATCAACCACATTATTGGAAGGCAGTGAGCAACTGGATAATCAAAAAAACATTTTAATTTGGTTATGTGTTTTTAAAAAGAAATCTCATTTTTGCCCTCATTCTTGTAATATGCTCGGGAAAATAATATTAATTTGTCTTTTCTATGCAAACCCTTAGCAGTTGAAAGGGAACAGACCAGGAAATGTGATAGAGAAGGAACCACCTGGGTAGATGTTCCCCTTTTATCCCCTGAGGCACGATTTTCAATTGTTAATTTTCATTTAGAGAATTCTATGAGGTGCTTGTAACAGTGCAGATTCCTGGACCTGCCTGCAAACACCTATCCCTTTACTGAAATGCTTTAATTGAATAATGTAAGCAAGTCTCTATAGTCAATAACCAACTTGAAAGTAAATAAATTGTAGTTTGCACATAAAATACAATGTAGAAAAAAAATTCATCCCCCACCCCCCCGCCCATTCCCGCCCCTAGGAGTGGCTTGATGGGAGTTGGTGTCAGCAGATGCCAGTTAATGGAAAATGGGCAGGAGAGAGCCTTTCTTTGGGAATGCACATTCTTCTTTTGAATCATTTTCCTTACAGTTTTCAGCCTTCTTGGGACTCATGATTACCTTTCATTCATGTGCAATTAAAATAAAGATATAAGAGAAAAAAATCTTTAAGGGCCAAATAAGTAAGGCAAAATACCAGAGTGCCTTGAAATGCATAAAAACGGTGCAGTTGCCCAGCCAACTGGAGGGTCATAGAAGAAACTGTCATTGCTTTTGCTTGGAGTATGTTCTTGAGGCAAACATGGCCTGCAACTCAAAGTTGTTCTCTGATATTCTCTGGCTAGACACCTGTGTGGAGAAGATTGTCTTTGCTAAAATGGTAATATCAGGATACTACTCTTTATATGATTTGTATTTAGTGAATTTGATTTGAAAAAAGTACTCTACTAGTAAGTAAATGAGGTCATCAGCAAATTATATATATGTATCTGTCATCTATCTATCTATCTATCTATCTATCTATCTATCTATCTATCTATCTATCTATCTCTATCTCCATAAGAGTGGTCATGGCAGAGAGCAATTGGACACTGTATTAGTTTGCTATAGCTGCTGTAACAAATTACCACAAACTGATGGCTTAAAATGACACAAATTTATTGTTTTACATCTCAGGAGTCTATAATCAAGGTGTTGGCAGTGCTGTTTTCCTTCTGGGGGCTTCAGGGAAGAATCTGTTTCCTTGCCAGTTTCAGCTTCTGCTGGCAAAGTGACTCCTTCCTCTTGCTTCAAGGCACACAACTCGCTTCAAGCATCACCTTCTCCTCTTCTGCAAGGAAATATCCCTTCACCTCTCTCTCAAAGAACACATGTGTTCATCTCTAATTATGACTTCCCTCGGAACATCAACAAATATATGCATAGAGTAGGGCAAACGGGAAGAGCAGGGAGGACTGGAGTGTCTGTTACCCTTATCACTAGAAATGACTGGAGGATTACTGGTGCATTAATTAAGATTCTGGAAAGAGCACATTGGAGTATCCCAGAGGATCATGTGGCAATGGCCGGGAGATAGAAGCAAATAAACTGCAAAAAGAAATGAAAAAAAGTTGGGAGAGACCCAAGAAATCATATCGTTAATGTCTATGTTGAAAGTGATAACAGCCTACTTACAGGAGATTTCAAGATTTTTTAGAGATATATTATTTAGGATATGTGATCATATCACATATGACTGATTTTTAAAATAATAGTGATTAAAAATGTAGAATTCAGTATTTTATACTTTCTTTAATAAAATCAAGTTTTTTTTAAATAAAGGATATATGTATTTACATTTAAATCCCATTCTGATCATCCGGGGTAATCTCCCTATCCCAAAAGCCTTAACATAATCCCAGCTGTAAATCCCTCTTGCTCTAGATAGTAATATTCACAGGTTCCAGTGATTATGACCTATATGTCTTCAGGGGCCATTAGTCAGCCTGCCATCCTATCTTCAGCTTAGGATAGATTTGCCCAACAACTTAATAGATCTGGGATGTGTCCCATACATTTTTTTTTTTAACAAGTAGGCAAACTGATCAGGAGAAGGTGGTCCTCAAACCACATTCATGGCATGCTTTGAAGAGGATTTAATGGGGAGCTAATTGCATAAGAGAGTCTCATTTTGATGCTCTCTCAGGAGAGCGTGCCTTGAGAATTTTTTATGTTTCCTATGTCTCTGTGTCGGAGACTCGTTTATACAGGGTCACTGGATTTACATGATAATAACTTTCAAAGTTAGATGCAGAAATAAAAATAATTTGGGGCGCCTGGTTAAGTGTCTACCTTTGGCTCAGGTCATGATTCCAGTGTCCTGAGTTTAAGCCCCACATGGGGCTCCTGCTCATCGGGGAATCTGCTTTTCCCTCTCCCTCTGCCCCTCCCATCTGCTTGTGTTCTCTCTGTCTTTCTCAAATGAATAATAAAAAATAAAATATTTTTTTAAAAACAGAAATGCAAATAATTATTTATAATTGTGTCATACTTTACTGTGTCCAGGACCTTTCCTCCCAAATTATATAAGCTTCCTATCACTGTTGTAACAATTGCCACAGACTTGATGATTTAAAACAAAACAAATTTATTGTCTTATGGTTCTGAAGGTCTGATGTCCCAAAATGAGTCTTAGGAGTCTACAATCAAGGTGTCAGCAGGCTGTGTTCCTTCTGGAGGCTCCAGAGAAGATCTCATTTCCTTGCTCTTCCAAATTCTGGAGGCTGCCTACATTCCTTGTCCCTTAGACCCTTCCTCCTTCCTCAAAACACACCCTTCTACTTCTGCTGTTATATCTTCTTTTCCAAATTCTGTCTTCTTTCTTCCTTCTTAGGAGGATTTTTGTGATCTTATTTTTTTTTTATTTTATTATTTATTCATGAAAGACATCCACACACAGAGAGAGAGAGAGAGGCAGAGACACAGGCAGAGGGAGAAGCAGGCTCCATGCAGGGAGCCTGACATGGGACTCGATCCTGAGTCTCCAGGATCACGCCCTGGGCTGAAGGTGGTGCTAAATCGTTGAGCCACCCAGGATGCCCAGATTTTTATGATTTTATTAAGCCCACCCAGACAATCCAGATTTTCAGATCTTTAAATCAATCCTATCTGCAAAGTCCCTCTGCCATGAAGCTAATGATAACAGATTCAAAGTAGTTTCTACTGTAAGGTCAAAAAATCCTAAGACAAACAATTGTAAGTCAGGGACCATCTATATATATATTAGTAGATATCTAGATCTACATCTCTCTCTCTCTCTCTCTCTCTCTCTCTCTCCGACTATCTATGTATCATACATCTTACTGGTTCTATCTAGCTATCAATGAATCATACATTCTATTGGTTTAATAGAAGGTATGAAAACCACCATTTTATAGGCTTAGTTAAGCATAGAGAGGTGTTATAACTTTCTCAAGCACGAAAGAGGCAAGTAGGAGGTCTAGATATCACATACAGGTCTGTTGACCCCTCAGTCCTTGCTATCCCCATTATTGATTATGGTTGGAAAGATTACAAGAGAAGGGCATGGCACCTTGAAGATCAGATATTGCCCCAGTCACTCTCTCAAGAAATATTAACTCTAGAAAAAGGTTTTCATGAGGCAAGGGGTTAAATGAAAGAGCCAAATTGTGACCTTTTCCTTCTTCCTTGTACCTCAAGATTCTCAAATCTAGTTTGTCAGAGATTTGACATGAATGTGATGCCACAGGAGAGAGAAATCACCCAGTGCTCTCTGTCTGGTCTGCTTGAAGACCTCTGCTTGTAGATGCTTCTATAGCCCTACCCAGCTCAAGGAAAGCCTGCCATTTTGATGGAGCATCTACTATGTGCTAGATGTTGTACCTGCCTTGTCTATAATCCACCGCCCCTCCCACAGCCCTGCCAAGGGTTACTTCATATTGTATCTGCCGTAACAAGTAAATCCATGTAATGCCTGATGTGGACCAGGCCACTCTCCATTACCTTTTAACCATGGCATTGACCTTCAAGCTTGCGCACTTAATTGCCTTGGGCTGAGGAGAGATGGGTCTCTTCCCTTATATTCCACAAATAAGGGTGAGGGTCACACAACTATGGTGAGAAAACTAGGAAATGTGAGGGAGCATGTGGATGTTTGGTGAACTCTCACAGTGAGACTCTGACACAGTCACATTTAAAAGAGGAGGAATTGTGGATCTCAGAATGCCTGCCTCATGCTGTCTCACAACGCATAATTAGAGAAGCCCAGATTCCACTCAGGTCATTAAAACTCTGGTGCCATTTCCCCTCAGTGCTTCCCCAAGTAAAATCTACTGTAGTTGCTTCAAAACAACTCAGATGCAAAATGATCTGCCTGTGTGGCAGGGGATGCCAACCACCCCCCATCCTCCCCAAAAGGAATCCCACTATTGCTCATGCAATACAGCAGAGCAGACACCTGCTAACTTGGCATACTTTGCATCAATGCCACATTTCCCTACCAGGCCCTGATGAAGGTCTGGTCGTGTATTTTTAAAAAAGTCTATCCCGCTGTGATGGCTGCATCCCCTCCATCTGTCCCATGCTGGGTGAAATGGGCTACAGCTGCAAGCTACACCTGCCATGGAGCCAGACGGGGTACCTAGGGGGTGGACCGCAATTTAGCAGGTGGATCCTAATAGCTGGCAACCACTCTGCAAAAATTTTCTTATCCTTTTGTAGCCTTAAAAGAAATAATAACAAAGAAAATGAAATGCAGGAGTGGGGGTGGGGGCGGTGGGGACAAAGGCTGGTGCCTCAGGACTTTTATTTTCAATGCAAACTGACATTTTGCATTTGCACTGGGAAGAGAGAAGATGACCCATCCTCCGCACCAACCCAAACTGAGATGGCACACTTTTGTGTGGGCGAAACTCAAGTTGAGTCTGCAAGGGATCTGCTGTGGGCAAGGGGAGAGAGCTGAAGCTCTGTGCCAGCAGCTCCTCTGCTTCTCCTCCTCTTTCTCCTTCTCCTTTTCAGTGAAAGGAAAAATCAAGAACCATATCCTAGAGCTTCCACCTCCCCATCTTCCAGGTTTCTTTGTCTGCAGAATTGCATCCTTTGAATGCTAACTAGCACTAGTACAACATGATATTTGGGCTGGAGGCAGAGCAGAGCTGGGGCTGAGCTCCGTTGTGTCACTTTGAACAAGGTATTTCATCTTTTTAAGCCTTAACTTTCCTGTCCATAAAATGGGATAAAACTATTTCCCTAATTCACAGCATTTTTATGAGCATTAAATGAGTCTACACACAAAGTAAGGAAAGCCTAACACAGTGCCAGATATGTAGTAAGCTCTTCCAAAGCGGAGCCTGCAATATTACTACTGCTACTACTACCAGGAGTAACAGGAGCAGTAGTGAAAGTCATTTTTCTGATTTCTGGGACTATGTAAATATTTTAGTGACTGGTGAGGCAATAGAACAAAGAGCCGAGCCCTGGTCTGAGGCTGGGCCAAGGCTGAGCCAGTCTAGCTGAACAAATCCTCCTCCCAATGCTGAATGTCAGGCAGAGGGGTGGAGAGACAACATGAGTTTTGAAGTTAGAGTATGACTTGGCTGCTCTGCTGTTTATAGCTTTGTGATATTGGGCCCTTCCCTCAGCCTCTCTGATGCTCACCTATACCCCAGGCCCGAGTTCCTGTCTGTGGTTCTCTCTGAAGGGGGAAGGGATTATCCTCCCCCTTCTCCATGGCTTTATGGAGAAGACCAAGCAAGAGAAAGTGAGCTTAAACAGTGGCATGAGAAAGGAGCTCACTTTCATGAAATGATTGATTTGATTTTCTTTATTTTGAAATTAATCCACCATCATTTTGTTGAAACAAAAATGAGAACATTCAAATAAACAAGAGAAGAGGTTACCTCGAATCCCTCAACTCAGAGACAGCCACTGCCAACATCTTGGTGTTTATCCAAGAAAACTGTCTTGGTTGCAAGGTTGATGAGATATGAAAACAAGCCACCCAGGGAGAAGGACTTTGGGCATGGAAACAGCCACCATCTGGGGTCAAACGTGTGGCCATTGTCCTGTTGGAAGCAGAGGGCTCTGGCAGATGACAGGCCCAGCTCCCTGCTATGATTTATTGAAAGGGTAGCCGTCAGCTGTCACCCTGTAGGAAAGTCACCTCACTCCCCACCCCCAATGTGGAGTTCAAGATGGCCACACAAAAGTTAGTTTTAAAGACCCTTTATGAAAAAGGAAGTGGGACATAAACTAGAATCTAATGTGTTCAGTATATCTGTGTGTCCTCCTTCCCTCCTTCCCTCTCCCTCCCTTTCCTCCTTCCTTTTCTCCCTCCCTCCCTCCCTCCCCCTTCCCTCCTTCCTTCCTTCCTTCCTTCCTTCCTTCCTTCCTTCCTTCCTTCCTTCCTTCTCTTTTCTTTTCTTTTCCTTTCCTTTCCTTTCCTTTCCTTTCCTTTCCTTTCCTTTCCTTTCCTTTCCTTTCCTTTCCTTTCCTTTCCTTTCCTTTCCTTTTTCTTTTCTTTTCTTTTCTTTTTTCTTTCTTTTCTTTTTTTTTCATGCCTCAGTCCCTGTGTTATTTCTGAGCTCTGTGAAGATCAGGGCTTACAGTCTAATGAGTGATGTATACAAAGAGACAGTGACACCAGTGTGATGAGCAATAAGACAGAGGTGACACCAAATAGCTGCAGAGACCTAAGGAGGGTGTGGTGCTCCCATCTCTGCCTGGATTACAAACAGAAAACCTTCCCTGATATCCTCTGTTCTCCATTGCATGGCATTCTCCCCACTGGCAGGGGGCTGGTGACCATCTTCCCTCACGACTATGAGCTCCAGGCAGGGCCAGCTGGGGAGATGCCCCACAAACATTGACCAGACACATGCTATTGAAAGTATGTATGGGCTGAGCCAAGGGGTGTTTGTGGTGACACCTACTGTCTCACTCTGCCTCATATACCTTCTTCTCCTCTTTCAATGACCCCTCCCTCACTCTGTGGTTTTGGGGAGGGCTATGATCTCAAACCCAGACCACATATCCTGTGGAGCATGGAGGCATGGGGCACAGCTTGGCCAATCAGATGCTCTGTCCCCCAGGGACAGTGATGATTAGAGGAGGGATTGGAGCTAGCCTGGGGCCAGGGCTGCACTCCACCTGCCTCCAGCTCCCTCAGGCCTGGTGGTCCTGCTCTTTCTGGAAGTCTCTGAGGAATCAGTGTTTTTCCAGTAGGTCCTTCCTTCTAACTGAAGCTAGTCAGAACATATTTATCCTATCTGCTAGAAAAAAATCTGATATATGCTTTTTTCCTTTAAAAATTTTAATTGAGGTGAAGGTCACATGCCAAAATTGGAGTGTACAATTTTAAAGTGTACAATTTAGTGGCATTTAGTGCAGTCACAGTGTTGTGCAGCTACGACCTCTATCACGCTCCAAAATGTTTTCACTATTCCAAAGGGACACCCTGACATCCATTAAGTAGTCCCTGTGTCCCTCCCCCAGCCCCTGGTAGCCACTAGTCTGCTTTCTGTCTATGGATTTACCTTTTCTGGATATTTCATATAAATTGAATCATAGAGTACACGACATTTTGTGTCTGGTTTCTTTCACTTAGCATGACGTTTTTAAGGTTTATCTACATCCATTCCTTTTTTTTTTAAGATTTTATTTATTTATTCATGAGGGACACACAGAGAGAGAGAGGCAGAGACACAGGCAGAGGGAGAAGTAGGCTCCATGCAAGGAGGATAGGTCTCCAGGATCACGCCCTGGACTGAACACTGCGCTAAACCGCTGAGCCACCCAGGCTGCCCTACATCCATTCCTTTTACAGCTGAATAACATTCCATTGTTTGGATGTAGCACTTTTGTTCTTCCATTCATTCACTGATGGACTTTTGCCTTGTTTCCACTTTTTGACTATTGCGCATCCTTCTGAAATACTCTTGATGAAGGGGTATGAGTTTGGAAAGTGAAGAAAATGGGAAGGGACATTTGAAGACAAGGGAGCAACTTATTTCAAGGCAGAAGTTTTCCTAGCTGGGCCCATTCCCTTTCTAATCTTCCAGGCTACAGTCCAGTCTCCACTGGACTGTAGAGCTAGGATGATCTTTCTAAAAGGTACACTCACTAATCATTCATTTTTCTGTTGAAGAGACTCTGTCCCGCATTACATTTCCTTCCACTCACTGTGCTATGGCCACAGCACTGTTCTCCTTTCTGTTCCTATAATACGCCAAGCTCATCTCCATCTCAGGACCTTTGCACCTGCCACACTCTGGCAGAAACACTCTTCTTCCTGAACTTCTTAAGGCCAGCTTCCTCTCCTCAGGGAAATACCACCTCTGCAGAGAAGCCTTCTCAACCACTCTAGGAATGTTCTCCCCGTCTACTCCCACCACCCCTGGCCACTGAAGTGTCTCATTTTCTGAAATGATCTTTCTTGTTCATTTGCATATGTAGTTTATTATCTGCTTGGTTTGGTGTTGGTCTTTGGCTTTCCCCTGCTCTGGCCCCTTTTTTTCTTCACCAGAACAGAAGCTCCAGGAGGGTCAGGAATTCTTTGATTCCTCAGGGCACAGAAGGGTTCTTGGAATTTAGAAAATAATCAATAAGTAATTGTTTAAAGAGCAGATGGCTGGACATGATCCAATACAGAACTGGCAAGGAATATGGCAGGGCTGGTGCAGAGAAAAAAAGCAGGAGGGCCATGAGTTGTGGTGGAAACAATGACTGCATCTAGATTTCCCAAGACACTTCTTTGTACCAGGCTTATTCTAATTTAGCTTTAGAAATTCTCTGATTTGATTATTTCTTGGCACGGCAAAAATGGAACATTTACTTATTATTTCTGTCTCACAGTCAGCACGGAATCTCTAGAGAGGTGTTGTTGCTGAGAGCAGGCTTTGCAAAGGGGACGCAGTATAGAGGATGGGAGGCATCAGAACCCGTGTCTTCTCCTTAACTGCTGTGTGGTTTTGGACAAATCACCTAACCTCTCTGAAGTTCAGGTTTCTCAACAGCAAAAATGGAGAGTTTCTGAGGATAATAGCTCTGCGGTCTCTTACTATGAAATGTGAGGTGGATTTGTAAATACTTACTCTTGTTTCTCCCTCAGAAAGCCCTGTGAGGTTGACAATGACTATTATTCTCATTTTATTATTGAGGATCCAAGAGGGTAAGTTGAGGTCAATTGTTAACCGTTGGAGGAGCTGAGACTAGGGTCCCACGTCTGGCTCCAAGAGTAGGATATTTCCCTGCAGACTTCACTAGGCTATTGTGATGATTAATCATAAATTATAAGCACATGCATTCAGTTTTCTCTCCCAGAGTCCTTCTCTCACTGAACCTGGAAGTAGGGTGGGTGTCCTCCTTGCTTCTCATGGCCATCTCTGCGTCTATGTCTGTCCCCCCGACCCTGGAACTTCTAATTTTGCAATTCATGCCATCAAACTGCACCATCTCTTGCCACTTCTTGATGCGGTCGACTACTGACCCCTCTTTTCTTGAAGATGTTAGCTCCTCCCTAATTGTCACTCGCTCCAGAACGACTCTTGCCATTCTTCCTGGCAATTTCAATATACACATATCTATCCCTTGTATACCCTGGACACTCAGTTTACTTCATTCTTTTATTTTTCTTTTTGGATTCAAAAGTTCAGCTTTATTGAGTTATAATTTACATCCTATAAAATTCACTTGTTTGGGTGTACAATTCATAGATTTTTAATGAATTTATAGAGTTGTGTAGCCATCACTACTGCCCAATTTTAAAACACTTTTGTCACCCCCAAAATATCTTCCTTGCCCATTTGAAGTCACATCTCATTCCCACCCCTCAACTCCAGCCAACCCCTAATTTACTTCCCGTATGCATAGATTTGCATAGAATCATACAACATGTGGCCTTCTGGGTCTGGATTCCTCCACCTAGCATAATGTTTAAAAGGTTTATCCATGTTGAAGCATGAATCACTACTTCATTTCTTTTCATGATAAAATAGTATTCCATTATATGGATATAGTACATTTTGTTTACTGATTCATTACTTAGTGGGCATTTGGGTTGTTTCTGCTCATCGGCTATTATGAATAAAGCTGCTATGAAGCTCACATACAAGTCTTTGTGGGGAAATATGTATCCTTGGTAGATACCTAGGAATGGAATGGCTAGGTCATTTTGTAAATTTATATTTAACATTCTAAGAAACTGCTCAATTATTTTGTAATTTCAGCATTTTATATCCCCACCAGCCATGGGTAAGGGTTGCAGTTTCTCCACATCCTTGTCAACACTTGGCAATGTCCATTTTCCCAATTACAGTCATGCCCTAGAGGAGTTCAGTGGTACCCATTGTCAGACAGATTTGCATTTATTTATGGTGGATGATGTTGAGCATCTTTCATGTGCATCTGGTCTGACCATTCACTTCCATAACAGCTTCTGTGCTTCTAATATTGTCTTCTACCTTAAAACAGTCACACACTATCACAGCCAAACCTTGGACCATGTCATTACTTCCTTCATAATCTCAATTTTGAACATTCCACTTTTAACCATCACAGTTTTTCTGGCTCACCGCCTCTTCACTCCAACAATTTTTCAATGCTATCAGGATCTGATTCTCTTAGATTCCATGAGCTGTCATTAAAGTAATTCCCTTGCACCTCCTTCCATTCATTGTACTTTCCTGGTAAACCCACATCTCTGGTTGCATCTGAAACCCACATCTGTTATGCAGTTTTCCACACTCTGAATATGGTTTGAGAGAAAATACACAGGAGGCCTTTCTTTAAATTCATAAATATAACCCTCAAGGTGTGATGTTGATTCCTGGCAATCATCTTACCTGTTCTAGTATTCACTCTCCCATTCCCCAGGTGACCATTTGCTACTTTATTCTTTCTCCTCAAACCTTCAAGACATCCTTTCCAAGCCTCCTTCTTAGCTGATGTCCTTGCTTCCTATTTCACTGAGAAAATAGAAACAGTTAAGAAGACATAACCAGCCATTGGCACCATATTTATCCACCTACAAGCATCTGTTCCTACTCTCCTTCCTTCCTGTTCTGTGGATGGAAAGTCCTTGCTGCTATCTAAGGCCGACTCACTACTCATGATTGCAGCCCACCCCCTCTTATCTATTTATGGAGATTCCTCCAGGAATCGCCCTCTCTTCTGCAATGGTAGCATGCCAACGTGCTATAATAACACCTGTCTTAATTAAGCCCTCTTTGGATTCCATATCCCTTCTAACTGCTCTCTTTCTCCATTGCTCTGCTCTCAGTAGCAGTGAAATTCCTTGGTAGATTCTTCTTCTATAATTTTTTGTCCCTGATTCTTCTCTTCCAAATCTCTCTTGAATCCACTCCAATCAGGTTTGTAATCCCACCATCCACCATAGCAGCCCCTGGCAAAGTTGCAACAACCTTCAATAATGCTTAACCCAATGATTAATTCCTAGGTCTCATTTGTCTTGACCTATAGCAGCATCTGACATAGTTCACCAGTCCTTCCTTCTCGGAAGCAATTTTCTGACTTGGCTTTTCTTCTTACCTCACTGTTTTTATGTCTCTCTTGCTAATTTTTCCACATTTTGCCAACTTTAGATTTTGGAGTATGCTCAGACTTAGCCCTGAGACCTCTTATCTGTCTACACTCAGTTCTAGAATGTTCTCAATCATGTGCACGGGTATCAATACCTCGGCAAAAACAAAATTAAAAAAATACAAAAACAAACACAAAAAACCCCACTGAACTAAATCCTCAACCTGGACCTCTTTTCCACATTCATACACCCAAGTTGCCTTCTCAAAATTTCCACTGAATGTCTAAAACATATTTGCAATTTAATGTGTCCAAAGCAGACCTCCTTATTCCTACCTCTTCCAAATCTGCCCCTCTATCATCTTCACCATCTTAGTTCATGGAAATTCCATTTTTCTAATTTTCCAAAGAAAAAGTTCAGTAGTCATCCTTGACTCCTATTATCAGTTTTCTAGGTCTGCTGTAACAAAGTACCAAAAATTGGGTGGCTTAAATGACAGAAATTTGTTTTCTTGTAGTGCTGGAGGTGAGATGCCTGAGATCAGGTGTTGAGAGATCTGGTCCCTCCCAAGGGATGTGAGAGAAGGACGTGCTCTAGGCTTTTCCTTGTGTCCCCTCATGGTCTCCTCTGTGTATGTACCTGCGTCCATCACCTTTGGAATAATAACCTGTCTCCTTACAAGGTCTTACCTAGGTATATGCCTCTGACCTACCCCTTAATATTCCTCTGTGCATCTTCCCCATCATATTACCTGCCTTATTCTGTCCTTTAGCAGGCCAGCCTCTCCCCAGTCTGAGAGCTTTTGTTTTTCTCTATCCCTAGGAATAACCTTTCCTTAGTCTTCACGTAGCTGTCTCCTTCTCACACTCAGGATTCATCCCATATGTGACCTACTCTGATTATCCAAGGTAGCCATCCTCCAGACTCAATCTACCACCTTATTTTTCTTTCAAAACACATATCACATGCAATCGTCTTATGTAGTATTTATTTGTTTACTTGTTTAGTGTTTATTTCCTTTGGTGAGTATATGCATTCTGACATGGTCAAGACCTTGTCAGTCTTGATCACTACTCTACACCAGCCCTATGGGCTCAATACATGTTTGCTGAAAGAGAAAAAAAAATGAGTAAATTGGTTAATAGCACCCTGTAATGCCCACCCAGATTAGGAATCTTTACACCAACGACATCATGTTCCTCAATGACTTGGATATGCATGCACATATGTGTGCACACACACACATTCAGATAGAGGAGACAGATCAAAGATCAGATTAAAAACAGAATTTGAAATAGACAGCGTCAGTCCCCTTTGTTCATGTAATCGAAGTCTTAAAAATACTACTTTTCTCCAGCTGAAATGGAAAGCTATGAATTCTAGAAGATTTGGTGGGGAAGGCCTCTCTCTGTCTTTGGACGAATGGTGCCCAAGCCAAGCTATGTGACAAGGAAGGTGAGATCATTTTCAGCAGCTGCCACCAAACTTGAAAAGGGTTGATTGATATGACAAAGTCTTTTCACAAAGAACATAAATCAAAGAAGATGACTGACAGTGAAGTAAACATTTTAGATCTAGAGTAATTAGGAATATATTAGCAATTAAAATAAACTTATTATCATTAGCAAAATTGGCAGTTACTTGCAATTTCCCCAGGGGCCTCATTTCAAGTTTATCCTTGTAGATTATATTAAGGCAGGATTAATGTTTTTGGAAATACAGTTTTAATTTTTGTGGATTTTGTTTTCTCACATCCTTGCCCATAGTTAGCAGAGCTCAGTGGTTCTCAAACAATAATTGTGTGGTTTTCTATGAGCTGGGCCCAGGTGTTCTAGCACTAAAATTGAACAAAGCTATTGTTTACTCAGTTCTTAGAGAAAATTAAGTTAGTGGACAAATTTTTTTTTTTTTTTTTTTTTAGTTTTTTCTCCTATAGTTGTTTTTAGACCTTAGCACCTGCTACCACTTGTCTTCCAGGAAGTGATAAAAAATGACAAAACTCCTGAGCTTGAAATAAATAAATAAACTAATCAAGGAAAAACTTGATCAGTAGGCTTCTGAGATCTATAGCATCTTTCTCCAGTGGAAATGTGTGTTGATGGGTCTGGCTCTTTCGATGGTAACAGAGGCAGGACTGACCCCTGTTAGTGTAACCACTGGTTGCACCCAGTGGTCTTCTTTGAGACCTCCATAGTAATATTTTTATTACTAATAAAAATAGACCTCCATAGTAATTTTTATTACTAATATTTTTATTAGTATAAAAATAGTATTTTTATTACTCCACACATAGTAATAAAAATGGAGATATATCAAGCTCATACTATAGGCAAACTCTTTATACATTCTCTCCTGTAAATCTCACTGAAACCCAATCAAATAAGCACTTGACTTCTCCCATTTTACAGATGAGGAATCAATGAGGTTAACTAAATTGTTTAAAGCTCCAGTACTTGAACTCTTAGTGGGGGAGTAGGATATCCTGGTTACTCTCTGAACACCTGGGCCCAGCTCATAGAAAACCACACAATTATTGTTTGAGTATATTAAAATTAGTAAAAGTCCTTCCTAAAATATCAACTCTTAATTTTTTAGAGTAGGTTCTATGTTCAGCATGGAGCTCAGTGTAGGGCTTGAACTCAACACTGAGATCAAGACCTGAGCTGAGATCAAGAGTCAAACGCTTAACCTACTGAGCCACCTGGGTGCCCCTCAACTCTTACTTTTATTAAGCCAATGGAGATGGACAGAAGTTTTGAGGTGTTCAAGTACTTAAATGAGGAGGCCAGGAGACTGGGGTAGATCTACCGCCTTGGAAATCTATGTAAGTAAATTAAAACCAAAGCCAGAGTCAATTCCTATAAATGCCTCAAGGTGAAGAAGTTGAGACCTAAGGACCCCCAATCACAGCCAATTAGGCTTTTCCAAATAAGGCAACTGTTTAAACTATAGCCAGTCAAACGATTTCCTTGCTTTGCTTCCTGTCTTCTCTATAAAAAACTTTCCACTAGCTTCTATGAGTGAGGTACTCTTGACCACTCAGTTTGGCACTGCCTAATTCAAATCCATGTTTGCTCAAATAAACTCTTGAAAGTTCTAATGTACCTTAGATTATCTTTTAACATATGGAAAAAATGAATAAAACAATTTAAAAACATCTTACACTTGATTTTGAGATGTGTTTTTGTACTTTAATTGTTGGAGGGTCTCAAGTTTGGGAACTCACATATAATAACACAAATTCATACCCATATGTATGGATCAAGGAAGCACTACAACACTATATCTACTTGTCCCATCCTACCTCCTTTCTCATTTCCTGTCTTCAGCCTGCCAGCTGGGAGAAGTCATCCCTCAAATGGATATAACAGACCAATGTAAATAATGCTGCTTATATCTAATCTCTCCTGAGGCAAACAAAACTGTTAAGTCTGATTTTCTTAGACCTTTTCCATTGGATTGATTCAAAATAGAGTTTCCTCATCTGTAAAATGGGGGTAATAATAGTACCTACTTTAGGATTACCATCTATGGAGGAGAATATTTTGTTTTCAAAATATGAATAGTTAACCCTTACTGAATGCTTTCTACATGGCAAGTACTCTTCTAAGGGTTTTACATATATTGTCTCAATTACTCCTTGTAGAGACTGGCATATGGAAGGCACTTGATAAATATTTGCTGATGGATGAAAGGAAGGAAGTAAATAAGCAGGCAAGCAATTGATATTATAGAGGTGCTGGTAAACTTGGGAGCTTATTTGTCATCAGGGTGCAATGGGAAACTCTTCTGGAGGAAAATTAATGCAAAGCATGACTGAATTGTCATCACAGTATTAGTTACACATCATAAAAATACTAAAATATATATAATGAAAATAATAAGAAACAAATAACTTTCTAGGTCAATGTCTCTTGAATTTATCCAGCACAAAAGAAGCAGGAGGATTATTTTGCTGTTACAGGAAATTAAAAAAAAACTTTTTGAGATTTAATTCTCCTACTTACAGGCACAAAAATAATGCCGTTATTTCCCCCCAGGAAGCCCCACTCATTGGGTTATATTTCCAGGAGCCAAAGAAACAAGTCTGTTTTGAATAATGATTTGCATAAATAGACACACACCATGACTCTAAACAATCTCATTGAGTTGGAGTAAAATGAACTTCACTTCATTTGGAGCTGTCACATCGTGATTTATTTCCCCATTTCCCTTCCGTCAGTGGACTGTAACAATCACAGCACATTGTACACCTGTCCTTTATGTCCCATGGGTCCTTTATTTCTAAGAGACATAGTGATTGTGATGTTGGGTTGAGGAAGGACACAGCATAATCAGTTCAGCCTGGCCCATGACAAATTATGAAGTAGAGTTTCCTGGTTTCTCTACTCTATCATCTGAGACTCTTGTCTGTTCCACCAAAGTGGCAGGACAACTGGTCAAGACTTTGCTTCCCAAAGGAGCTCTTATACTAGATTTTGATAAAAAGTTATCAGACAAAGATAAGTCCAATGACCCAAAGAATGGGACACTCTTCTTAGGAAGCCTGATGGCTCCCCTTAAAACATGGACACTTCCATGGTCATTCTACTTAAGTCATGATATGTATCCATCCAGGATGCCAAGCTCTTGGAGAGATTGACTCACTGATTTATTCATTCAATCATTCAACAAATATTTGTTGAGTACCTAGTGAGTATCAGGAATTGTGCTGAG
Organism: Canis lupus baileyi; assembly: GCF_048164855.1. Classification (NCBI taxonomy): domain Eukaryota; kingdom Metazoa; phylum Chordata; class Mammalia; order Carnivora; family Canidae; genus Canis; species Canis lupus. Next base: position 31,104,043 of record NC_132851.1, on the reverse strand, counting down.
AGGTAGGATTCAGAGATGAAAAATAAACTCCCTCCCTGCCCTTAGGTAGCTCTGCCTCAAAAGTGATGCCTTAAAAAAAAAAAAAAAAAGTGATGCCGTATGGAGTGCTGTTTTGGGCATACAATTCTGGCAATATAATCTCAGTGGGCCTCAATTTACTTATCAACAGTATATAGATAATAACATGTCTACTTCCAAGGGTTAATGTGATAATTAATTAACACTTATAGATCACTGTACCTTATTGAGTACATGGTGCTTAAAAACATTCTAGAGATTTTTATGCAGTGAACGACAGCTCCATTGTTTGTTCACTTGTGTATAAATGGATAGAATACCCCAGTTCCACAAATATTAAGTTTCATAGGAAAAATTCAAGGCCCTTTTGACTCCTAGAGAGTTTAAGGGTGAGGTTGAGAGCTCAAGGGTAAGTCTGTCTGAAGGCAAGGATAAAAGTTCAGAGCCAAATTATCAGATACCTAGGTTGCAATTGGTCTTGACAACTTTCTGGAATCCCAGACTGTTTCCCTCTTGTCTCTTATGACCCAGAGGCCAACATCCTTTCTACTGGTCCTAACTTTATGTCTCTGTTATCGCAGAAACTACCCTTCCACTGGGATTATCCCCCGATACCAGCTTCCTGCCAGAAATAGATCTTTTTTAGTCTTGATGAAACTCTCACTGTCAAATGCACAAGTTCAAGCATAGGTACATTTGCTAATTTAGCCTACTGCTGAGGGTATGTTATCTCCCACATGAGCAATCAGACATCAGCACATAGACTTCTCAGTGGTATAGCCAGAGATCACCTCTGCTGTCAGTTCCATGTGGAAATGGGGAATTGTTAGCTCTGGAAGGTGGACTTATCTGTCTGATGCCACACAGTAACAAATCTGTGGATTTGAACCAGTCTCCAATGCCAGAGTTCATAATCTTCACCCCACACTGTGTCCTTTTCCAAAAAAAATAGTGAAATGACGAGAACCAGGTTTTTGGGCAGCAGCAGTAGGTGTCGCCTAAATTTATAGTTTGCCTCTGGTAGTCTTCTTGGAACTCCAAATAATTCTTCCACTGTGGGGACATAGTGTCTGAAATCGCACCATTCTAGTTCAGTTCCTCTGGCCTGGCATTTATAGCTTCCATTATCCCTGATCTAGTCATACCCATGCAATTGTTTCCATTGTCAAACTGACTGACTTCCCACCTCCTCCTTCACTCTACTCTGTTTAGTTTTCCTGCCCCTCTGCACAGTTCATGTCCTTGTCTCCACTTGGCAAACACTAATAAATGCTTAACAGGTGTCTGCCAAAATAATACATTTTTTTACACTCCACATAATTCTATGAATCTTCTTTTATTTTTTTTAAACAATTATTTATTTGAGAGAGAGAACAAAAGCAGGAGGAGGGCCAAAGGGAGGAGGGAAGTAGACTCCATGCTAAGCCCAATAAGACGGCTAGATCTATGACTCTGAGATCCTGACCTAAGCCAAAACCAAGAGTCAGATGCTTAGCTGACAGAGCCACCAGGCGCCCCCAAAGCTTCTTCTATGATGTCGGCATAACACACATCTCAAGATAAGAACATGGACTCTGTACTATTTACTGTGATTAGAGTGGGAGTTTTTAAAAAGTATTGTACACATAGCACTTTCTCTCTCTCTCTTTGGTAAATGGGCAGAAGGCAATAATTACTTTTGTAATAACAACACATTAAAAACCAAATTATAAAACTCCTAGAAGAAAACATCAGGAGTAAGTTCCTTGACACTGGTCTTGATAATGATTTTTGTTGGGGTGGAGCGCAGGGAGTTTGACACCAAAAGCAAAAGCAACCAAAGCAAAGAATACCCAAGTGAGACTACGTCAAACAAAATGAAAAGGCAACCCTACAGAATGGGAGAAAATATTTGCAAATTATATACCTGATAAAAGATTAATTTGCAGGATATGTAAAGAACTTACTTTGTGATTTAAAAATGGACAGAAAATCTGCAGACATTTTTTCCAGAGAAGGCATACAAATGGCCAACAGATATATGAAAAGGTGTTCAATGTAACTAATCATCAGGAAGATGCAAACCAAAACCACAATGAGATGTTACTTCATACCTGTTATAATGGCTATTCTCAAAAGGATGAGAAATAATAAGGGTTAGTGAGGATGTGGAGAAAAGGAACCCTCTTAAACCATTGGTGGGAATGTAAATTGGTGCAGCCATTGTGGAAAACAGTATGGAGATCCTAAAAAAAAAATTAAAAATAGAACTTACCATATGATCCATCAATTCCATTCCCAGGTATTTATATGAAGAAAATGAGAGCACTAATTCAAAAAGATACCTGCGCCTCCATATTTTTGCAGCATTAGTTACAATACACAAGACATGGAAGCAATCGAAGTGTCCATCAAAAAATTAATGGATAAAGAAAATGTGATTATACATATATATAATATATACGATGAAATACTATTCAGTAATTCAAAAAGTTACTATGTATATTGAAATACTAGGCAGTCATAAAAAAGAAGGAAATCTTCCCATTTCTTGCGACATGCATGGACTTGTGGGTGTTATACTAAGTGAAGTAGGTCTAGCAGGGAAAGACAGATACTGTAGGATCTCACTTATATATAGGATCTTAAAAAAACAAACAGAACAAACTCATAGATACCGAGAACAAGACAAGAGGGAAACAGTCTGGGATTCTAGAAAGTTCTCAAGACCAATTGCAAATTGGTTCTGGTTGCAAAAGGCAGGTGGGCAAAATGGGTGAAGGTGGCAGTAAACAAACAAACCAACTTTTGGGAGGTGTCATCCATTAAAACCCTAACATATGCACACCTGAGGATGAATTACTAATGTTTTATTTTCTAGTCCAGAATTGGGTAAATCCTATTGGACACTTTTGGGGAGAGATCTGGAGAAATGAGAGTAGTGGGAATTACAGGAGATGCACTTTCTATTCTTTCCAGCTAAAAAAAGTGGTGAGTGGAGAGAGTTGATGGAGGGTATGGTCCTGGACGACTTGTTAGCACGAAATCCGTGTTGGGCTGGGACTTTCAGAACATGAGATCCATCAATGGAACTACCCTTTCAATGGAGGCTGTTCTTCCAAAGTGTGTCTCATTCCCCCAGATCATCTCTTTACAACCCTTCAGAAAGACCCTTTCAAGTTCTTATCATTATTATTCATCTTACAGATGGGGCCACCCGGCTAGCGAGGGGGGTGGGGGCCACAGTCTGACTCGCTGGCTCTGAGGGCTTTAGCCACAAAACAAAGAAAAAGTGGGGGGTGGGGGGGCAGGTCGAGAGGCACGCCTGGGGGGCAGGTGCAGCGGGGAGCGAGCGCCCTGCGATGATGTTTTATTTTTTTATTTTTTTAAATAAATGTATTTTTTATTGTTCAATTTGTCAACATATAGAATAACACGCAGCGATGATGCTTCAGTCTGGCCAGTTGACCTGGGGGCGACCGGGAGGCGGACCAGGCGCGCTGCGCTGAGCCCTTCCTCGCCGAGGCTCCCCGGGCTCCCCCGGAGCGCGGGAAACGCGGCGGCGCCTGGCCCCGTGCGGCCGCCGTAGCGTCCCCGTTGCCATGGCTCCCGGGGTCGGGTGCGGACGCGTCCAGGCGCGACTGGGGACGCGCGAAAGGAGACCTCGGGGTCCGGCTCCAGCTTCCCGGGCCCGCAAGCCGGAGAGGTGCCATGGGCCGGAGTAAGCGTCCCCTCCCACCTGCCGCCCTCGATCGTCTCGGCTTCCAGGGCGCCCCGGGGACCTCCCGCGCGCGCGCCCCGGCCCGGCTGGGCCCTCGCCCGTCGCCCCTCGGCCCTCGGCCCTCGGCCCTCGGCCCTCGGCCCTCGCCCCTCGGCCTCCGCCTCCCTCCCGCGGGCCCCGCCGTGCCGGCCGCTCCGCCTCCGCCGGGCGAGGCTCCCTCCTCTGGCCGGTGGGGGGGGGGGGGGCGGGAAAGGTGGGGGCGCCACGGTGGGCGACGGTGGAAGGTGCGCGGTTGGGACCTGCGCGTCTCCTGCTCAGCGTGTGGTCCCGGGCTAGCCCCGGTCTCGGAGCTGCGGCCTCCACTCCCTCGGGAAGACAGTGTGCCTGGGGTGGGGGTGGGGGTGGGGGAGGGGGAGGAGTGGAGGTGAGGGTGGGGTGGGGATGGGGTGGGGGTGAGGAGAGGGTGAGGAGGGGGTGGGGGTGAGGAGGGGGTGGGGGTAGGGGTGGGGAAGAGGGTGGGGTGGGGCTGGGGGTGGGTGGGGGTGGAGGTGGGTGAGGGTGGGGGAGAGGGTGGGGGTGGGTGGGGGCGGGGTCGGGGATGAGGGTGGGGTGGGGGTGAGGGTAGGGGTGGGAGTAGGGGTGAGGGAGGGGGTGGGGGAGAGGGTGAGGGTGGGTGGGGGTGAGGAGGGGATCAGGGTGGGGGAGGGGGAGAGGGTGAGGTGGAGGTGAGGGTGAGGTGGGCGTGGGGTGGGGGTGATGAGGGGGTGGGGGTGAGGGTGGCGGTGGGGGTGAGGGTGGGTGGAGGTGAGGAGGGGATGAGGGTGGGGGTGGGGGAGAGGGTGAGGTGGAGGTGAGGGTGGGGTGGGGTGGGGGTGAGGAGGGGTGGGGGTGAGGGTAGGGGTGGGGGAGAGGGTGGGAGTGGGGCGGGGTGGAGGTGAGAGTGGGGTGGGGGTGAGGGTGGGGTCAGAGTGGGGTGAGGGTGAGAATGGGGGTGGAGGGGGAGGGAGCCGGCTCCAGAGCCCGCCTCCTCTGTCTTAGAGCCAGTGACTTCACCCATTTGGGGCCCAGCCTCATCTCCAAAACGAAGGCAGTAATAGTATTGTTGGACCGACGTGATGAGTGTTGTAGACGCGCTCGATTACGAATCCACCGATAGAGTGTGCAACACGTTGGGATTCACGGTTACTCCTAGGCGGTTGAACCATTTGACTGCCAACGCCGTTTCCCACCTTCCCCTCTGTGACAATTTTGTGCAGTTCAACCCAATTGCTCACTTACTTGTAAAAGCGTCATAATATCTTTAAATCAAGAGGCCGCAGGATGATGGAGTTTGTACCCCGGAGGAGCTGACAGTCTGGTGGAAGGGGCGAGTGATCTGTAAATAGTAAAAACCCCATTCCTAAACCAGTTACTGGTACTTCCTCTTCTCTAAAAACTATATGCAAAAAAAAAAAAAAAAAAAATTAGACAAACAGCGGTAAACATTAAGGGAAACTTTGTTTTCCACCTGTGTAATCTCTAGATATTACAAAAGAAAAAGGAGAATCTTTGTCCAAACTGTGTATAAACGTATATAGCACCTGCCTGCATAATAGCTAATGGAAACAACCCACATATTCTTCAGCATTTGTTCATGGATTAATGAATTGTGAACTAGGTATGGGCACGATTCCGCGTATTACCTGGCCGCCGACATGTCCCCGCTCTGATAAGAATACTTGGCAATGCTTTGTGTTTCTGGATGTCAATGACAACTCAAGCCCTGTATCCAGCAGGCATCAGTGTGACTTGGCGTTACCCCTTCCTTAGTGTATTGTTACTCGAATGGCCCACAGTCCTTTTGGAATGGATTGGACGAGTGATTGCCATGTCCTTTTGGGGACCCAGCCTCTCTTTTAGTCAATGGGTTGTCATTTAAAAATACAGGGTGCCCAGTATTTTTATTTGCTAAATCTGGCAACCCTCGTTTCAGGTCCAAAAACTGACTGAGGTCTGGAAGCTGGGCAAGAAATTGCGAATTTTTATTGAAGCCATTGGCTTTAGCCTTCTGGTCATCCAACCTTGTATTTGGATTGGACAGATTGTATAGTCCCTTTGTTGGCTGCCTGTCTGTATTGTCCTCAGGAATGTCATGTTCTGTTCACCATCTCCGTAACCCTCCATGGGAGTGGACCTCTGGCCACCACTCCAACGTTGGCCCTCATTATAACATCTGTCCACCTAACTCCTAAAGTTCAAGGTCACTACCGGGACTTCATTGTTTCAAGAATCTATCTAACATCTCAGTTCTGATCAGTTAGCCCAGGTCTAGAACAGCATCTCCCGTCATCAGCCTTGGCCTTGTATGTGTGGTTTGGGACTCAGGGCAATGCTGGCCTTGTAGACTTCTCTCAGGACGTATTCTGAAACTTTCTTAAATTCTTAAATTCTCTTAAGTTTTATAGAAGAGTTTGTGTACGCTGGGTATTATTTTTCCTTAAATGCTCAGTAGAATGTATCAGTGAAGACGTGTGTGCTATGGTTTTCTTTGTGAGACCATTTGAGCTGCAAACTCAATTACTGTAGTAGACACACGGCTGTTTGCTTTATCTGTCGGTGTCTGCTGTGTGAACGTTGGTAGTTTGTGATTTTTAAGGAATTTTCCCATTTAATCTAAGTTCCTGAATTTATTAGCACAAAGTTATTTATATTACTCTCTTACTAGCCTTTTAATACTATGTAATCTATATGACGTCCTGCTGCTTCCATTTCTAATATTGGCAATTTATGTCTCTCTCTCTCTCTCTCTTTTTTTTTTTTTTTTTACCGATCAGTCTGGCTAGAAATTTACCAATTTTTTAAGAGTATCTTTTATTGACTTTTCTCAATTGTTTCTGTTTCCATTTCATTGATCTTTGTTATTTGCTTTCTTCTGCTTACTTTGGGTTTAATTTATTCTTTATCTTGTTTCTTAAGGAAGAAGCTAATGTTTGAGACCCTTTTCTGTAGATATTTAGTGCTATAAATTTTCCTTCAACTTATGTTCTAGCTATCTCCCACACATTTTGATAGGCCTTTTCATTTTTTGTTCTGTTCAAACTACTTTCTAACTTCCAATGTCCAATTGTTTGTTGTTGTTGTTTTTTTTCATATATTTTTTCTAGGTTTTAGTTGTTATAGGCTGGAGGTTCAGTCTTGTCCCTATGGTTCCATCATGTCTGGAACCTGAAGTCCCTGCTCCTCTTATGATTAAGTCCTGGTCCTGGTTCTCTGCCCTCTCTACCCTCTGGTTTCAGGAAGAAAAACTTTATATGTTGCCAGTGTGGTTCTCTGGCTTTTTTTTAACGTCTGATGAATCACTCCCAGCCTTTCCTTATCAATTGTGTCAGCAACAGTCACCCAATACGTCTGTCCTGAGTTTTTAAGTTATGATTTCCCCCATAGTTCTCCACTGCCTGATGTTTCATGCCAACTCCCAACAGCTAGAAGAACTAATCCTTCGGTTTTGAAGGAGGGAACTGGGCAATGTGGCATCCATCATCGCCTGGAGCACCCTGTCCTCATCTGTTTATCTGGCCAGTACCAACTCACGTTTCAGGACTCAGCTCAGGCTTCTTTTCCATGGTGCCTCTTTTGACCTCCCTTCTTTCACTCGGTAACCCTGGTTACTCCCCTCTTTGTACACCTTGTTCTCTCTCTTTTCTTCTGTCACTGCCCCATAGCGCTTCATCCATGTTCTTTAATTGCACTCTCTGTGACTAGACTCTGACGGTATCATTGGATTGGGTCTAGTATGGCTAGCGATGCTTGTTATGATGACCCTGAGTCAGTAAAAAAAAAAAAAAAAAAAAAAAGGCAAATGACTAAATCCTGTTTTTAAAAGTATCCCTTGAAAACAAAATAAAACAAAACAAAAAATGTACAGGTTATGAGAGGTGACCTTCTATTTATCACCCCCTTCATCTCTGTTGCATTTCTGTTTCATAGATGTATCTGCTAGGTCTTTCAAGATGCTTACGAATTCTGCAAAACCTACTCCAAACATATATTATTGATTTTTTTTTCTAATCCAGTGAGAAATAGAAGGCTATTCACAAAACCCGATATAAAGCCTGAAGGAATGAACACTTAATTGTTGGCTTTGAGAGTTTCTAGAACTTGGCTCAATACTCTGAAAAGCTTCGTAGAAACAAACATAGCCTGACAACCACCAGTATTCCAGAAACCTCCTTTTGCCCTTCGCCTCACTCCCACCCCACAAAGTCATTTTATTGACCTCCCTCAAGTTATGGAGAACCCAGTCATCGCACAGAATTGAAAAGAAGCCTAGGCTGGCCGGTGAGTTTGGGTTCAACCTTTGGTTGGATTCCTCAGCAGCATCCTGTTAGTGAAATAACTATGAATTTGTGGTTAAAACTGTTAGTATTCTCATACTGCTCCAGTCCTGCAGGTCTTGGCTAGCACCTTCTGTGGGTGAGACACTTCCCAGAATCCATTCAAGTCCTGGATATTGCTATTTGAATTTTTCCAAAATGAGGAAGCCAAAGCCCTGTGTTTCATCAAGTACCTAGGCATGTTCTTCTACCACTGTGTGGTAGGCATGGCAATACTGTCTCTCTTGAAATAGTGTCAGGGTGACATACTAACGCTTCCAAAGCAGTTTTAAATCCCTAGAATGGTTCCTTGTAAATGCAGTGCTGTGTTATTTGGAGTAGGACTTTCTAAAGGTGAACAGTGCTCCTGGGAGTTAAACAGTGTTTGGTCTAAATTACATAGTGTGTAAAACTGCAAAATGCTTTCCTGTTGAAATAGCGTTGGGACACTATTTCCGCCATCCACCATGTAGATTCTCTTACACATTTCTTCTTGGGGACTCTGGTTTCTTTGCTGATGTTTGCCATTTCAGTGGGGCAGCATTGTGTAACAGCAGTTTCCTGAGTGCTATAAAATGGGGGGGTGGGGTTCACGCAGCAGTTTGCTTTCTACAGAAGAGTTCAGGAAAGGGCTGCTGCGAGATCCTGACTTTGGCAGTACTGCTTTCCTCTGTGATTCTCCCATTTTTTGTCTCTCCTAATTGCATATAATCAGTGTTGGACAGGCTTCCCTATGGTGCTGAATTAAATGTTGGTTCCCTCCTCTCTCTCAAGTGTGTGTATGAGCTCTGGTGTGCAAATTAGTTATTCACGCAAAGGGAGGTTCCTCTACTGCCATCCCTTTCAACTAATGGTGATTTTTATCCTCTTAATTTTTGTGGTTAGGAGATGCAGATCAACGTAATTCCTAATATCTTCGTGCTTCTGAAAGGGAGGATTTGACAATGGCATGGAAGTGACCAAATTCCCACAGAAGATAGCATCATGAAAACAGTTTCTTAATTTTATGAAAGGTGTAGCAAGAGAACATAGGAAGCGTATTTGGCATCCGTAGAGGAACCTGCAGGTTCTCAGGGTTGGACAAATTGGACAGGCCTCTAAGACTGTAGAGCTGGAATGGCCCATGATACCCTTAGTGTTTCTGAGACCCAAGCCACGCCCAGTGGGCTGCGCAGATGCTGACGGAGCCATCCCGGGCCGGACACTGTGATGCTTAACAAGATGCTTTCAGAATTCCCCTGAACACATTCGACTGAGCCATACTTACAGGTGACAGCTGCTGTGGGATTCAACTTGGGTTTATTTCTTCAATATAAATGTCCCACTAAGCCTTCCAGGGCATTTGGTGACCTAGAGAAAGAATATAATGGACTCTCCTGTGTCATGTTATAATCACACTGCCAGATAAAATACATTTTCCTCCCTCAACAGGAATATCTTTATAACAACCCAGACGGCTACATTTAATATGTTTCTCACACTCCCTGGGTTCTATGCCAGAGCTGGGGGTGGCTGGGGAAAGTGGGCTCCCTGGCCCACCCCTCCCTTCTCTTCTCCTCCCTGGCTCTGTCTGGGTCCCTTAAGCCCATGTATGAAGGTAGATACTCCAGCCTACACATCCATCCACATCACCAGAAAAAAGCTGCTCCTTGGACACTCCTGAGTGCAGAGCTGCATACCTGACCGTATGTCCTGTCTTCAGGAATGAACTTGGAGAAGCAGATAGTGTAGGGCCTAGAGACAGGCTTGGACAGAGAATAATTATTATTCTAGAGAGAAGGGCATGGGCTCTGAATGGGCACATCCTCCTGGCCCCATTGACTCCAGCAAAGCCTCCAAAGACCCAGCCCCCTGCTCCATGGATTGGTATAGCTCACGTTACAGATACCCCACCAGTCCCTGAGGGTCTTCTTTGTAGTAGTGAATAATTCCCACATTACATTAGGGCAGCTGAGATAACTTTGGTCGTGCCATCTCAACCCCTTAATCCCTGTTACATCCTTACTGAGAATTCATGTAATTCCAGAGACAGCTAATACATCTGACCTTACACACAGCTTCACCATGCCCTCAACTTAGCTGCCCCCATATATTTGTTATCAGTTGATTTAAGCTATTAGAACCATCTTTGGCAGTGGGATGTGTGGAGAGTAGTTTTAATGCCCTTCTCTTACAGATTTGGTTTTCGGGAAGTTGTTTTTTGCTTACACTGGCTTGCATACTAGCCGTGGCATCCAGAGACAGCAGAGTGCAGCAGGCCCTAGGGACCCCAGCAAGCCAAGGTGGGCAGGGCTGCCCTATTACCTTCCTTCCCTGCCTCTTTGGCCTGCTTCTCCCGAGGACCTGGCTTGTAGCCATCCCTACCGACTGGTTGAACCAGAGTTTAGAAGAGCAGGAACGTTCCCCATGTACGGTATTTTAATCTCTGGGTCTTTACATTTCCCCTGTCTTTCTTCCAAAGAACTGTCATGGCAAGCAATCCCATCTCCTACCACTAGAAGTAGCAGGTGTTCAGTTAACTGCACACAAATGATTGAATTCCTATCTATTTGCACATTTATTTATTTATTTATTTATTTATTTTAAAGGCAAACTCCCCCTCTAAGGATGTGACGTGGAAGTGGGGCAGCTCAGGGGGCTGTGAAGACCTCTGTCCCAGCTCGAGGAGCCTGTACCATTGAAGGGGCCTCTAGAAGTCTCTAGATGCTCCTCACTTGCTCCCATTTGGGGTGGTGAAGCACAGTGGCAACAGCTCATGGTCAATGCCAGACACCTACACTGAAAACCTGGCTCTGGCACTTGCCACAAAGACTGGGGCAAGTTATTTGAGCTCCGTATGCCTCACTTCCTCCCCTGCCGAGTCTGAATACTCGTATGTCAAAACATGTGGAGCATTTAAGATGGTACCTGGCACCCTGTAAGCAGCAATAAATAAATCTTCATTGTCTCTTGGGCAGACAATGCAATATTCCACCATCTACCTAAAATGTGGACATTAAAATGGGCTAATGATGTTTTTAAACAGATGCAGACCAGATGCAGGGTCTGTCCGTTGTCATCACATCTTTAAGTTGAGTGTGTCTTATGAAGAAGATTCCTGTCTTGCTCTTGGCACCAGCTATGGACTGACTGGGGCCTTATCTCCAGCCCCTTCAGGCCCCATTGCATCCCATGTCAGAGGGCCAGGGACTCTCTCTACCCTTCTCCTGTGAGGGGCTGGTTCCTTGTCTTCCTCCTGGAAACGGACCACAGGGTAGCTGCTTTATAAGACCGCAGTGTGAAATCGAAGGTGCTCCTCTCCCTTCTCTTCAACTTTAGTTAGATTAATAAATGTCACTTGAGGGGATCCCTGGGCGGCTCAGCAGTTTAGCGCCTGCCTTTGGCCCAGGGCTTGATCCTGGAGTCCCAGGGTCGAGTCCTACATCGGGCTCCCTGAATGGGGCCTGCTTCTTCCTCTGCCTGTGTCTCTGCCTCTGTGTGTGTGTGTGTGTGTGTCTCATGAATAAATAAATAAAATTTTAAAAAACATAAATGTCACTTGAATGAATAGCCCTTTCCTAACTGGGTGGTGGGAGATGCTTTCATATTTTTGCCCTCTGGGAGCCAGACTGTACTTCTCGGTCCAAGTCGCCCTGTCTTGTCCCACTTAGCGGATCTCATCCAGTTTGACATGATACCACATCAACATCCTCTCGGTCATTCTCCACCAATCTGACAGCAAGATGTAGGTAGACCCTGTGCAAAAACAAAACAAAACAAAAACAAAAACAAAAACACCCAAAGCTCTCTGACTCACCAGGGTGTTACCAGCAGGAGGCAGCACTTCTCTGTTCTCTCCCCATCTGAAACTCATTCAGGCCTGCTGGACTGACATCTAACTGGGAAGGAAAACCAGTGCATTTGTAATATAATAACCTGATGATGAGCCCAGGGACGGAGATGTAATATGTAGCACATTTTCTTTCAGTCACAGAAGATCTTATTAGACGGAATGCTGAACACAATGACTGTATAATTTTTTCCCTGGAGGAGCTCTCCTTACATCAGCAAGAAATAGAAAGACTAGAACACATTGACAAGTGGTGCCGGGATTTAAAAATCCTCTATCTCCAAAATAACCTCATTGGAAAAATTGGTAAGTCTTCAGGATTTTGTTCTCATGGTCTCTCTGACATTTTGAGTGGGAGAACTTTGGGGAGGGCAGTGTGAACTTAGAGGAAGACAACATGAGGGAAAAAGTGCCACGTGGGGAAATAGACACGCTGGCTCTGGGGAGCTGTGCGTGGACCCTTTCCTGGGGCCCCCACACTGCTCAGTCTCCTCGCCCGGGAGCCACCAGGGACGCTATCGAGAAGCTGCAAGGGGCCTTCACAAGTGGGAGCATGCTTGTTGACCTGCTCATTTGTAGCCTGGTTTTGTAAGTGTTTGAAAGAAGGAGAAGAGAATCCAGGCATTTTGCACCACTCGGTGGAACTGAAAGGCTTGTATGCAAGTTGAGTAAACCTCCTCAGATTCCCCGGGGTGGCTGGTTCTGCCATAGTTTCAGAGAACGTGTCCCTGCAAGGCATTGTGCTCCATATTGGCTTTCAGAGGCGCTCCGCACTTACTGCTCCCGTTTGGAATGAAATGAGAGGTAGATGGATCAAAATATCAGCATCCTAACTGACAAAACCTTTTGGAGGAGGTGGTTTAGACTTGCAGCCAAGAAGGATTCCTAAAACCACCCCCAGGTTAAATCTGTCCCCCTGGTCACATGCAGGCTGGGCAGCCACACGCTTGCCCTACCCACACAGCCCTGTGTATGGCAGTGTGGCAGTAGGAGGACGAGAGTCCATGCTCTCTGCTGGCAGGGAGATCCCAGAAACCAAGGTGGGGGGTGCTGAGCATGCCCAGTTCCTTCATCAGATACGTGGGCTCACCCTGCAGCCCCCTGGAGAAGAATGAGTTAAGTGGCAGAGAGGAAGGAGGCCTGTGGAGTCACTCCGAGGGGTTCCTGCCACCCGGAAATAGGAGTGTCCCCCACCCTCAGAAGAGCAACCTGTAGTTTAGTGGCAAGAAGAGGCTCAGGCCCTGATGGGCTTGATCCCTGCCTCAGCTACTTAAAATCGTGTGAAATTAGGTCAGTTAATTAACTTAGCCTTGCTGGGTAGACGCCAGGGACTACACGCAACACCATGCTTCTTGAGCACTGTGCTCACTCAGATAGTAGCTGCTCCCATTGGTGTGAAAATTGTTCCCCCAGGCTATCCACATGGAAGTAGGGGCCAAGTTGGGAAGGGATGGGCTTAGGGTCCAGGAGGCAGAAGGAGTGCAGTCTCGGTGGGCTGTGGCTCTGGAGCCAGGGGTCAGCTTGTAGGTTCTGCTGGAACTTGCCCTGGGGATGGGTGCTGGTTCTCAGCAGGGGTGCTTGGCAACATCCAGAGACGGTTTTAGGTGTGTGTTTTGCTACCATGGATGGTGAACACCTGCATGGATAGTGAACAGAGACCAGGAACACTGCGGGCCATCCTACCAGCTCAAGACGGCCCTACAAGAAAGAGCTCCCCAGCCCACAACGTTAGCATCTCTAAGGCTGAGAAACCCTGACGAGGTGGTTACCCCTGGTTTGGTGGGTAATTGAAAATTGGCCCTCTGGTTGCAACAAGCCGAGAATTTGCCATCTTTTTCTTTCTTTCTTTTTTGAAGATGTATTACAATTCTTTATATTTCTTCAGATAATTATTTTCGGCATCTTTCACTTTGCCATAAATTAGAAACTCTGGCACATTGTTCAATTAAAAAGGCTGTTACAGAAAACCACCAGCTTTTATGCAGGGGGGCATTAATGAGCCGTCCTAATTGTACAGATCTAAAAGAGTTCCCGAAATTTTAATCTCCACAGCTGGGTCCATCACAATTACTAATTAGTAGCATAGTATTTCAGGCCTTTTCAGAGCTGTGAGAAAGCTTAAATTTTTGCTTCCAAAGTATTCTTAAATTAAACACTCTTTTAAATCCTAATAATGGGATTTTTCAGTGCTGCTCCACCCATAGGCGTGTAGCCGCTTATTTAGCAAGCGAAAGTATTTCTCTAGGATCCAGGCTTGCTCTGGTGCCATTGAGGTAGAAGTTTGCAAAAACAGTTGCCTCTCCTGGAGCTCTGTTCCTCACTGGGAGATACAGATGGGCTGGGGGGCGGGGGGGAGGGGAGGCTGTGCTTACATGTTGATCCAAGTGTGAGCCAAGGACCTTCTGGGGTCCCAGACCTACTGACTGAATCCGTGGGGGTGGGCTCCCCAGATCTGCATTTGTAACAGCTTCCCAGTGAGCCTGAGGCCTAAAGAGCAGAGCTACTTGCACTGGGGGATGGCTTCGGTCCACTTCAAGGCTGTGGGTCTGGTTGTAGCAATTGGTGAGAACTGCTTCCAGGACAGTGTGGACTAGAACCATGGTTCGACAACTCCCTTCCCCCCTGTCCAAGAGATGCTATACATTTTTATCTGTAGAGCCTTTTTTTCCCCCTGACCAATTTGGACCATTATTCTTGAGGAATACTTTAAGAAATCTTTCCCAAATATATATATACATATATATTTTCCTACCAGAAGACTCTTTTCACATTTAGAGGGTTATGCATATAACCAATATGGGGAAGGAACATGTCTTATTGCAGGTTAGCAATTATAATAACTAGGTTTTTTTGTTCAGGGTACAGACTACACACTGTGTTGGTCATAATCCTGGGCACATAGAGCACTCCAAATCCATTGACGATTGAAGGCTCAGGTATAGCCTGTAGAACCGTTTAGAAACACCAGTATTACTTAAAATTGTCTAATTGCTGAGAGAAGCGTGAGTAATTTATTCCAAAATCCTCGTTTTAAAAAATGAGTCAGCTGAGGTTCAGGCTAGGTGTTATTTTTAGGTCTATGTGAACACGTATATATTTTCCAAATTTTTAATGAAATATAATGATGGTAAGGGTGATGATAACATAAATCATCATGTTTGATCTTCCTAATATCCATGGAAAATGGGCAGGGGTGTCATTTAAGTGAGGGATACCCTACATGCACATTCCCTAGCAGGGTTTCTCACATTCATGTCCTCTTAGAAAGGGCTGTTCTTTTAGGGTGTAGTGTAATGATTTTAGTGCCAAGCTCTGAAGTCAAATTTCCTGGCTTCACCACTTAACCTTGAACCGTGGATTAATTCTCTGCACCTTGCCAGATATTTTTATTTGTAAAAGGGAGCCAATAGTAATCTTTACCCCATTAGGTTTCTTATGAGGATAAAATGACATCATATATGCAAAATACCTAGAAAAGTACATGGCATATAATAAGCCCTTGACAATGTTAGCTTTGAAGGATCCCTGGGTGGCGCAGCGGTTTGGCACCTGCCTTTGGCCCAGGGCGCGATCCTGGGGATCTGGGATCGAATCCCACGTCGGGCTCCTGGTGCATGGAGCCTGCTTCTCCCTCTGCCTGTGTCTCTGCCTCTCTCTCTCACTGTGTGCCTATCATAAAAAAAAAAAAAAAAAAAAAAAAAAGGAAGTAGACAATGTTAGCTTTGATATTATTATTAGTGTTTTTAAATGTCCCCATCCTATAGCAATTCTCTGACTTATTTATGCTGTTTTGCCTCTGAGAGCTTCCATATTTATTAAAAATAATAATCCTGTGTGTGTCAGGGTGAGCTTGATTTCAAATAAGGAAAACCCAACTTAATGTGGCTTATCTAAACTGAAAGTCTAGAGACTGGGCAGGCTCCAGAGTTGAGTGGTTTTTTCTGCTCCACCTGTCCTAGCGTGGGCTCCAGTCTACAGCTGGTTTCCTCATGGCTGCAACATGACTGTGGTAGCAAAAAGGATATCACTTTCTTCCTTTTTCACATCCAGCAGGAGAAAGAAAAAGGCAATCCCCAAGCATGGAATATAGATCTTCGCCTCTCATCTGACTGGGAGCACTTGTGCATGTCCCCTTCTCCATCACAAAGTTGCCAGGAGATTGCCGTTCTCTGGTTGGCCGAACCCTAGGTTCCTGAGGTGTCCTTGGCAAGGGACATGCTATTGCTATGCCCTGGCCCAGCTTGGTTAAGTCAGATTCCCTGGAATTAGAGCTGGCTGGAGACAAGAGCAGAACTGGATTCTATTAGGAAGGATGGAAGAAGACATGATGCTGCATTTGGCAACCAACAATGTCTAATGTCCAGTCCAGGTGTAGACATGAAAAAGCAACATGGTTTTGATAACCATAATGATGCTTAGATTCCCTCTATCATTTTCGCAGATTATGTAAAAATAGCTTTTATCTTGAAGGTTAATTAACTACATTGTTTGTATATTTCAGAAAATGTTAGCAAACTCAAGAAACTTGAATATTTGAATTTAGCTTTAAACAACATTGAAAAAATTGAAAATTTGGAAGGTAAGAATTTTCTTCTTATATTTTATTATGAATATATTACAACTAAGTTTAAACAGTATCACTTAAACAAAAGATACACTTTTCAAATTAACACTTTACCTGAGACTTATGTTTTAATTATTATGATAAAAAATTCAAACAATAAAGAGGTACATATATTTCAAAACGGAAAGTCTACTTCACCTCCATCCTAACCCAGTTTCCTTTCCTGGGGTAGCGGTGTTAAAATTAACCCCTGGTTGAATAGAAGGTAGTTTTGTTTCATTTACTTTGTACCAATAGGATCGTACTATGACTTGTTATAAAGATTGATTTCTTCCATGAAATTACCTTGTTCTTTGATATCCAGGAAATGTGGGAGCTCTCTACTAGAATGATTGTACACTGGTATATCTCACAAATTTTCTGCAGATGGACATTTGGGTGGTTTCCAGCATTTTGCTATTATAAGCATGGCCACAATGAAGATTCTTCTACATTTTACTCTGTGTGCATGTGTACATGTTTTTATAGGACACACACTTAGGCATGGAATTCCTGGGTTTAAATATGCACATTTTGAAAAATAATGCCCAGTTTTTGCCCAAAAAGTTTCATCAGTTTACTTTTGTATTGGTAGTTCATGTGAGTACCCATTTTTACACAAGTCATTAACACTTTTTACAAGTAATCTTTTTTTTTTTAATGGGAAGGCATTGTTATCAAATAATTTTTTAAATTTGCATCTCACTGGGGTGCCTGGGTGGCTCAGTTAGTTGAGCGTCTGTGTCTGCCTTCAGCTCAGGTCATGATCCTGGGGTCCTGGGATCAAATTCTGCATCAGGCTCCCTGCTCAGAGGGGAGTCTCCTTGTTCCTCTCCTGCTATCTCTCTCTACCTCTCATGTTTTCTTTCTCAAATAAATAAAATCTTAAAAAAAATAAAATAAAAGTAAATTTGTATCTCATTTATTGAGTGTCCATATAGCCCTTCTGATTTTTATTGAGTATTTGTATTTCTTATTTTGTGAATTACTGCTTCATATTTTTTGGTCATTTTTATGTTGATTTATCTTTTTTTTTATGTGCTCATATGCATTCCAGATATCAGTCCTTTATTTATGTATTCTACATATTTTCTCCTAAATCCACTGTTTCTTTTATTCTAATTATGATGCTAG
This sequence comes from Canis lupus baileyi, assembly GCF_048164855.1. Lineage (NCBI taxonomy): Eukaryota > Metazoa > Chordata > Mammalia > Carnivora > Canidae > Canis > Canis lupus. Next base: position 31,086,407 of record NC_132851.1, on the reverse strand, counting down.
TATCATTCAGAATTCTTACATTTTAATATACTCAACTTTATTAATCTTTTTTTCATAGATTCTAAATATAAATGTATTCTATATTAAGTTCTGGTTCTAATGATTGCATTTTTTACATTTAATTTCTTTAGTGCATCTCAAATTTATCATATAAAAAAGAAACCAATGTATTTTTTGGATAAAGAAAATATGACACACACACACACACACACACTGGAATATTGGTCATTAAAAAAAATAGGATGTTACCATTTTTGACAACATGAATGGACCTCCAGGGTATTACGCTAAGTGAAATAAGTCAAAGACAAATACTATATGATCTCACTTACATGTGGAATCTAAAAAACAAAGCAAAACGCCAAGCTCAGAGATACACAGAACAGAAGATTTGGTGGTTACCAAAGGCAGGGCTGAGGGGGAGGTAGGCAAAATGGATGAAGGGAGTCAAAAGGTACGAACCTTAAAACTATAAAATAAATAAGTCATGAGGATGTAATGCACTGCATGGCGACTATAATTAATTATGCTGTGTTGCATATTTGAAAATTGCTAAGAGAGTGGATCTTAAAAGTTCTCAACAGAAAGAAAAAAATTCTGTAACTCCTTAAGGTGAGAGATGTTAACTAGACTTCTGTGGTGATCCTTTCACAGTCTATACAAATATCAAATCACTATGGTGTACACCTGAAACAAATATAATGCTGTATGTCAATTATACCTCAATAAAAAATAAGATGAATGTGGAAAATTGAATTTTTTCTCAAAATGTCTCTTAATTGAAATTTTTGAACCATTATTTTTAATTTTTTTTATTTTTAAAGATTTTATTTATTTATGAGAGACACACAGAGAGAGAGGCAGAGACACAGGCAGAGGGAGAAGCAGGCTCCATGCAGGGAGCCTGATGTGGGACTTGATCCCGGGACTTCAGGATCACACCCTGGGCAGAAGGCGGGCACTAAACCACTGAGCCACCCAGGGATCCTTTGAACCATTTATTTTTTAATTGATATATTATTCACACACCATAAACTAACCATTTTAAAATATACAATTCAGTGGTTTTTAATGTACTCATAAGGGTCTGCGCCCATCATCACTATCCAATTCTGGAACATTCCATCACCCCATACAAAACCCTGTATCCATTGGCATCCCTCTCATTCCCTCTTTGCCCTAACCTCTGCTCTATTCTTTGTCTCCACAGATTTTCCCATTCTGAACATTTAATGAAAATGGAATGGCACAATATGTGGTCCTTTATGTGTATAGCATGATGTTCTCAGGGCTTATCCACATGGTGCCATGTTATCAGTACTTCCTTCTCTCTTGCTGCTGAGTAACATTCCACTGTGTGGATGCACTACATTTTGTTTGCCCATTTGTTAGTTGATGGGCATTTGAGTTGCTTCCACTTTTTGATTGTGAATAAAGTTACTCTGAACATTAATGTACATGTTTTTACCTAAACATGTGTTTTCAATTAATTTAGTGTACACCTAGGAGTGGAATTGCCGGATCACATGATAATTCTCTGTTTAACTTTTTTAAGGAACTGCCGAACTGTTTTCCAGAGTAGTTGCACCATTTTACATTCTGACCGACAATTTCTGAGCACTCCAACTTCTCCACATCCTCGCCAACACTTGTTATTTTATGCTTTTATTTACGTGTTTGTTTTTATAGGTGCCATCCTGATGGGTGTGAAGTGGCATCTCATGCTGATTCTGATATCCATTTACCTAATGACTGATGATCCTGGGCATTTTTTATGTGCTTATTGGCCATTTGTGTATCTCATTTGAAGAAATGTTCATTCAGTCTTTGCCCACTTTCTAATTAGATTGTCATTTTATTGTTGAGTTGTAAGGTCTGTTTGTATATTTTGGATACTAAAATATGGTCCGATATATGATTTGTAGATATATTATTTCATTTTGTGGGATTTCATGTCAACTTTCTTAATGGTGTTCTTTGGAGCATAGTCTTTTTTTTTTTTTTTTTTTTTTTTTAATAGCTTTGGGGCACCTGGTTGGCTCTCAGTTGGTTAAGCATCTGACTCATGGATTCGGCTCGGGTCCTGATCTCATGGCTGGTGAGATCGAACCCTGTGTTGGACTCTGCTCAACGGGAGTCTGCTTGGATATTCTCTCTCTGTGTCCCTTCCTGCACTCTCTCTTTCTCTCTCTGTCTCTCAAGTAAATACATCTTTTAAAAAATAGCTTTATTGAGGCATAATTGATATTTAAAAACCTGTAGGTATTTAAGGTAAACAATTTGTTGAGTTTGGGTATATGCACACCATGAAACCCATCACCACAATCAAGGTAGTAGACATATCCATCACCTCTGTTTTCTCTCATCTCCCCTAGAACTTCTTTAAAATGGTTGTACTAGATTAATCTTCCATTTCTCTTACCCTGTATTCCTTATTTAAACCTCTTTGTCTTGTTCTTCTACATTCTGGAAGGTTTCCTGTTTTACTTTGCAGGCTTCTATTTTGTGCTTTTATTTATTTATTTTTAAAATGCCTGGTAACACTTTGTGTCTGTTCATAATCACAAAGGATTTGGCTAATTAGGTGGCTGGTGTGGGCTGGTGTGGGCTTGTTCTGTGGTTGTGAGGTTCTGTTTCTACATCCGGCCTCTCACTTGGCTGCCAGGGCTACTGAGGGCTCTGTGTGAGAGGGCAGGGCATGGTGACTGGCAGGCTTTACTCTGGAGTACAGAGGCCTGGAGCAGAGGCAAGCAAGCTGCCCTCTCCGCCACACCCCCATCTGCCAATAGCTAAAATTAGGCGGACTTTACTTAGGATCTTAGCCTGTTTGCCTCCTAGTGTACAAATGGGTATTTTGGTGGCTTTCAAGGTTATACTTCAACAAAGACATAAGTATTCATCCTATGTTCTTAATTTTCATCCTCAAAACCAAAAACACCAACATGATCAAGGGCCCCAAAGCTATCATCAGTGCTGGAACTGGGAAGATTCTTTCCATCATGGACATTTTTCTGCATTAAACATGGAATCCATCATCCTTCTCCAGCTGCCACTCTACAGCCCCATTCCACATTCTCATGTGGACAAGTGGAAAAACAAAATTTACTCCGTATGCATGTTTTGTGATGGCAAAACGTCAGTCTGTAATGTCAGAGAAATAATTAAAACTCTCACTCTCAGTTGGCTTGTCCAGGGCTTGTTTTTGTTAAGGAAGGCTCTGAAAAGGACAGTTGTTTCCTGGTATGTTTTGTTCATCTGCCACGAGAGGGCAGCAGCGTCACTATTGTCTTTTTGAGCTTTGGGAACGGAGGTCCCCAGCCCTCTGCAGGCCTCTACCTGGACACTTCTTGAGAGCGCCACCTTCCAGCTCTAAGAGGGAGGCCCTGGGTGCAGGGTAGTTGGAGGATATGTTTGGAGGGATGAGCAGTAGGGAGGCAGGATGCGTCATATGGTAAATGTGCTGGTAAATATGCACTTGTTATTTTATTTTAAAGGTTTGAGTAAGAGAGGAGGAAGATGGATATACATACCCAGGCCACCTACTTGAGTAAATCTCAATATAATTTTAAACATAAGATGGATTTTTGCTTGTTTATTTTTATGTTTTGTTGGTTGGCAAAACCTAGCTAGCATAATTCCCCGCGCCCCCCAATCCCCGACCCGTTTTGGATTCAGCAGGATGTAATGAATTGCCTTCTTTTTCCATCCCTCCTCCTTATCCACCCTAACCTGGAAGGAGAGGTGGGGTTTCTAACAGTGTGAGTTTTGCCCCGTCGGGAAATCAATGTTGTCAATTTCAATGACCTTCTCACCCCCATGAGCCCCTGAGGTGGATCTTTGAAGAAAAGGAGCTGGAGGGTGGGACTCCGTTGAAGGAAGGAGTACCTAACTCTGAAGAAGAGGCTTTCTCTAGCCTCACTAGCTCAGCAAGAATTTTTCACTAGGATGGTAGATGTGGTTTACTTTCTTATGGGTAGGCCAAGTAGAAGAACAAGTAAGATCTATCACTTTGAAAAATATAATAGACATTTGGAGGGTCCTTCGTCTATAAAATTACAACAAAATCAAAAATACATAAATTTTTGAACATGTTGAAGTCTTTCAAATGTCACCCTTTTCTTCCTTCTGTCCTTCTTTCCTTCCTCTTCTCAAAATATAGGGAGGCTATTCAGGAGATATGCCATATTGCATGCACAGAGGATAAGAACCTGAGCTGGGCTGTTGACAATAGGATTACAGTAGGTAAGAAGCAGGTGGAAGGGATGTACGGGTTGAGATCTGCAGGGCTTGGTGACTGATGAAGTGAAGGGCCTGAGAGAACAATTTAGCTTAAAACTCAAGTTCGCTGTGACTTGACTCTCTTCGCATCAAAGTCACATCTGATACCAAAATGGCGGTGGTGACATTAGTAGGACTGAGACATAAAGGAGGCAGGAAAACTGTCTTGAGAGGAGAGTGAGAGGAAATATGGAGAATTCTTTTTAGGCATATCTAATGGGATGTCTTATAGGCACTTGGAAACAGGAGTATGACATTCAATTGGATGGTCAGATATGAGATTGTTGTTTGGGACTCATCAGAATTGAAGGACACGACTGTTATCAAGAGAAACATGAGGCAAGAGAATACTGAGTCAAGGATGGAAATCTGGGACATATTACCATTGATGGAGTAGAAAAGTCTGTAAAAGAGATCAACGGGAATAAACATTATAGAAGAGAACAAGGAGAGAGTAGTATCACTGTTTTCCAACACAACTGAGACATTTCAGAGATAATTCATGGTCAATTAGGTAGTGCACTTGATGTGATGAGCAACAGGTGATATATGGAAGTGTTGAATCACTATATTGTACACCTGAAACTAATAAAACACTATGTTAACTGAAATTAAAACAATAATTTAAAAATAAATAAATAAAGCTAAAAAATAAGCTAGAGTTTTAAAAACATTTTTAAAAAAGAATTCATGGTCAGTTGTGCCATACTCACAGACTGTTCTAGTGACATCATGGATTGAGAGGGTCTGTTGGATTTGTCAACGTGAAGGTCCTTGGTCACCTTGAGAGGAACAGACCTAGTAGAATGTTGAGGATGGAAGCCAGGACCAGTGGGCTGGACAACAAATGGGGATAGAGAAAGAAGAACCAGTACATATTGATTTAGGCTGGCTTATAATGTAATGACGGTCATTGCCTACTTCTGGTTCTGCCCGCTTCTCCAGATTCACTTCTTTGCACCAAGAATCTTTTTCCTAGAATGCCCATCTTTTTTCTCCTTGCTCCATATCAGACATAAGCTTGAGGTGAAATGCCAGAGATTTTTTTTAACCACTTTATTCTGAAGACCTGGCTCAGTAACTTGGTCATAGCAGGTACCCAGTAACTCCTGGATGAATGGATAAATGAAGGAATGGAGGGATGACTATTGGGTGAGGCCCTACATCTGGAAGCACTCAGGTAGAACTATCTTATTTCAAAGATTCTGGTATGGGATAAGACTAGATAGGAGGAAAACATGGAATTCTGGACAAGGTGGAGTCAGGTGCTAACATCAAGAAAGGGTAAGGAATGGGATGCCTGGGTGGCTCAGTGGTTGAGCATCTGCCTTTGACTCAGGTCGTGATCCCGGGTCCTGAGATTGAGTCCCACATCAGGCTCCCTGCAGGAGCCTGCTTCTCCCTCTACCTATGTCTCTGCCTCTTTCTCTGGGCCTTTCATGAATAAATAAATAAATAAAATGTCGGAAAAAAAAGGGTAAGGAAGAGAATACTAGCATTTAATGGAGCTGGTTCCATAGGATAGCCTTCAGCAATGTGAGAAAAACCTTGCCCAAGGTGAAACAGATGCAAAACTGTGAACCCATCTGAATCTGCATCATACTGGTGAGGTTAATATATCGGGAACCAAAGTTTGCCCTAAGTTATATAGCCAAAAAACAACAGCAGAAAAACAGGATATAGTCAGGAAATGTATGGGAAGAGTGGAGCATGTAGATATTAGAAGAAATGAGTACACAACAAGGTAGGACTGGGTTTTCAGCTGGAGATGGCTCTTTAGATATTAAAGGCCACAAAATCTGCCAGGTTGGCCTGACAAATACGAGCCAGCCACGGAGGAGACACCATCCTACCTAGCTCACAGAGGCTGCTGTATGAACCAGGTCAACTCTTCTTCCTAAGTCCACAGTGAGGAACTGCAAACTCTCTGCTCATGGGACAGCAAGCATCCTTCTTCCTCCTTGGAGTGTTTATTGGGTCATTTCTCATCCTAGCTAATGGTTACTAAGCTCTAGGTGGCAAGTATTGTGCTAAGTACATCACATGAATCATATTGTCTTCACAGCAACCCCTGAGTTGGGTCCCAGTGCTCTTAGAATACCACAGATAAGAAGGCTGAACCTTGTAATTTATCCAACATCACATAGCAAGGATGTGACCGAGATAGGACTTGAAATCTTATCTGCCTAATTCTGAAGTCTGCACCCTTAACTACCAAGTTCCCATGGGACGTGAGCAAAGGGCGTTGATTCAGATTTCTGTAGCCCCGGCCATCTCTGTGATGAAGGTGGATGGGGCAGATTTACTACCCTTTGTAAATATTAATTCTGATGCCTAGGTTTTATGAACTGCCTTTCCTTTTTTGGGGGACCCCTCTCGCCATCACCCTTCATGGTGAGATGTGTCCTACCTGGCAAAATTCTCAGAACAGATTGCAAGTGTCCTCTCTAGAGGGAGCTTTGTCCCAATGTCATGTCCACCCCAGCAGCACATAGTGACCAAATCCACATGTTAACCAACCCAGGGCTTGCAGCTACAGGCAGGGAAAGTGATTTCCCCTGGCTGGAGGAATGAAGGGGAAATGCACCTGGAGAACTGAGTCAGGGCTAACCCTTTGAGTTGATATTTCTGAAAACCCACTTCTTGGTAAGCCATGCAATTAATCAGCATACTTAAAATATTGCAACCGTTGTTCCTGCTATGAGCTATTATACACATTTCATTACCAGTGTGATTTTTTTTTCTTTGTTTTCTTTTCACTTCTTTCAACAGGATGTGAAGGGCTGACAAAACTCGACCTGACTGTAAATTTCATTGGGGAGCTGAGCAGCATTAAAACCCTTCAGCACAATATCCACCTGAAGGAGCTCTTTCTCATGGGTAATCCGTGTGCTGACTTTGACGGCTACAGGCAGTTTGTGGTGGCAACTCTTCAACGGTTAAAGGTACGCTTCTTTTAATGATGCAGAGATCTTGGAGAAATGAAAACAAGCAACTGCAATAATGCCTGTTTATTCACAGCATTGTCAGGGAATGTGTGGTTTTAGAGAATGGAGTTTTCCAGAAAATCAAAACTAATCCTTCAATTTACTAAACTTTAATGTTGTTTTAATAGCTTTAATAAACTTTTGCAAAATAAATACATTTCTCCTTTCTTGTTCAGGACACAACAGAGCTTAGCTGAACTATTCCTTGATGAATGCAAATCACAGTCATGGAGGGCATTCATCTTTGCTAATAGCAAACCAGAAGCTTAGAATTTTTGAGATGACTACAGCTATATACCTTTGTAGTACATTGTTTTAAACTACTGTGCTTTTATAATAATAATTATTTTTTTAATCATTGTTTTCTCTTAATGCATTCGTTGGGTTAGTGGTTCTGAGACTTTGCTATGCTTTGGAGTACTTGGGTGGTGTTTTCTGGGCCATACCCCTGAGTTTCTGATTCATAGGTCTGACTTGGCACCCAGGATTTTCCATTTCTAATAAACTCTCAGCACAGATGCTGCTGGTCCAAGGACTCCTTTGAGGGTCTTTACTCTATGTATTAACCTGTTGTGCAGTATCTCCCCTAACCTAATGTTTTTGAAACCTAAGGAAAAACAAATAGTTTCTAGAGAAATCATATACCTGATTTTGTTCAACTAGTAATACTAATTTTCATGTAATTCCGAGAGTTTCTGACCTGTGTGCAGCCCGGTGCTTCTGCAAGAAAATGCATGGATGCATTGGCTTTGTGATTGGCATTTTCTTTTATTTTCAGAGGACATTTGTTTTTAGACTGCTGGGTTGTGCATAGTCAAGATTACTGGATTTATGGAACACATTTCTTCTAATGTAAAATCTTTTTGATTAAGAGAATGAGTGACTCAGGTAATTGAATCTGGAATATATATTTAGAATAGAATGATAAATTAGCTCAAACATAACCCAAGCTGATCATCAGTATACAGTGATGTACTAAAAAAAAAAAAAAAGAACTGATGAGAACCAGAATATCATAGAAATGGATCCTGTAGCATACCACGATGAGCCACTTCCCTGGAAGGGGGCCGATCCCCTGTTATTGCTGGGTGTTCAGGATAGAAGCTGGGACAGCTGTCAGCCAGGTGCCTGAAACCTGCAGCCCATCTGCTCCAGCCATTGGAGTCTCCAAAACATACCTTGAATTATTTTTCCAAATATCAAGATAATAATTTTGATTTATAATTTTACTGATCCCGATAATCTTTTAAATTTATATTTTACCCATTCTCTGTGCATTTTTCCTTTTGTATTAGTTTCCTATTGCTGTGGTAATGAATTACCATAAATGTAGTGGCTTAAAACAAGACAAATTTATGCTCTTATAGTTCTGGAGCCAGAAATCTAAAATCAAGGTGTTGTCAGGGCTGTGTTCCTTCTGTCACTCTCATGGGAGAATTCATTTCCCTGCATTTTTGAGCTCTTGCCCCTACTTTCATCCCCAAAGCGAGCATTATAGCATCTTCCAATCTCTCCCTGACTCTGACACTTCTCCTTCTTTTCCTTATATGGACCCTTGTGATTCCAATGGGCCCATCAAGATAATTATTCTAATATTTCAGCTTGGAAAATCAGTATAAAAACACCAAGTATAAACGGTGATGAAATAGTTAACAATGTAGTGTATGCATCTTGTTGTGGAGGGTAGAACATGTGCCCTTCTATATTAGAGCCCAACTTTGTGTTAGCACACAAGGCCCTTTTTTGTAGAGAGCATTTGAGAAGTGTCATCGTCATACTTTGGAGCTGTGGTTTGACTTGAGGCTTTGATATTCTTTATATAGTGAGCAGCTATAAAAATCAATATATTTTGGGAGCTTGTAATTAATAATTGGCTTCAACAGAAGACCTACTTATTATTTTGCCAGTAAATATACTTTGTAACTCTGTTACATGTATGACATAAGCATTGGTTTTGATCAAAGTTTCTGATGTTTCCCATTAATTACTTAGCTTTTAATTCCCTATCACTATGGTGCATTACTTCTTATTTCTAAATTTACAATATTCCAATCAAAGTCAAATTCGGGCTGATTCAAATTGTGACTTTTGAATAATTGCACGATGTTGGTTGTTCTTTATTCAAGTGGTTGGACGGTAAAGAAATAGAACGATCTGAGAGGATTCAGGCATTGCAGAACTTTCCAGTAATTGAACAACAAATCAGAGAGCAAGAGAAAGCTTACTGCCTCAGACGAGCCAAAGACAAGGAAGAGGCTCTGAAGAACCTGCGAGAAGAGGATAAAAATGAAGCTGAGGAGAGGAGTTATGAGGGACAGAGGTATGGAAATGTCAGTACTACTCTACATGCAATCAAATTATGGGAGCTTACTTTCTGCTTAACTTTGGTTAAAAGCAGCAAATGATTTTCTTTTCCCAAAGTGTTCGCAGCATCGTATTTCGGATGACTGATATGAAGAATAATTGTGATGTGAATTTTGGAGGAAACAGTATGAATGTCTCATTGTTTGTGTCAATTCTCTGAGGCTTTCCTTACTTAGGGAAAAAAAAATGCCTTTCCAAGCTAGCAAATTTAATTTGCATCTAAAATTATCCTCAGATAAATCTCTATAAGATGCACAGGAAAGATGAATTAACAGGTGTAACTTTGATTTATAATAGTAGGGATATTTTAGAAAAGTTAAATGTAAATCACATTATTATAAATCAAATAATTCTGATTGCATCATAAAATATTCTGTTTTGTGAATTATATAATGAATACATTTTAATGTGATTAATAAGCCTCTAAATTTGTCTTTTTTAACAAGCATGAATTTTTCACGTTTGTTTAAGTGAATTGCAGCTATAGTCAGTTGATTGGATTCCATATAGTGAAAGCTTTAAATGTTTTGAAAACAGAATCTCTTAATCTTGAGAAAGTAATAATTATAAAATATTTGAGACACATATAAATGTTTTAAAAACCAATAGGCAGTATCATTCCACCCAGCTTTAATAAATATCAATAGTTTGCATGTTTGCTTTGGATCTTTTTAAAAATAAGAAATAAAATATCCCTGAGAGCCCATCTCATTCTCCTTTCATCTTTAGTTTGTCCACCATCCTAATAGTTAAGTGTGTATCTGGTATATGTGATCCCATCCATATTATAAATATATTTACGATGTAATTATGCCTCCTTGAACAAGAATGGCTTGTTTTTTTGTTTTTTTGTTTTTTTAGCACAAACAGTATCTTTCTACAACTTTGCTTTTCATTCAACGTTATGTTTTTGAGAATTTTGCATACAAAGACAGGTAGAACTAGTTCATTCTTTCTAACTGGGGAATAACATTCCATTGGATGAATCACAGTTTATCCCAGTGGTGATATTCAAAATATCTAACAGCTGGTGACTCACTGACCCTGACGGATCAGGATGTGCACAGGCTCTCACAGCCTGCAGGGACCCCCAGTAGATGCCAGCTGGAGATCAGCCCCCATGCAGCCATCCCTCATTGGATGGCCATTTAGATTGTTTCCCACTTTCATTTCCTTCAGACAACATTACACACGTCTCCTCATGCGGGTATGAAAGTTTCCTTGAGTATTCAGCAGAGATTATACATCACCAATTTGGAATTTTTTTTAAACTTTTATATTCATTGCTCAGTTTTTCTAAACCGTTAATTTATACTCCTATATCAAAAGTATAGGAAGAGTTCCTGATCTTTGCCTACACTAGATAATATGGTATTTTAAAACTTGAACCAACCAAGTTGGTTGTTAAATACACCCAAATGTTTTACTTTATTTGCATTCTTAGAATTACTAGTGGGTTTCAGCATCTTAAATGTCTTCTTCTATTCTAATTGGCTATCCATATTTCTTCTCCTCAAGTCCTCTGCCTATTTTAAATAAGTTGTAAGTTTTCTTCTTACTGATTTATACTTCTTTTATATTCTAGATGCAAATTCTTTAGTGGTTATATGCTTTGCAAATATCTTCTTCCAGCCTTCGACTTATCTTTATTTTTTTTAAATTTTTATAATAAATTTATTTTTAATTGGTGTTCAATTTGCCAACATACAGAATAACACCCAGTGCTCATCCCGTCAAGTGCCCCCCTCAGTGCCCGTCATCCATTCACCACCACCCCCCACTTCCACCACCCCTAGTTCGTTTCCCAGAGTTAGGAGTCTTTATGTTCTGTCTCCCTTTCTGATATTTCCCACACATTTCTTCTCCCTTCTCTTATATTCCCTTTCACTATTATTTATATTCCCCAAATGAATGAGAACGTATAATGTTTGTCCTTCTCCGATTGACTTACTTCACTCAGCATAATACCTTCCAGTTCCATCCACGTTGAAACAAATGGTGGGTATTTATCTTTAATTTTTGTAAGTGCTTCCTCTTTATAGAATTCAAAAATAGTAATGTAGTTAGGTTTACTTTTGTTATTTTTTGGTCTCATTTATGAATTTCTTCATTACTCCAGTATCATATGTGTCTATGGGGAATTAACCTTTGATGACAGCATGGGGTTGGGTACCAATCATTTCCCATATGGGGAGCTAATTGCCTGCACCATTATTAAGGTGTTCTTCTGATCTCTAACACCACCCCATTACCATATACTCTCTACTCATGTACTCATGGGTTCATTTCTGAGCCTCCTAGACTGCTCCATGAATTTGGAGCTCACATGGTTTTAATATCTGTAGATTTATGGTAAATCTTGATATTTGGTAGGAGTTATTCCCATTTTCCAAATTTATCTCGGCTGTTCTTAGCTCTTTACTTTTCTCTAAGAAGTTTAGAATCTGCTATTCAAATTCCCTAAAAAATCCCTAGTGTAATTTTGATTGAAATTGCATTTAATTTATATGTTAATTAGGGGTAAGTTGACATCTTCATGACTTTGATTCTTTCTTTGCTGAACTTTGGAATAGCTTTCTCTATTTATTTAGGCTTTCTTCTGAGTACTTCAATAAGGTTTCATAATTTTCTCCATAAAGGTTTTACACCATCTTTTATTAGATTTATTTCTAAGTATCTCATAGAATGAGATTTTTAAAATACTCTTGTAATTGGTTCTTGCTGTTGTATAAAGAGACGAATGATTTCTGTATACTGATATGGTATTAAGCAATCTTGCTGAACTTTTAAAAAAGATACAGTAGTTAGGCTGTAGCTGATCCTGTATTTTCTATGTAGAAAAACACATTTTTTAAAAAAGGTTTTATTTATTTATTCATGAGAGACACAGAGTGAGAGAGAGAGAGGCAGAGACACAGGCAGAGGGAGAAGCAGCCTCCATGCAGGGAACCTGACGTGGGACTGGATTCCGGGTCTCCAGGATCACAACCTGAGCCAAAGGTGGCACTAAACCACTGAGCCACCCAGGCTGCCCCACATTTTTTTTTTTAATAAATGAGAACTTTAAAAAATTTTTCCAATTCTTCCGCTTTTACTTGTTTTCTTTATCGTGCCTGCTAAGGTCTCCGGGATAGAGTGGGATACCCATTGTAAGAGTGAGAATCTGTCTAGTTCTGACAATAAAAAGAATGTTTCCAATTTCTCATTATAAGTAAGGTTCTGATCATGGGGTTTTGGAAGAGTTAAGTACATGTCCTTCGATTCCAAGTTGATGAAGCATTTTCATCATCACAGATACTGGATCTTATGAAATGCTTTTTTTGCATCTATTGAGATAACTATGTTTGTCTATTAATGTGTGAGTCAAATTCATAGATTTCCCAATATTAAGCCATCTTGAATTTCCAGAATAAATTCACTTGGACCATGGCATATTTTTAATAGATCCCTACATTCATTTTGCTAATATTTTATTTATAATATTCAGACCTATGTTTGTGAGTTTATGCTATAATAGTCTTTTTTTCATTGTATTTTTTCCAGTGTTTTGCATCAAAGTTATAACATTCACGTAAGATGTGTTTCGTTTCATTTCCTCTTCTTGGTTTATACAAGTTTACAAATGTTGAAAATGATCTGTTGCTTGCATTGAGTAGAAGCATAGAGTTGGGTTTCTTGCAGGTGCCTACCTGCCTCCCCACAGAACTGACTGGCTGGTCCTACAGGCATTGGTCCTATGACTGCATTCAGCCTATTTGAACAGAAACCCAGACATTTTGCAGGAAGGTCATTGAAATAGTGAATTATTGACTTGCTCAGAGAGGAGTAGGGGGCTATTCCCCTTTCAAGATCTTTCTTTTTTTTATGTTTTATTTTTTATTTTTTTTAAATTTTTATTTATTTATTTATGATAGTCACAGAGAGAGAGAGAGAGAGAGAGAGAGGCAGAGACATAGGCAGAGGGAGAAACAGGCTCCATGCATCGGGAACCCGATGTGGGATTTGATCCCGAGTCTCCAGGATCGTGCCCTGGGCCAAAGGCAGGCACTAAACCACTGCACCACCCAGGGATCCCTCAAGATCTTTCAAGAAGAAACACCACAAAGATGCCAGGGCTGCAAGAAGGAGAGGCAAGCATCTCATCCCTTGTCTAGATCTGAAGCCTGCTTCCAGCCTGGAAAATTGAAAAGATGAGATGTGTCCTGGAATAGCCTAGAGCAGAAGGGTCAGGAAAATGGGCATTAATAGAATCAGCTTATACTTCAAGCATCTGTCATGGCAACGGTTTATGAATATCCCACAGGCCATGTACGTATGGTACAAGGAACTGCACTTGAACTGTCTTTGAAGGGCTGGTGCCCAAGAGAGAAGTGACAATAGGAGACTGTGGGGTGGATTGTCAGTGTCAATAGTTTGTTACACATGCCAGCTGGTGGTATATTGATCACTCAGACAAAGAATGATGAACCTGGAAAGCTATCGTAATGTCTTCAAGAGCCAATATATGTGCTCACAAGAGAAAGCCAATAATAAGCCAAGAATATCAGCCCTAGAGAGAGAGAGCCAACCGCCAAGGTATAAGGGCATCTGTCTCAGAAGAGATGTTTGCCTCCTTCTCCGCATCCATTGTCTCAGACCCACATTTTTGAAGTTGTTGGGGGGACCTGATGAAGAAACCAGTGAGGTGGGATACAGAGGGAAAGACTAGGTGAGCAATGAGGAGTTGGAGCAGTGCATGCCCCTATCCCCATACAGAGCCCAGTTATGAGCTGGGTGAGGGGAAAAGGGTATAGAGAGGGAAAGGAAGGATGTTCGATTTGGATGTTTAAGTGAAGTTTTATTTAAACTGTAGGTCTTCAATACCTGTAGGTGAGATGGGACTTTTCTTGAACAAGACTGTTGGTCTGTGAGATGTACTCGCGAGTGGGAAGAGAGTTCGGAGAGCACAGCTTTGAAGCAAGTGACTGAAGAGCACATTGTTCATATCTTCATGAGCTCAATCTGCTCCACTGCCCAGCTGCATGCATTTACATGCATTCTACTTTTGGAGACTTAAGTGATTTAGCTGATATTTCTATAAGTTTTCTTAAGCAATGATTTTTATATTCTTATCTTTTTGCATTGCGAAAGATAAAAGTGAACCAATTAGTCACTTTCTAGCAAAAACAAATTCTTTTAACTGAAAATGGAACCAATTATTTCAGTGATGATTACTTAGAATGTTGGAGAATATTATAGATCCCCTTAATAGACTGCCTTTTCAACACCATAAAGGACGATAGCGGGATGCCTGGGGTGGCTCAGTGGTTGAGCATCTGTGTTCGACTCAGGTCATGATCCTGGGGTCCAAGATTGAGTCCTGTGTCAGGCACCTCATGGGGGGTCTGCTTCTCCCTCTGCCTATGTCTCTGCCTCTGTCTCTCTCTGTGTCTCTCATGAATAAATAACATCTTTTTTTGGTTTAAAGAACGGTAGCTATATGACAAAGCATTCATTTTCAGCAATTTGCATGATTTTGCTTTTTAAACTATCTAGTTACACTTTGTAATATGTAAAAAAGTGTAAGCAGAATCTTTCTCTGTCCTGTTTATGATGTTTAAATTTCATGTTCCAGTATTTTTGGTTCATCCCTTCAAAAGGCATCTTATTTGAAGGTCAACTAAATGAGCCTTTGGTGTCATCTCATTTCTGTACCAACAACAAAATCTAACATTTAATGAATACTTACTGTTTGCCATACTTGGTACTGAAGGCTTCACATGGATTCTTTCATGTAATGTCATTTTGAAATAGTGTACGTTGCAGGGAGAGGCGAGGCGAGAGAAGTTCCTGGTGTTTACTGTTTGAATGGTGTCATTTTTCCTCCTCTAGAATAGCATTTCCTCAAAGTAGTGTCATTGTCTGTCTTGGATCTCTGGTGCCTGACACAGAGAAGATACTCAATAAATATTTCTTGAATCCACACTGAATGAATGTCAAATACCTCATATGCCCATTTGATGTCATATAGAGACATCATTTAACTCTCTGACAATCCACAAAACATGAATAAAACAGAGAACAGAGCACTGTTACCATCCAAAGCGATGACATCAGAGAGTATATGTGAAAGGCCCTACCACAAAAGATCTCAATATCCCACTAGAGAATATTAGAGATAGAGGATCATTAAAGAACCTGGAAATAAATAGGATTTAATTTGTCTGTTGGGAAGATTCCTCTGGGAGCAGTATGGAGGGTGGAACTGAGGAGTGCCAGAATGGAGATGGGTTGATTGGGAAGGCCCAGTGGTCCCTGAATTTGTCTGATCATCAGAACATATTACAAAATATCATAAGGGATCCCTGGGTGGCTCAGCAGTTTAGAGCCTGCCTTTGGCCCAGGGCATGATCCTGGAGTCCCAGGATCGAGTCCCACATCAGGCTCCCTGCATGGAGCCTGCTTCTCCCTCTACCTGTGTCTCTGCCTCTCTGTGTCTCTTGTGAATAAATAAATAAAAATCTTAAAAAAATATATCATAAAACACAGATTCCCGGGCCTGACTCCACATCTACTGGGTAGACTTTCTGCTGGGAGCCCAGGCATCTGTGCTCTTCATAAGGCTCCCCGGGTGACTAATCAGCCAGGCCCAGCAGCCCTTCCGTCTGATCCCTGCAGTGTGCCCCGAATTAGATGATGAGGGACAACCTCAGTTGGGGCAGTACTTCGTCCAACTTGGCTTATGTAGGTAGGCTCTCTCTCATAGATGTCTTGTCATTCAAAGGTAAGAAGATACCATAAGAAAAACGTGTAAGAGATATAAGGGGCAGCATCACGGATGAAACTCAGACATCCAGGATTGGTCTTACATGCTCTGGTCTATTCATTCCTTCCAAGCCCATTTTCAGTAGAGAGCAAAGACCACGTCCAGGCACTAGAAGTACAAGAAGGAGAATGCAACCAAAAGAAATTCAAGGATAGCGAAGATGACTTCGAATTCTGGAACAAGCCCTCTTTGTTTACTCCTGAATCTCGACTGGAAACACTTAGGCATATAGAAAAACAACGGAAAGACCAAGAAAAATTAAGGTATTTCATGCTTTTCCTGTCATTGAGAGTAATGTAATGCTGTCCTAGGGATTATATTTTCATGATTGCACGTGATTTTACTCGTCATCTGTGTTAAATATTTGCTAGCCATCATGCATGCATTGACTTTGCTTCTTCTAAGCTCAGCTTCCTGTTGTATTGTATCTACTAACACTTGTTGATATCAGAGGACCCTCTGTCCCAGCATATCATGAATGATATCTTAGGGTTTTGTCTGTATGTCTTTGACTTTTTAAACAACTTTCAAGAAGTATGGTCCAGATTAGAGATACTAATTATCACACCACCAAGAAAAAGTGCCCTTTGTAGGATGAGTAAGTTCGTTTGTGTCTTGTAATTTGCAAAATTAGAAATTAGTTTCACTAGGCATTCTGTTTTCCTAATACAACTCTCTTGGACGTTCAGCAGTATGCTTTCACTTCTGAATTGTTTAGATATAATTTGGTGATTTGTTAGAAGCTACAATGCTTAAACTGTTATTCTCAGAGAGGCTTTTTAAAAGCTAAGCTCTGTGTCATTCCATTTCATGTCATTGCTCAGGTCTAGTATGTAAAATGTGCCACTTATGGAAATACTTCTAATTCCTGTGCTTGGTAATGTGATCATTTAGTTCCAATATACCCTCATCTGCATGGCAGTTACAGGAGTGAAACGCAGCATCTCATCCTGTGATGATCAACTGAGAGCAAGAAACTAAAAGATTGAAAAAGACTGTTAGCAATCACTGCTGCTTTCATGCCATTTTATTCATTAGACAGAATGATAGGGAGGTATCAAAATGAGAATTGAATTTTATCCAAAATGCTTATCTGTAAACTTTGGTGGTCTGTACACAGAGAGTCTGCTGGAGGCTTTGGGGAGAGCATTGGAATAGCGTCAGAAAATTGTGGGGTCATGTGCTGACTCTGCCACTTACTGTCTGTGTGATGTTGGCAAATACCTAACTTCTCTGTTTCCTCGTCTGTTAAACGGGGCTTCTCGTCCCTGTCTTACCTACCCCACTACGTTGGTAAGAGAATCATTTGAGCTAATAGATGTAAAAGTGTTTTTGCAGATTTAAGAACCTTCTGAAATGGAAATTCTACATGTTTTTATATAACATGTATTGTATTTCTGACATCTATGCACATGTACACACATATATACACTCATGTTTATATTTCTATACATATGTAAAATGTATATATAGTACAATATATTGTGTATTACATTGTATTGAGCCTGAAGCCAGGAAACATTTTTTTTTCTCTCCCTGATAGCCTAAAAAAAAATCCAGCTGGATTGGATAAAAGTCCCAGTCACTGCATGCGGGATGCTGCAGTGTATCCAGTTCTATGGGTCCCTGAGATGTTCGTGCTTCTCCTGGTTGTCCCTTAATTGTCCTGGGTCATAGAGAATAATGTAGTGCATGGACATATTAACTTACTGGACCTGGGGACCCAGTTTAAAATGCAGAAAAATGTGCATAAATTTGCATTTTAAAATACAATTAACTGATACAAAATCTGTATTAAAAGAATAGAAATCCAAGGCAAAGAATTGCCTACAGTCCATCTTCTAAACACATTTTATGTCTGGTCTTCCAGGACTTGTCCATATATGCCTTTTTAAGTTTTTATGTATCTTCGGTAATTTTAAATAGCTAGAACTTGCATTTGACACTTTTCTTTCATGCTATCCCATGAATCTTTCCTCTCTGCACATTTTTTTTTTCCTCCTGTCTCTACTCCCTTTGGTAATGAGTGTTAGCAGGCTGGGATCCATCCCACCGGAACTTTCTCCACCCTGTAAAATCATATAAATCATCTCTGCAAATGTTTGATTTGGGATCTTTTTTTAAAAAACACAAAAATGGACTTCTCTTTTATGTATTTGTGCTCACTAAGTACATCATCAACATTTCCTATCACTTTTTAGATTAGCAGATAAAGAGCAAACACATTTTTAAACAGGCACAAACTATTCCATAGCATGAGTATACCACAATTGAGCCATTGATTCCAACACTGATGGGCATTCGTCATAGTTCTGGAGTTTTGCCACTACAGATAGGACTGTGATAGACATCCTTTTGCGTAGAGTCTTATGTACTGGTATTTTTATTTCTACAGAATAGAATCTACTTGGCATTTTAAAAATTATAATTTTAACTAAAGCAGAGGCTGTATACACAAATGGAGAATTGACAGTTATCTGGGTAAATCATGCATAAAATAGACTAATTTAAATATTCATGGATGCTTCACGAAAAGGAGCCCCCCCCCCCATTTGAATTATTTGCAAAATTGCCTTGGTCACATTTTTGCTTTACAGATATAGATACAGTCTTACAGAAATCTGGCTTGATTGTCAGTTCCCAGCATAGAAGGAAAATAATGGACTTCATGACAGTGAATTGTTGATGTATTCACAAATATCTGATCAATTTTTCTTAAACTGTTTCACAAAGATATTCCTTTTACATTCTCTTTATTTTTCTCCCTCCCCATTGTCTTTTCTTCCAATCTTAAGTGAAAAGAAGAAGAAAGTGAAACCACCCAGGATTTTGATCACCAAAGACGGGAAAGCTTTGAATGTAAATGACCCCAAGTACGTGAGGCCAAAGAGATACTCAAAGAAGCAAAATGTGTGGTGGTGGTGATTTCAGTGGTTTATAGTTGTAGGTTTGCTCTTTGGAGAATATATCTAACTGCTCTTAACAAGCCTGATGAGCCTAATAAAAATACCCTTTTGTGCATATTTGAAAGCAGAACATCTATGATGTTTTCAAGTGCATAGCATTAGACTTCATTTTCTTGGCATTCAGAACGTGATCTTGACATATGGAAATCTAGTTATTTATGTATTCCCTGAAACTTTGGATCATATACAGTTTTCTGCCAGCAAATTCCAAGTGCATTATTGTTATGTTTATTAATTTTTAAAGTTCCACCATGAACAAGCTGGCTGAGAATACTGGTAACCTCTCCTGTGTGTCTGTCTACTTTACACTCTGGGCAATGTCTACAAAGTATTTGAGGGCCAGGGAAAGAAACTGATATAGATAATTCAATGGTGTTGATGAGAGAGAGAGAAAATATTCAAACTAGAAATCCTCTGGTATAATAATATCTACCCTATTTGGCTGTCTTAAAATTTAAAACTAGCAAAGCAATAATAAAAAAAGAAAAGAGAAAGAAAGAAAAGAAAGAAAGAAAGAAAGAAAGAAAGAAAGAAAGAAAGAAAGACAGAAAGAAAGAAAGAAATCCTTTTATAGCCAAAGTACAGACCAAAATGCCTTTGGACTAAACCTCATTGGCCTCATTTCATTGCTCAAAGCCTGTTTGTGTTCCTTTCATTTTCTATGGCAGGACCAGGGTAAAGGGTCTCTCTTGATTGTTCCCAGGTATTATTTATTTCTCTGCATAGCAGTCTCTTTTGATGGGCAGTATTTGTTTTTTCATGGGTTCGAAACCTAAGCTTGAGAAAGGTGGAGTGACTTGCCCAAGCAAATGGCTGGTGTGTCTGACTTGCTCAGGCTAACCCAGTTCTAGTGACTTCCATGGTCATTTATATCTGCCACAAAACACGTCCCTCCTTTATCCTGCCCAAATTACTGTAACACAAGACACAATGCTAGGCATGAGGATCCAGCAGTGAATATGACCTGGGTCTGTGTTCGCTGAGCTCAGCAATCTAGTAGGAAGACTGTCTCTCTTCAGCCTACAGCAGGGTCTGACTGAGACCCTCAGAGCTCTCTGGGCCCCTGGTGAGACTATGTCTCCTCATACCACACTGCCCATGTTACCTGACCCTACTGCTAACTCTCTTTAGGGGGATTCTGTGAAGCACTGAACACCTACCACCTCCCCTTACCACTGCCTACTTCCATCCTGCTGTAGTCACCCTTCCCCACCCTCCTAGGTCATCTGTCACCACCTAGAAAGTTATTCCCATGTGGCTCTGTACACCTCCTAATCTACTTCATTCTCTTCCTTCTCCCTGAACCCCCTTCTTCACAGCCACCGTACCCTCTGGAGCTTGTGCCTCATCAGCAAAGCCTCTGTCCTCAACCTTTTCTCTCAATGTCCCTTACTCTTTCATGAATGGACATGAAGGATTTTGCTTCTATAGCTGCCCTCCTTATTCTTCCTCACTACATATACCACTAGGAAGGTTGTACCTCACAGCCACCTTCAGACCATTTCTCTTCCCTTTCCCTAAAAGTTCCCAGCCCCTGGGAGCATAAGCCATCTAGATATACCACCCTTGTCCTTCTGCAGTCATGGACTTAACCCCTGCTCAACCCTCACACTCATCCTCTGCCCCAGTCACTGCAGGAAGACTGTAGCACCCAGACCAGCATCTTTGTTTCTGCCTTTCCTCCCATCATCAGTCATATGACTCCATCCTCCCTGTAGACCATCCAACCAAGCCTTAGCCTTTCCAGCCCTCCACCGCCTCACACTCTGCCATCATGTCCCCCCTCAGCCCAGCCACACAATCCACTTTTATTCTCAGATTTGCCATCTTCCATATATCTTCCACCTCTGGAATCTTCCAAGTGTCCTGCAGGGTACCATCCCCTGTGCTCCCAAGGAGCTCCCTGCACCCCAACAATCACCCACCCCCCCGTGAAGACCAAGAATCAGTTCTTGGTCTTCATGAACTTGCTGCCTGCCCTTTGCCCCTCATGTTCTCACCTTCTGTCACTCTGCTGTTGTTTTATTGTTCAGATTCGCCCTCAACTCTCTTATCCTTCTTTTCTTCCCTCATGTTCATTCTCACATCCTCATCTCCACCCTATTTAAATCGTACATGCCAAACATTCCTGGACTTGCTCTCATGGATGACTGGAGGAAAACATCCAACTCTACTTGCTGGTCTTACTATAAATTTACTACCATGGATCTCAAGTGGACCTCCAGTAATCATTGTATTTTCCTGGATCATTCATTCCCCAGTCTCCCGTAAGCTGCTTTCACACCTGTGCTCCCTTCTTATTTCTGTTTTGTGGTCCTAGCTGGGGACCTTGTTTCTTACTCCTTAGAGAAAACAGAAGCCATTAGAAGTTTTCTCATCCAATTTGTCAGCATCCCTAGACCTGTACCACATATTCTCTGTTCTCCTGCTGCAGTGGATGAACTTCCTCTCCTCAGGAAGAGGACTTGCTGTCAAGGACTTGCATTGACCTCTTCTCTTCCGTATCATTTCTCTCCCTCCTACTAGGTCCATCTCATCAGTATACAAATGCTGTCTTATCATCCATCTTAAAATAAAAACAAGAAAACTCCCTTTCTCTAGTTCGCTCAGTGTTAAGAGCCCAACACAGGGCTCCATCCCAGGACCCTGAGATCATGACCTGAGCCGAAATCAAGAGTTGGATGCTTAATGGACTGAACTATGCAGGTGCAACCACCACCTCCTGTCATTAATTTCTTCATATAGCAGTTTCTTCTCTTTGCTTCTGATTCTTTGACCTTACTATGGCTCATCTTCACAGGCTTTGCTGGGTTCTCTTTGTGATGTACCTAAGTGCTCCAGGGCCAACTCCTCAGCTGCCTTCTTGTTTTACATCAACTCTGTGGGGTTCTCACCAAATTCCACAGCTTTTGAACACTATCTTTACATTTCAACCAGACCAAACTTCTTTCTTTAACTCAAGACTTGAACATTTAATTAGTTGTTTGTCCTCACCATGTGAATATAAAGTAGGTATTGCAAGTTTTCCATGCCCACTACCACTTTCCTTCATAACGTGATTGTCCCCCAAGCATTCTCCAACTCAGTAGTGAGCATCCCTGCCTTTAGCAAGATCAAAAACCTTGGAACATCATTGATTCTTCTCTCTGTCATTTTATCAGTGACTCTATGGTTGCTTCCTTCAGTATCACCTGATACTGTGATAACATCTCGCTAACTCCATCCCCACCATCTTAGAACGTGTCATCTGCTTCTTGCCTGAACAGTTGCAACAGCTTGCTAAGTAGTCTCTGTGGCTCATCTCTTGGCCTCTCATAATCTCTTCTGTTCAACTGGGTGAAAAAGAAGAGAGAGGGGAAAGGGGGCACACTCCCTCTCTTGAGGGAAATCCCTGGAGAGGGCCAGAGCATGCTCTCCTTCATGGAGCTAAATTACATGAGTATATACAACTGTGAGGGAGGCTGGAAAGTGTCATCTTTGTTCTGCACAGCCATGTTTCTCATTAAAATCAGGGGTCCTGGGCAGCCCCAGTGGCCCAGTGGTTTAGCACTGCCTTTGGCCAGGGTGTGATCCTGAAGACCCGGGATCGAGTCCCACGTTAGGCTCCCTGCATGGAGCCTGCTTCTCCCTCTGCCCGTGTCTCTGCCCCTTTCTCTCTCTCTCTCTCTGTGTCTGTCATACATAAATAAAATCTTAAAAAAAAAATCAGGTGTTCCATTACTATGGGTATAGGGGAAGTGAACCGTGGGGAATGAATAACAATCTCTGCCATAGAAAACCTCTCTGAAATTACCTTTCAAGTGATATATGAACGGAGAGTTCAAGTTGGCTGGCTGGACAATTGGGGAATAAGCAATCAAGGCAGAGAAGCCAGCACATAAGAAAGCCCCTGAGATGATATCATGAATGCATGGTTCATTTGAGCTACTAGAGTCCCACATGGCTGGGTTGTTGAAAGCACCAAGAGGGACGGCCACACACAGACGTTCTGCTGACGGCCAAATTGTTCCAAACAATTTAGCTTACATTCTTTAATATTGTTGGATTATATATTTTATGGAATAATATGACAGGTGAAGTGCTCCAAATAAATCAACCAAATAATTCTGAATGGTATGTTGCCACAATGGAAGTTATACCTAGGAAGTTGAAAGATGTAGGACTTTGAAATCCTGCCTCTCCAGGCTCATATGGCCTCTTCCCCAGCTGTGTCAACTTCTCAGAACCTCTGTTTCATCATCTCTATGGAGGTGATAGATCATCAGCAGTGTCTCAGCATTTTCCAGGGTGATGCCAAAGTCTCCTTTTCTGAAAGGAGAAAAAAAATTGATTACAAGGAGAAAGAAGGAAGATGGGACTATTTACAACAAAAGGGATAGGGGCACCTGGGTGGCTCAGTCAGTTAAGCATCTGACTCTTGATTTCCATTCAGGTCACGATCTCAGGGTTTTGGGATTGAGCCCTGCATTGGGCTCTGTGCTTAGCGGGGAGTTTACTTGTCCCTCTCCCTCTCTGTTCCTCTCCCCCGACCCTGCCATGCTCACTCGTTCATGCTCTCTATCTTTAAGATAAATAAATAAAATCTTAAAAAAAAAACTCTAGAGGAATAGAATGCAGATACAGAGATGCAAATATGTTTACTTGCCCATAAATAATTCCAGGGTTTTAGCTTGCTTCTAGCAAATTTGAATGAAATAGAAAAGAAGACTTTAACCACCAGATGTCTCTATGTCTGCACCAATGCTAATTTTTTTGTATGTTATTTACCTTAGGAGTCTCACATGTTAACAATGTAAACAAATAATTTATGAATATATCGTAGGTTTCTGCTGAAATTTTTAAATAGCATAATCATTTTATTGTCCACCTACCAAAATAAGTTTGTCATTGGAGATTATTATATAACTATTACCAAGTTTACTTTAGAAAATGGGATGAGTCATCTATACTGTATTGCTAAAGCTATTGTCTCTTTTTCCCCCCAAATGGATTATTCCTTAGACTTGACTTCTCCTTGAAAGATGATGAAAAACATAACCAGTTCATCCTGGACCTTGCTGTCTATAGGTAAAGACATCTTATTATGGGTTTACTTAATGTCCTTTCTTTCTGTTTTGTTCTCAGTGCCATCTCTTGAGTTCTGAAGTATTTTGAAATGGAATTTGGTTTGCCAAATGAGGAAGTCCTCCTTTTTTTAAGACCAAGAACTTACTGTAATTTGAAAGAGCGTGGAAATTAAAACAAAGACAGAAGTAAATAAACCCACAATCCCAGGGCTATGAACTCTGCAGTATTTTTTTCTAAGGCAGATTTTAAATAATTCTCAGAGCTTTGCTGCTTACTCATGCTGACACCACAGGCCCCCTCGGCTTTCCCTACTGCCACTGCGCTTTTGTGTAAAGTGCTTTTCCAAAGCACTTTACAGTTAAGCCTCAGGTGAGGCCCCTCCCCATCTTTCAGCCCGATTTTAGAGACCTAGGGGTGCAACCTGTAGCTTCTTTATCTCCAGCAGATACTTTTGCCCCAGCTGTCCCACCCTGTCTCATTCCTTGAGGATTTTAGGTTTGGGCTCACTGTCCTTCATGCCAATAACCAGGGAGGAAATTGAAGCAGTCATCAAAAACCTCCCAAGACACAAGAGTCCAGGGCCAGATGGCTTCCCAGGGGAATTTTATCAAACGTTTAAAGAAGAAACCATACCTATTCTCCTAAAGCTGTTTGGAAAGATAGAAAGAGATGGAGTACTTCCAAATTCGTTCTATGAGTCCTTCATGCTTCCTACTTCAGTATCCACTTACGAGGCATCTTTCTCATTCTCCAGCCGCTTTGGGCACACCAGTGCCTCAGGGCTTTGCACCCATGTGTCCCTCTGCCTGGACCGCTGTCACTCTAGGTACGCACATGGCTGCTGCCTCATTTCCTATGGGCCTTTGGTCAGAGGTCCCTTATTATAGAGGCCTCTCTGCCCACCATCCGATAGAAGACAGTGCCTCTCCCTGCACCAGCACCTCCTTCCACCTCTCATGCTTTTTGATTTCTGTCTGACAAAACCATACATTTACTTGTATTTTTAAAACTGCATGGTCAAGGCAGGAACTTCATTTGTTTGATCCTCCCTCCTTGTCTCTCCAGCACCAACACCCGCACCTAGCACCTGGCACAACATGAGTGAATGAATGAATGAATGAATGAATGCCTGAGTGAACGAATTAATGAAAACCAGTACTGGGAGTCAGTGAACATTTGTATGCATGAATTATAATGAAGTCCTTTCTGATCTGAAGGCCTTTTCTGGGTGCTCTCTTTAATCTCCAAGTAAACCCAGTGGAGTTAGAGGGATTGTTATTCTGAAATTATCTAAAACCGAGTAAATTTTCAGAGCATAAGTCTTGTCAAAGTAAATACAGTAATCCAAGGAGCTAGGACATTAGGACATGTACTCATGGGCCAAGGGCCAATGTTGTTTTTTAATTGTGATAAAATACACGACACTTACAGTTCATCATGGCAGGCATTTCAGGTGGATGATTCATGGCGCTTTAGTGACTTTGCCATGCTGTGCAGGCTTACCACCACCGAGCTCCAGGACATTCTCATCACTGCAGAAAGGAAACCTGTACCCATTAGGTACTTATTCCTTGCTTTCCTTTCTCGACAACCACAAATCTGCCTTCAGTCTCCATAGCGTTGCCAATTCCCAATACTTCGGATTAGTGGAATCACTGATGGCCTCCGTGTCTGGCTTCTTTCACATCGTGTGATGTCTTTGGGGTTCATCTGTGTTGTTGCATGTGTCAGACTTTCCCCTCTGTTTGTGGCCAAGTAGTATCCCACTGTACAGCTGGACCACATTTCTGTTCATCTGTTGACCAGTGGATGGCATTTGGTT
Organism: Canis lupus baileyi; assembly: GCF_048164855.1. Lineage (NCBI taxonomy): Eukaryota > Metazoa > Chordata > Mammalia > Carnivora > Canidae > Canis > Canis lupus. Next base: position 31,060,118 of record NC_132851.1, on the reverse strand, counting down.
GTTTCTGCCTTTGGCTCCTGTGAAGAAGGACTAATTCTTAGTGTGCACCTTCCTCCTCTTGCCAAGATGCCCCATGACACCCCTGTTAATTCTTCTGCCCCTGCACTGCCAGCCTACCTGCTTTATAAGAGCTTCTGGCTCTTCTCCAGCTGATTCCATGTCCTCTGTCCCTGCAGCAACCCAAGCTCCCTTTCTGTTGTGTTTCATTAAACATTCTTTCATCCTTTTAAGTCCTTTCTATGTTTAGGCCATATTCCTGGAATTTAATGAATGTGTACCCCTTTCTCTTTGTAGCTTCTTGGCTCCTTCGTATTCAGTCCTCAAATGAAAACTTTCCCCATCACATACTTTTTCAAGGAATGGTGAGATTTTTCCTGTCTAGGTAGTAAAATCCTTCTCTTCCCATGATTCTGTCTGAACTAATGAAACTAAATTCCTTGTGATCTTCATTGGCACATGGATGTTTATATGAAAATTAAGTTCATTCATTCATTCATTCATTCATTCGTATATGCTTCCTGTCTTTATCCAGCAAGTATCTATAGAACACCTGCTATGTACCTGGTATAGGGAGACTGTAACTGGCACATTCTGGATACAGTCTCTGCTGTCCTAGAGCTTATGACCCTGCAGAGGAAGGCAGACAATAAACAGACAGGCATCTAATAAGTAATTACCAAGGGAGAAGCGTGCTGTACAGAAAGGGCCAGAGTTCAGCGGTGGAGACCAATGGTGTGTGCAGTCTGGTGGTTGGCAGTGCTGAGGATGGTCAGGGAAGCTGCTGATACGAACTGACAATTGAAGGGTGAGAAGCTGTGAGCTCTGCAGAGCACCAGCAGAAGATTGTTTCAGGCAGAGGAAACCAGCACGGGGAGAGACCTTGGATGTGGGGGCAGATGGACACTTTAGGAGGCCCTACGTGTGGACAAGAAGATGTGATCCATTAATGTTGTAGATATTCAACGTGAGGCTTTAGGAAACGTTGCTGATGCTTTTTATTATTACAAGAAATCTTATTAAATATAAAAGAATGATGCTTTTTTCACACCAGCTCTGAACACCAACTCCGGACTAGGCACTATGCATGTCTTCACAGCAATCTCAGGGCTTGGGCACTTCATATCCTATTTTACAGATGAAGAACCTGAGGCTTAGAGCAGTTCAGGAACGTGGTCTGAGGTAACAGAGCAGGAAAGGGTAGAGACCCTTCCTCACAGTCTCTCCCGTGTGACTGTAGACTGTGCCCGTAGCCCTGGTATTGTCCTCTCTGCCTTAACATTTGTGATTTTTGAATCATCACTGCATTTGCTCATGTTCACGATCAATATTTTTAAATGTGCAATTATACAACGTATAATTATTTGTCTAAACAAGCGAGATGAAGCCCGACTCTTTCATTTGCTCATCAAGTCAAGGAGAGCAATTGCCCCCTGATCCTGGGGTCAGGGCCATAGATGGAAGGCTTTGCTTGTTCAGCAGGAGGTGGCTCTGCAGGGAGAAGCAGAGCCAGTCTTCTTCCTGGGATGCTGTCCTGGCAGCTGCAGAACAGCTGCAGGGGAGGGAGGGCAGCTAAGGAAGCAGGAGCTGCTTCCCCAAGTGTCGTGGATTCAGCATTCCTGGCTATTCATGTCAGTCATAGGGGCTTAAAATATTCATGAAAGAACATGGCAAGCTGTTTTTTTTTTTTTTTTTTTTTTTTTCAAACCTCTGGCGTTTCAGGCCGCAGATATTTTTAGGTTGGGGCAATCAATGCCAAGTGGGTCTAAAAATGAAATTGCTGATTTATTGAATTTCCTTTGGTTTAGGGATTAGTGTAAGATAAATTCCTTAAGACCTGTTTAGCATGGAAATTGTAAGCTTCTTTCATTTAAAACGGTTCTGTACATGTTAGTTTTTATTTGTCCTTCTTTCAACTTACTGTTTTTGAAAATTGTAAGATTTGTACGTTTCATTTTGATACAAGGTATATGGACACCTCTTTGATCAATGTTGATGTGCAGCCAACTTACGTGCGAGTCACGGTCAAAGGAAAGGTAAGCATAATGGGCAGACTGTTACAATTTCAAAAGCTAAGCCTCAAACTAAGCTAGGTTGCCTCAAAAGTTATTAAAGTGATGTGAAAAGAGAGGAAAAGAAGCCCAATAAGAGAGCTCTTTTTTAGACATGTGATTTTATACAGTGGGAGTGGCATACAGCAGGAATGGTTGCTGACTAACCACTGTGAAGCTCAATGAAATTACCATTTTTAACTTGTGTCTGTCATGTTAGTACTTCTCTCAAAGCCAACAAAGTGGCTATATATTGTGGTAACCTGTGCTTGAACTCATATTTAAATAATATACCCACTTTAAATTGCCAATGATTCTATTCATAGTAGCTGTAATCTTATTATTTTTGAAATAGCATTTTTTGAGAGAGAGAAAGAGAGAACGCAAGCAGGAGAAAAGAGCAGAGGGAAAGGGAGAGAGAGAATCTTAAGCAGGCCCCAGATCCAGCTTGGAGCCCAAAGTATTGCTTCATCTCACAACCCTGAGATCATAGCCTGAGCCAAAATCAAAAGTCGTTTGCTTAACCGCCTGAGCCACCCAGGCATCTCTGAAAAGCTATTTTTTGCTGATTATGAGCATTCACAGGAGTCATGTGAAGGATTTAAAATGAAAATATGTTGATGATTTATAACAAGAGGCTTTATCTATAAATTCTTTATTATTAGCCATGTTAACATAAATGGGCCAACGGCTGTTTCACTGTTTGTGATTGATGACTGTTCTTTAGACCATTCATTACAATAGGTAAAAATAGTTCATGCATATCAAGCATAGCCCAAACATTATTTTTTTTCCTACTAAGTCTAAGCATGTTTTTAAAAATGGAATGGTGAATCTCGAATTGGTAACGAAAATACCTCATGAAGTAACCCTCTCACGTTATATGTATTCACACTCTGTGATGCTTCCTGTTTATTTTTCAGCCATTCCAGCTTGTCCTTCCTGCAGAAGTCAAACCTGACAGCAGCTCTGCTAAGCGATCTCAGACAACAGGGCATTTGGTGATCTGCATGCCCAAGGTAGGCAACGTCACTTGGATCGATGTCAAGTCTGGATAGTTTGGTTCCTGAAGAAACTTGACCTATCAGGGCTAATGATGACTTCTTTCAGTTGAGAGAGCCAGAAAATCTACTCAGCTCAGCTCAGTCAGGGGAACTGGGACCTGTGAGAACAAAGGTCTGAGACTAGGCTGCACGTGGGCTCTACGGGCACCCATCCTGCCATCACTGCACTGGTGGTTCCTGCCTCTGCAGCCAGAGTATCAGCAGCAGTGGGGGTGTATACATCCCATAGTTCTTCCAAGTGGGGCAGGCACCACCACTTTTAACCATAAAGACATGTCCCATCTCTAGTAACAAGACATGAGGAGGTAGGAGGGCTCAGGCAGGGGCAGGTCAGGGCCTTTCCAATGTTAGCTGGCTTCCTTCCTGAGAGGAGCACTAGCAGCCATTGGGGTGACATTCTATCATGTCCTTACCTTTCACTAAGATTGACAAACAGAGCTCAGAAAAAGACACAAAGAGAGGAGCTTTCTCAACACTGTGGAACCAGAGTTCCTCTGGACTAATTAGGCCAATTTAGTTGAGAAGCTCGACAAGTCTTGATTAGCTTAGCCTTGGGCACTGAAACCAATCTCTGGCCAAAGGGATGATAGTACTTTGTTTGGTTTCTATTATTTTATATTTGGCTACTCTCGTCTCATCCCATGACCTGGGGTGGGGTCAGCTGTGCCCCAGTCACTCAGGTTTCAAAGGGGAAAAGTAGAGAAGCCAGTCAAATGCTCTTGAAGAACAGGAGAATGAGGGCAATGAGTGGCTGCCACAGAGAACAAACTTGATTAACCCAGGACGTTTCTATAATGATTTATTAATCCTTCCTTTTCCCATAGCCAGATTTATAACAGATTGATTATGGGTAATCAATTATGTATTTTTACTCTCCGTCAATAAAACAGCAAATACAATTTGCTGTCAGGCAGCAAAATAACAAACACAACTGTCAGAATCACATTGTCCTTGGTGACTACAGCGAATTAAGGAAGTGCTTGTATGCTAATTAGAATAGCCTATAGGGGAATCAAAGAGATAACTTAATTACCCCAGTCCTCTGATGGACACATTTATTTGGCATTTATTCTGGCAGGTGTGAGGTGATATTTCATTGTAGTTTTGATTTGCATTTTCCTGAGGGTAAGTGATGGTAAACATCTTTTCCAGTGTCTATTGGTCACCTAGGTGTCCTCTTTGGAGAAATGCCTGTTCATGTCTTCTGCCCATTTTTTAGTTGGATTGTTTGTTTTGAGGGTGTTGAGTTTTGTAAGTTTTTAAATACATTTTGGATACTAACCCCTTATCGGTTATGGGATTTGCACATATCTTCTCCCATTCCATAGGTTGCCTTTAAGTTTTAATGGTTTATTTTGCTGTGCAGAAGCTTTCTATTTTGATGAAGTCCCAATAGTTTATTTTTGCTTTTGATTCCCTTGCATCAGGAGACATACATAGTAAGAAGTTGCTGTGGCTGATGTGACAGGTTACTGCCCGTGCTCTCCTCTAGGATCTTGTTTGTTGAGCCACTGAATTGCACACCTGAAACTAAAAGATCATGAAAACAACCTTTGGAGAATAATTTCTTGCCCCAAATTAGTTGTTTTTCGTGCAAGGACTCTAAAGTTCAAATAACAAAAACTTTTTGTTAAAAATTATCAAAAAATGCAAAACTCTAACTTGTAATTATTGTGGTTATTATTAAAAGTATATGTTACTGAAAATTAACATCTTCATAATTCCTAATGATAGAAACTTCTGAAGTCCTGAAGTTCAATCCACTGAGCTAATTATGTGTCCAGGCTTCTCACTTACTGTAGAATTGCCTGGATCTGGCCTGCATTATATAATTAGCGAGGCAACACCTTGGAATTTTAAAGCATCTTGTAAAAATCAGGTAGACACTTAGGTACAGTTTTGATCCATTCATAAAATAATGTTATCAGTACTTAACATATTGATAACCTAGTACCTGCAGAGATATCTGCTGTGGCCTATCAGTAGTTTTTAATATTCAGATACTCTAGATTAGTGAAAAGAAGATCAGATTTGATATTTAGTTTTTCCTTTTTGTGAAAATATTTGTAAAAGACAGGGCACCTGGGTGGCTCAGTGATTGAGCATCTGCCTTGGGCTCAGGTCATGATCCAGGGTCTGGGATTGAGTTCCACATTGGGCTCCCTGCATGGAGCCGTTTCTCCCTCTGCCTATGTCTCTGCCTCTCTCTCTGTGTGTGTCTCTTATAAATAAATAAATAAATAAATAAATAAATAAATAAATAAATAAATAAATATTTAAAAAATATATTTGTAAAGGATACTGCGAAGGGCTGACCTATTTGATTGTGTCCACGCTGTGATGATTATATGTGTTTATTTGTGGAAATTCAAGGATGGTCTTTGTATACATTTTCCAAGGACATAAAATTTGTAATTGAATCTACCAGGTGCCTAAGATATTTCTTATTAGACACTTCCTTCAGCATTTTGTCATAGATGTCAAATTAATTTTTTTTCTCTCTTCTCTTACTCCTAAACGAGGCTGGATCTGTGCAGACAGGGTGCTATTAGGCGAGTTTCACCAAGTCTGCTCCCTGTCACAGGGGTCATGGCTACATTTTCTGCTGCTGACATGCCACAGGGTTTTCCCAGTTCAGCTCCACATTTTTAAGAGACCTTCCCCTCATGCTACCTACAATGCCTGATGCCTCCCAACATCTGCTGCTGAGCCTATATCCTGTGGATTGATGTAATTAATACACAAATATCACGATCGCTAGCATGCTGCTAGAATTCCTCTGTCTCCACCCACCACCTTGTAATCTAACTTGTGGGTTCCTTATCTCTCAGAATGCCATCCCCGACTGTACCTCCTCCACCATGACTTCAAGGGTCAATGCCTTGGCTTGCAGTGAGGAGTGTGGTAGTGGATGAAGGTGCACTCTGACCATCTCAGAAGGGTAGCATCAGGCAATAGATCAACTGCCCATGTAACAGAGGAGTAGGAAACATTCTGTTTCATGAGGTTTTTCTCGGTCCCATTCCACGACTAGTGGCATTTCTTTCTATCTGCAGGCACTCTTTTATTCACTAGTCTTAGCTTTGGGGAGTGGTAGAGAGCATCTGAATTCCAGTGCGTGTAGCCTTTTATTACGTTACATGTATCCAGTCAGGAAACATGGCTCCTGGGTGTCATCTATCAACCAGGAACTCACTCTTTTTTTGGAGAGGAGTTAGTAATCATTTTTTTCAGCATAGCAGCCAGCATGATCATTGTACAATATATGTAAGTCAGACCAAATCACATTTTCTATTTCATTCAGAGTTAAATGCAAAGTGCCCTAATAACCTCCCCCTGCCATCATCCCTCTGACATCATAATTTTTTAAAAGATTTTATTTATTTATTCATGAGAGACACAGAGAGAGAGAAAGAGAGGCAGAGACCTAGGCAGAGGGAGGAGAAGCAGACTCCCTGCAGGGAGCCCGATGTGGGACTTGATCCCGGGACTTCAGGATCACACCCTGAGCCAAAGGCATCCCTGAGCCATCAATCACTGAGCCACCCAGGCATCCCTGACATCATCTTTTACCACTTTATTTTCTGATCATTCTAGCCATCTTGGCTTTCTTGCACTTTTACAAACATGACAAGCAGCCTTCTACCTTAGGACCCTTGCGCTGTCTCTGGCATCTAGAACAGAGCCTGGCAAAGAGAAAGTGTCCAATAAATTTTTTTTCAATGAGTAAATACCCTAAATGCATCTTTAAAATACATTTTAATATTTGGAACCTGAATATCCTTCCTAATTATTCTCTCCCCCAACTATTTCATGCATGTGTATTATTTCAGGTTAACTTTAAAATAATTTTATCTAATTCTGTCTCCAAAAATGCTGTTGGGATTTTTGTTGTCCTTGCAATTTAGAAGCAAGTGAAACAATTAAGGGAAGGGGCTCTGGAGTCAGAGAACCCAGGTTAAACCCTGGTACTTCTATTCAGCAGTTGTATGACCTTGGGCAAATAATTTTTAATCCTTTTGTGCCTCAGATTCCATGTCCATAAAATGACATTAACAATAATTCATACCACAAAAAGTTATTTTGAGGATTATGCAAATTAACATGTAGCTTTGCATATGTGAAAAGAGCTTGGGACATAATACACCATGAATTCCTGTTAATTCATGTTACTCATTGTTAGTGGCAACTAATGTTCCATTAATTAATAGTATTCCTTTCTCTGTTAATCAACATTTTTTATTATTGAAATTGCATTGAATTTATAGATTGTTATAGGAATTCATTAATATATTTACATAATCAAAACTGTGTTTTCAACAATGTATGTTTCTCCATTTATTATTCTTATTTTATGTCCCTCAGAAGTTTTTTTGGTAGCCTTCTCTCCAGAACTGCTATGTATTTTCTGAGGCTTATTTATGGATACCATACATATGATTTCCATCCTCTTTTGAGCAGGATTATCCCCCATCACATTTTCTCAGGATTTATGCTTGGTCTTCAGTATGTTTTCTTAAATGTGTGGTCAGACTAAGTTATACATAAATAAACAATCTTACCACCATCAGCCTGGGAATATTTGGCAAATGATCTCATTACAGTCCAGCTTAACAAGATTTAACTGAAATTTTGTATTCACTGAGAAGCTTGCTTCAAGTCATTAAATTAAACTCCCATCTAGACTCTCAATTGACAAGTTACAGGAACACTCCAAGAATATGCTTCATGATTTCCTTTGGGTGTTCTTTCAGAATAATTAACTGAGATTAAGGAAGTTGCTATCCGAACTGAACAGCAAATTATATTTACAGCTTCAGTTGGTGAACATCTTCCTTGATTCTGCTGTATTGAGCACTGGAGGTGAAGGTCACATATTGGGGTCAACATTACAGACCACGATCCTAAAAAAGTCTCATTATTAGTTGGACACGTATTTCTCAGCACTTTCCCTCTACCCAAATATACTCAGGTGTGCCCAGTAGAAACTTAGTTTTATTCTCTGATTATTAATTTCAAGTGGGTCTGAAGCAAGGGCTGCCTACTCATCCTGCTAGGTTTTCCTGTTCCATTCATACTTATACTTTTTCAGAACGGTATTTCTTTTCCTCAGCTCATTTCTCAAACCTCTAACACTGAAAATACAGAAGCAGCAAAAGGCCATTTCCACATATTCCAACTGTCACATCTTCCCTTGCTTGGCCTCCCTGGCTTTGCAGATTCAGTGAACCAGCTCTCTGTGATCAATCCAAACTCTCCAGACAGATATGAGATCCCATTTCTACTGACTCTAGAAAGACCTTCCTGTCTCTCTGACAATTTTCCCTTCTCTCTACTTGATCATTGATTTTCCCCTTTCTGCATTCTTACATTAGAAAACGTGCTAAAACATCTTCCTTCTTTAAAACAAAATGGTACAAAATAAAAACATCCCCCTCTAGTTAGTGCCCTCATCTGCTTTATAGCAAAACTCATGTAACAGACACCTGTATTTGCTGCTTCAATTCTTTCCTCGTAATGTCTAAAACCAACTCCAACTAGGAATTCACCCTCCTGCCTCCCCTCCATGGAAATATTTCTTTGAGGTCTCCAGTCACCTCCGCATAACTAACCCAGCTGTCAGCCCTTATCTTCTGATTTGTCCTTTCAGAAGTGTTTTTCACCACAATCAGTCCTCTGTTTGTAAACACTTGTTCACTTGGTGTTAGATACCCTGCTTTCATTTGGTTCTCTTTCTAAGTCACTAGATACTCCTGCTCACTGGATGTCCTCCGCCATTGACTACTTATTGCTTTGCAGATTCTTTCTCATGCCATGATCTAGGAAAGCTGGCCTGTCAATCATTCAGTTCTGGGACCCCTTTTCTTCTCTCTGTAAACTCATTCCCTACATTAATCTTATCTCAGCTCATGACTTTAGATGACATCTAGAGCTACATCATCTGCTGGCTGCCAATAAGGTCCTCAGGAACAATAATCACGCTGAGCAAAACTGAGGAAGATGGACTATATATTTTAAAGATCTTAACAGTAGTAATGCCTAATAGGATAGTGAACATTACTGTCTGCTGATCCAGAAGGAATGGCTTTCAGTGGTCACACAGGTGAGAAGAAAAAAGTCCAAGTCCATGGGTGGGGCCAGTAAACCACACCCATTTTAGGATATGACACTGAGGGAATGTAACCTAGGAGTAAGGTAACAAGAAGCCAGCCAATCCTCAGAAGGTCTAGCAGCCTATCCCAATGGCTATCGAAATGGCCCTAAAACTGAGCCTTGAACTTGAGTGAAGGTAGTCTCAGATGAGTACCATGCTTGACTATACATATATATTTTAAATAAGCGTCAAACACATAGTCAAAGATAAATTAGGCTCACACAGAGACTTGAATGGGATCCAGTAGAAACCCCACCAGTGTTTTGGAATCTGGTTATGCTGGGTTGCTGCTTTTCTTCCTTGAGGGGAACCTTGCGAGTGCCACTTATCATAGATATTAAATTGTGAGATACAGATTGTAAAACACTGTTTTAATATGAGATCTCCTAGAAGTAGAACCTAATATAGGGATGTGAGTACAGCAGTTTCCTTGGGCAATAAGGGACTGCTGGTCTGGAAGTAGGGAAGAGAAGGTTGCCAATAGAGAGTGCTCTATCAAGCTAGCTACGCCAGTGGGAAAGCTCTAGGAGATATTGTAAAACACAAACCTCGGGATAACTCTACCTAAGGGGGGATGGAACTGGAATAGTGTTACACCAACCCTGAGGATCGGGCTGATGGCTTCTCCCTATGGTAGGAGTGAGGAGCAGGAGGTGGTATAAAAGCCCCAGCATTCTGAACCACTGCTGGCAAGAATAACCATAAACTCTTTCATGTCAATAGAGGATATTTCCCACTGAGACTATCTCTAGCAAGATTGTAAAAGGATATTTTCTTTTCTTTTGAAACATCATTATCATCCTTGATGTTTGTCCTAACTTAATAAAATATCATTTTCAATTTTAGGCTGTTGTGTGAAGATGATCATCCATGGGGAGCTGTCAGATAAGATTGCATTAACAAGTATAAAAGAATTTTGGAGGAACCATTTGATAGTTAGATTTATTCTACTTTTATTTCAGAGCCATGTAACTGTCTTATGCAACTGTCATATTGATTTTACATATAAATGTCAGTAATTGCACCTTCTAAAATTTTCCTCAGATTACTTGGGTGTCTTTGGAACCAAAGCCAGTATTCTTATCTTCTTATCCTTCTTATTTTTCTGATCATTTTTTCCAAAATATAATTTTTTTTTGCTGTGGGGTATATATTTGTTTGAGATAGAATATACTTTAAACTGTTTAACTTATAAAGATATTTTCATCTGTTCAAAGATTTTTAAATAACATGCCTCTGGTAATTTATGTATTTTCTAATATTGTGGGTTAATCATCTTTCTTTAAATAGAAAAAAGATCTTGTTTTCTTTCAAGAAATCTTTTTTATTAGACTCAGTGAATTACATGCTTCTCTTAGTAAAGTCAATCAGAGCACAGTAGAGAAATAATGAAGTTATTAAAATATCAACGATGAATTTGGATATATATAAACTTCCTCTAATGCTAGAGGAAAATTAAAAATTATATTGGCTTTGAAGTTTTGCATTAGTAATATTCCTTTTTGGGAGTCTGAACTTCCCATTTTTGAATGTTCAGCACCAGAACTCTGGATAATTAATAAATATAAATACCAGAAATATGTAAGAAGGTAGAGGCTTTGCAAATGACCCAGTTCCTCTGTAGTTGATATAGGATTGGCTGGAGATGTCTATTTCAGTTGTAGGGCTGAGCCTTGTTGTGAGTACTGCTCACGCAGTAACTGGACTCAACTCCCTTGCCCTCAGATCAGACAAGTGGCTCACATCAGCATCGGTTAGTATCTAACCTTAGGAAGCTCAGAAATTACTTTTGAGGCATGGGTGAGCACATCGCATGCATATACTTGAGCACAATGGTGGTAGAGAAAAGACATGCCGCACCCATAAATAAATTATATGGAAGTTATTCCTATCAGATGAGGGAATTATTTAGTGTGTGTGTGTGTGTGTGTGTGTGTGTGTTGCCACACATGGAAGTAAGGCACTAGAACTCAGAAGACTTTCTGTCAAATTATGAAAAACTTCAGACAATTACTAAATTCTTAATTAATCAAAATATTTATTCAATTCATCAAAGATTTATTAAGCACTTAGTACAAATAAAGCACTGTGTGAATTACTGTGGAAGAGACAAAAAAATGATGTGCATCTGCTGGGGCTTTCTTCCTGTCTCCTCCCTGATGAATCCACTGACCATGACCTCCTGCAGACCCAGCTCTGTCCTCGCCCCGGTTCCTGAGTCTCAGTTTCAGACAGACTCAGATTCTTCATAACTGGGTTCTTTTCCCTTTGGCTTAAAGTTGAAATTTTGTTACTGGCTCAGAGACCAGTGTCATAGTTATAGCTATGGGATCTCCTAAGGTTCCCCAAATACCTTTTCCTCCAATTAGACCCAGCACCAACAGGGCCCAGCATGCAAGAAGCTGCAGCTCTCATAGAACTCCTGCCTCTTCCCCATTTGTAGACATGAGACGGGAACAGGCTGCTCTAGAGGGTCTTTTCTATTAGTTCTATTAGTTCTATAGTCACCATCTGTCTATTCATCCATCCATCCATTCATTCAGACATTCCATATATTTTAATGAGCACCTACTGTGTGTTCTGGTAGGTTCTTAGAACTGCAAAGAAAAAGAAGGATTTGCACTGCATTAGGTATCCTGGGGATATCTTCTCGTGGAATCAGGACTGAGTCTGTTATAGCTCCCGTAATGTTGCTTGAACAGAAAACCTAAGGAGGGCTTCTCATTTCTCAGTTCCCGTTACCCCCTCACCCATTAGCCTTCTACTACTGAGATGCTGTCATCTTTCTCCAGTATTTCAATAGTCTTATAGAAACAGTGGTTATTGTTTTTGAATGAGGTTTCAAAAGGAGTCAAAAGGTTATTTTCCTTGAAAGAAGTAATGAAGACGATGTAAAAAGAAAGCTGTATGATTTTTAAAACTTAGATTAAAACATGAAGATAAGAAAAAATGGGGGTGGGGAGAACAAACATGTATAAATACTTTCACAACCACCAAATATATACCTTGAACTTTTTTTGAGTATAGTTGACACACAATACTGTAACATTAAATTCAGGCGTGCAACTTAGTGATTTGACAAGTTTATACGTTATGCTGTGTTCGCCACCAGTGTGGCTACCATCTGTCCCGTTACATCATGATGACAGTATCATTGACAGTATTCCCTGTGCTGTGCCTTGTATTCTTGTGAATTATTTATTCCATAACTGGAAGGTTATACCTTCCACTCGCCTTCACCCATTTTGCCCAAACCCCCAGCCACTTCCCCGCAGCCACCATAAGTTTGTTATCTGTATTTATAAGTCTGATTGTGCTTTTTGTTTGCTTATTCACTTGCTTTTTTAAGATTCCACTGATGAGTGAAATCATGTGTCTTAAAACTTAGATTAAAACATGAAAATAGGGAAATTGGAAGTAGGGAGAACAAACATGAACACATTCATAACCACCAAATATATAACATTTGTCTTTCCCATTCTGACTTATTTCACTAGCAAAATGCCCTCTAGGTCCATCCATTTTGTCTCAAATGGCAGGATCTCATCTTTTTTATGGTTGTGTAATATTCCACTATGTATACATACCACATTTTCCTTATCTTTTTGTCTATTGATAGACACTTATGTTGCTTCCATGTCTTGGCTCTTGTTTTGTTTTGTGTAGCCCAACATGGGGCTTGAACTCACAATCCTGAGATCAAGACCTAAGTTGAGATCAAGAGTCAGATGCTTAACTGACTGAGCCACCCGGGCACCCCTGTCTTGGCTGTTGTAAATAATGCTGGCATGAAGATAGGGGTGCACATATCTTTTCAAGTTAGTGTTTTTGTTTTCCCTGGGTAAATACCCAATAGTGGAATTATTGGATCACATGGTATTTCTATTTTTAATTTTTTTGAAGAACCTTCATACTGTTTTCCACAGTGACTGTATCAATTTGCAGTCACACCCACAATACATGAGGTTTCCTTTTATTCCACATCCTTGCCAACACTTGTTGTTTCTTGTCTTCTTGATTTTAACCATTCTGACAGGTGATTAGCTCATTGTAGTTTTGATTTGTATTTCCCTGCTGATGAGTGATGTTGAGCATCTTTTCATGTTTCTGTTGACCATCTGGATATATCCTTTGGAAAAATGTCTATTTGGGTCCTGTGCCCATTTTTTAATTGGATTGTTTGTTTTTTTGGTATTGAGCTGAATGAGTTCTTTACATATTTTGGGTATTAACTCCTTACTGGATATGTCATTTGCAAATATCTTCTCCCATTCAGTAGGTTGCCTTTTAGTTTTGTTGATGGTTTCCTTTGCTGTGCAGAAGCATTTTGTTTCAAGTAGTTTCAATAGTTTACTTTTGTTCTTGTTTCCTTTGCCTCAAGAGACATATCTAGAAAAATGTTCCTATGACCAACGTCAGAGAATTGCTGCTTCTGCTCTCTTCTAGGATGTTTATATTTTCAGGTCTCACACTTAGATCTTAACAGTGTGCTGTGCTTGTGTTGAAATTAAATTTAATATTAAATATTTTGAGGGAAAATTACTGGAATTCAAACGTGTAAGTTATAAAGCATTACAGAAAATGAATGAAAACAAAAGTGAATACAGTTAGGAATAGAAAGACATGAGGAAAGAAACAAAATCAGAAAATTTGTAAGAAAGTAACAGACATAAAATCCATTTTGCTGTCCAGTTCACAAGAACACACCTGAAACTAAAAGACTGGAGACAGGTAAAGAAAAGAATGGACAAAGCTCTAATAAGTGATTGTAACAAAATTTATAGAGTTTTTAAAAATATTTTTTTAAATTTATTTATTCATGAGAGACACAGAGAGAGAGAGAGGCAGAGACACAGGCAGAGAGAGAAGCAGGCTCCCTGCAGGGAGCCCGACGTGGGACTTGATCCCGGGGCCCCAGGATCACGCCCTGGGCTGAAGTCGGCACTAAACCACTGAGCCACTCGGGCTGCCCAAAATTTATAGAGTATTTATGGCAAAATGAGTATCAGACATGATAGAAGAATTATTCTATAATAATAAAAATATTACATAAAATAAAGATCCAATTGCCATATATTCATTAGATTGTACATTATTTAAGTATGTAAAGCACAAGGTCTTATAGACAAGAATAAACAGAATCAGCTCCAATTTCTGTCTTTGATAAATTTATGATCATCAGAAAGTGAAACCATTTATTATTTGAACAATATAATTAAGATTATTTTAAAAGTTCATAATAGATGAAACCCTATGAAACCTCATTTCATTTCCAAAGGAAAGAATTATAGAAATTACATTTAATTACGAGTCAATAGATATAATATTAAGTATTAAATACAGAGTAAACCAATAAATAAATTGAGGAATTCAAAATGCTGTCCTAAAATGCTGTTAAACATCAAAGGAAATAAAAAATATTATTTGGAAAATAAAAAATGTAAATATTAGCAAATTGTATAGGCTTTAGAACCAAAGATATTTTATATGTAGCCACCAGCTGACAAGCCAATTGAATGCATAAATCAGCATGACTAGTTTCAAATGGCCAGATGAACACCTAATTTCTTTCTTCACACTTGCTCCTCCCACAGTCATCCCTGCAAAATGGCGTCATCATATATACTCAGTTGTCCAAGTCAAAGATTAGAAGGTGTCCTCGACTTACCTCTTACCCTCACAGGTACAGCTGGTTAGCACTACCACCCAAACACATCTTGAATTCAGTAACTACCTCTGTCTTCCCAGCTCACCCTTGTCCACACCAGTGTCATCTTCTAGCTTGACCACCTCATAAGGCTGCTCCCTGTTTTCCCCACTTCCGTTCTTTCCACCTTTTAATCCTTTCCCCATACAAAAGAAAAAATGACCTTTTTAATTATTTTTTAAGATTTTATTTATTTATTAGGCACAGAGAGACAGAGAGAGAGAGGCAGAGACACAGGCAGAGGGAGAAGCAAGCTCCATGCAGGAAGCCCGACATGAGACTCGATCCCTGGTCTCCAGGATCATGCCCTGGGCTGAAGGTGGCGCTAAACCACTGAACCACCTGGGCTGCCCAAAATTACCTTTTTTAAAACATAAATCAGATTATTTTATTCTTATGCTTAAAACCCACCAATGGCTTTCCCTAGCACATCCCATAAGTGTGGCTTGTGAATCGCATCCAGAAAAACCCTGGGATCAGTAAGACTATTCTCAAAACTTGCCTGATCTTAAGAATCACCTGGACAGAGCTTGTTAAAAAAACTAGATTCCCAGGCCACTATCTGCAGGTACTAATTAGTTGTTGTGGAAATGTGTGTTTTAACAAGTACCCTGAGGTGTGAGAAACAGGGAGTAAGTCAGTTAAGGGTCTAATGAAAAGTCAGGAAACACTTAAGTACTGAAAAAATATATAGGAAGTATATACAGCAATGTGCCACATAGGAGTAAATCAGGAAATGTATTACATGGAAAATAGAAGATCTGAGATGCCAAAGAAGGGAGAGTAAGACCACCCAGAAACCCATAACATCAGGTGGCTACCTCCACTCCCAGGACAGAGGGAGGAGGTGGTGATGGTGGAAACCACGCATCAGCGTCACCTGAAAGAAACCAGAACCACAGAGGCCTCTTGGGCAGCCACAGAGTACACTCTACCACTGCTGGAGGAGGCATTCACGCAGGTAGGGACTGTGGGAGAGGCACCAGGAGCCTCTTTCTTAGACCACCAACCTCCCTCCAGTGTTTCTCGATGGGCACACCCAGCTGGAAGCCATGCAACGTGGGAAGCTGGGTAATGAGGCCTGGAGGGTCCATGTCCTTCATCTCCCCAGAGTGGAGCAGAAACAGGCCAACAAGTGGATACAGCAGCAAACAGGCTCAGCACCTGCATTGTGAGTTTGGATTCCATATCACATCCTCATTAAAATACCACAGAGGCTTAGCCTGGAGAGTATGAAAGTCAATTATTAGGGTTAAATTCTTTTAAGGGCAAATCTCCATTTGAACTTTCATATTCTCCTTATGCAGGGGCAAACTGTGAGTAATGGATTGTGTTTCATGCAAATGATGCCTTCGAAGACGATGGATAAGTGCTAGGTGATCCTGGATGCAGACTCTAAAACCTCCTTCCTGGGGGACAGAGGGAAGCTAGAGAAATATACACGTATACACGTAGTTGACAGGCCAACAGGAGCCCAGAAGAGCAGATTAGTTAGCCAGCAATTGACAAGTAAGTATTCTGACAATAAATGTGAGGACCAGGACACACATTTACCCAGTTCCCAACAAAATTACATGCCGTTAGTATTTTCAGAATAAAGTTTGGGGTAAGGAAGAAGCAATTGAACTGTAATAGTAAAAAAAAAAAAAGTATATTTTTACCTAGTGATGAAGGAAGCACTTTCTTTCAAAAACCGCCATTCCACTGGACTTAATAATTTTGCTAACACCACACACTTTGGCTAATGAAAATAAGAGTACATTGAGAATAATGCTGTTTCAGCTGAGTTGAAAAAAAAATGCAGAGATTTTCATCACCTCCTGTGCAAAGTCCAAGGATCTTAAAGTAAAATTTCCTGAAACCTGACCTCTGCCTGCCTTGTTTCCACCTATATCTGCCCAACATTCTGTGCTAGTTTGTGTGGTCATTTACCTTCCTGTCTTTATTAAGGCTTTTTCTCTACCTGAAATGCTCTTCATTCCCTACATAATCTCCATCTTCTGGCAAATTCCTGCTTATTCTATAAAACTCATATCAAACCTCACATCCTCCAGTAAGCCTTCCCTGTCCCTTCCTCCCCTGTGCTCCCACACTAGTGTATGCATATATGCCTCAATTGCACTTTCTCCAGTGTATTTTAATTGCTTGTGTGTCTTCATGTCTCCTGAGATGTTCAGGGATAATTTTTCAATCCATCATTTCCATATCTACCACTTACTCCTACGTTTGGCATATACTAGATGCTCAGTAAATATTCCTTGAGAAGATTTAATGGAGATAATAGTGGAAACTGTGTTACAAAGTGAAAATCCAAGAAAAGAGCAATTTACTTCTGATTTTCCTGAAGACTATAATTTAAGAAACCAGGGTAAATTCCCAGAAGAAAAAATTAAAAGATTGTTTTATATTTTGTTCCTCAAGAAATATCTCTGGTTTAGGTTCCTTTTTCTTTGTTCATGTGCTCTTTTAATTTACCACTACAGCAAGCCTTCACCCGGAGTCGAGTGATTGTTTGCTCATTCTTATTCAGCTTCATATAAATAAAAAGTTGAACCATGTGAAATCACTGTTTTGTAGGTCAAAAAGTCAGGTATTGGTAATTTCTATGGTTCAACCTGAAGATAAGACTCAAGAGCTGGGTCTCTCGTTCTTGTGTCTGTTTACTAAATTTTACCCGGTGCACACAATCTGGGTTTCATAGTCTTAGTGATTTCTATAGCTGGGAAAAGCAACCACATTCATTTTGTTAAAGTAGAGGTCCATGGAAAAAGCCAAGACAACCATGGAACATTCCTCGGCTGTAAAAAAGAATGAAATCTTGCCATTTGCAATGATGTAGCTGGAACTAGAGGGTATTATGCTGAGTGAAATAAGTCAGCCAGATAAAGACAAATATCATATGATTTCACTCATGCAGAATTTAAAAAATTAAACAGATGAACACGGGGGAGAAAGTGAGGCAAAGTGTAAAACAGACTCTTACTATGAAGGACGAACTGAAGGTCACCGGAAGAGAGGTGGGTGGGGGATGGGCTAGATGGGGAATGGGCATTAAGGAGGGCCCTTGTGATGAGCACCAGGTGTTTGTATATAAGTAATGAATCACTAAATTCTTCTCCAGAAGCCAATATTACACTGTATGCTAAATAGAATTTAAATAAAAACTTGAAACAAAAAAAAAATAAAGTACACTAAAAAAAAATAGGATGTAAGGGTGATATGACTATGACATCTGTCACCACATTGATTTAGCTGATCTGGCTGGGTAGGCGGGTGCCCCCTTCCTCCCTCACCATTCCATGTGCGTCCCTCCCAAAGCTTCGTGCTCAGTGGAATAGGATGACCTTCCCTGATGGAGAAGGACCATTCATCGGTCAAGGGTATAGGAGTAGCTGTGCTCCCCTGGTATAACCTCCAGACAAGTTCTCAAGGTCCATTTGTAGGAGAACATAGGGTAGTCAAGCTTCCAAGACTCCAGATACACCCAAATGAGGCACTGCATGCATCCAAATCAGGCAGATCCAAAGAAATGGACAGTCTGCCTTTCATTAATAAAGATAATAAAATAAAATAAAACATAAAAGTGGAGGGAGATTGTCTCCCTCCTGGGTGATGCCCCAGGAAGTCATGAGACTCCATCCCAGGGTAAATTTCAGCAAAAGCTGGAAAGTCGTCTGCCAGGAAAGCCTTAGAGGGGACTTTCGCCTCCTGCAGAGAAGGGGACTTGGTCACTACCTTCATGTTCACTCTCAACTTTCAACTGCATGAAATTGCATGACTCTATGTGAATTAAAGTAATACCACATCATTAAATGTTGATTTGTACCTTTGTGCCTGTCCCACAATTGAATTTTCAGGAAGCTGATTACATTTCTTTGTATGGATTCAGGAAACCATTAGGCCCCCAAGATCTAATTTATTGAACATATTTTGGCCCTTACAGCTCGTCCATCAGTCATCCCTAAACACACTTAGTACAAATGAATAAGATGTTTAGTGTCGATGAACATCACTTCCTAGAGAAAGAGCAGTGGCAGCACTGCAGGTATAATAGGAGAACCACGAGCAGTTTTTCAGGACCTGAACCTGCAGTCCTCTGCTGGGGAAAATCAGATCTCATCAGAAGTGCTTTGCCTGCCGTTCATATAAATATTGGTGTTTAAGACGACTTTTGGTGTTAATAGGAATGCTAGTGTCAATATTTTTCTTACTGATTTCTTAGTTCCTCCTAACTTTTAAACTTAAAAAGAATCCTTGGAACTAAATAAGCTGAAAATATCTTTTAAAAATAAGAAACACATTTAGATTCTGGTGCACAGCAAATTCTCTGTGAAGAAAAGTTCCAAATTTGTGATTCTATTTGCATTTCCATAAACACAGTGAATCTTTGAGCTTATTATGTGACAAATAACAGTGTTAGAAACGGGGTGTTTTAAGACTCTAATTATGCATATCATTCTTGTTAGTGCATTTACAACGTGAAGCAATATAAAATTTGTACTTTTGGCTCAAGAGCTTTTTTCTTAAAACTGGCAATTTAATGATTCTTGACTAACATTGGCCTCATTTAATATAATTAAAATATTAAAAAATAAATGCAAAGGTGCCCCTGCTCTCCGGGAACAGATCTGAGAAGGAGATGACCGTGCAGAATGTCTGTGAGGGCGTGCCCTCGGGACACCTGCCTGTGAGTGGGAGGGAAGAGCTGAGCCAGCAGCCCGATCAGGGATCAGAGAGTTTGGGATACAGGCTCCAAGTTCTCACAATCCCGTAAGGGTGCCAGGTCCCAGGCATGTTGAGGAAGGGGCAGAGACTTCCAGAACTGTAAAGGACACATAGTCAAGGGCCACAGGTGAATTAGGGGTAACTGGTGTGGATGGATGTCCTTCACCCTGAAGAAGAATCGGGCAGCCCACATATGCATTTGGGGCTCACCGTAACCATGTTCTCATCTCTTCTAGCTTGGTCAGCTAAAATTATGTAAATTTAAATAAAATTAAACCTCTGGTAGCTCAGGTGCACTAGCCACATTTCAGATGCTTGTTGGACAGCACAGAACATTTCTATCATTGCAGAAAATTCTAGTGGACAATGCTCCTCCACCCAACCATGCAGCCATGTCTCCCAGAGGTCCTGCTGCCTTCCTGAGACACTGCAGGAGGAAGGGGCCAGTTCTCATCACCCTAACATCAACAACCTCTCCCTCTGTTCCCCTCAGGTGTATCTTTTCCTTCCTGTTTGATATTAATATGACTTAATAAACCAGAACTGGGCTCAGCTACTAAAAAGTGTTTCCATGTCCATAAGGATAGGCCAGGGAGGTGAGGGCAGGAATATTTGTATTTATCACACTAGTTCAGTTAAAGAAAAGGAGGAACCCAGTTAAGTTTTAATATCAAAATAGTATAAACTGGGGAACCTGGGTGGCTCAGTGGGTTAAGCGTCTGCCTTTGGTCCAGGTCATGATCCTGGAGTCCCTGGATCTAGCCCAACATTGGGCTCCTTGCTCAGAGTGGAACCTGCTTCCTCCTCTGCTCCTTCTCTCTCTCTCTCTCTCTCTCTCTCTCTCTCTCCGCCCCCCCCCCAAGTAAATAAATAAAAATAGTGTAAACATTCATACCTTACCAACATCAACGTCTGGAAATATAACATCAATCATTAGCCAGCAAGAAATTAATGCAAAACAAAACTATGACATTCATATTGTTTAACACCTAGCAAATAAAACATTATTAACAACAACAACAAAAAAACATGTTTGATGATAGTAGAATCTGCTTCATTGGGCAAACCTTTCCATGAGCCACCTCCTTTAATTATTCAGTAAACGTTGCATTGGTAGCTTTAGTGGCTGATTCCTCCATAGTATTCTTCTATATAAGTTTTTGTTGCAGACTGTACCTCTTTTAAAATGTTTCTGAGCAAACTCTTCCAGACTTGAAATGTCGCATCCATGGCACATCCAATATTCACTGTCCTTTCCTCGCAGGGTCTCAACAAAAGCCTGGCCATTGCACAGACCATTTGTGGTACTTACAGGTATTTTTTTCCCAGTCAGGTATTCACATACACTGAACTAGTGGAGCTTCAGCAGATCTTTCCTTTCTGCATCGCACATGGGCCCTCCCAAGGAGTGTATGGGAAGGGAAAGGCATGTTCCCTGTGTGCTTGTTCCTCTGTGTAAGGGAGCTGTACTAAGTCACACACACAAACGGATTCAATTGTAAAATATGATAGATAAATGTACCAGTGCACTGTCTAAAACACTGGTCTCATACCACAACATAGGGGGATTGCCATTGAGAGCTGGTTATCCAACAAGCACTCACCTACCCAGATTTTTTGTTGTTGTTAAAGACTTTATTTATTTATTCATGAGAGACACACACACACACAGAGGCAGAGACACAGGCAGAGGGAGAAGCAGGCTCCATGCAGGGAGCCCGATGTGGAACTCGATCCCGGGACTCCAGGATCACGTCCTGGGCCAAAGGCAGGTGCTAAACCACTGAGCCACCCAGGGATCCCCTCACCTCACCAGATCTGATGCTATAGCCCACCCTCAAACCCAGACTAGGATACATTCCTTCATCTCTTTGTTCACCATTCATTTCCTCAAAAGTTTATGTGACAAACAACGGGATAGGCTTTCTGGGGGCTCTGACCAGTGGGGCATACAATCAAGAATCGCTAGTCAAACGGGAAACAAGTTACCCCATCTAATAACCGGATTAAGCGGCCAGCACTCTGATGCAGAGGTTTGATAAAGCTTGGATGGGAAAATCTGGTTTAAGGTTGAGGCTACCTCGGTGCTCCCGATTCCCTTCCCGAACATGCATGGTGAGTCTAGCATGCTTGCCTGAGCTGGCAGATGGGAGTAGGGGTGGTGACCAGACCCTCAAAGTCCAAGCCTAGTCTGTTTCCCCATGGATCTGACCACTGCTGTGCAGCAAGTAAAGTCTCAAGCCCAACAGAGAAAGGGCAGCAGATGGCCCTCACCTGCAGAGGCGTGACCCTGCCCACCAGCTCGGCGTTCTACTGTAGCAGGTGCGCGGAGCGGGGCGGCCCAGAGGCAGTGTCTCAACCACATCTGTATCCCCTCCACCGCAAACGGTGTCTGGCATGTTGCTGGCTCTCAGAAAATATTTGTTGCATGAATTAATTCACCCTGTTCCCCCTGCTTGGCCTTTGGCAAATGAAGGATAGCTTGTGGCTTTGCAAGATACAATTTGTGATATAACTTTCTCATACCACACAGGGGCTTAAAGTTAGACTCTTTTATAGAATATGTAGCAAAAATTAAAATTTTTTGGTTTCTTAAAAAAGTATAAAATATATATATATATATGGAGAGAGAGAGAGAGAATATACTTTTGAGGATACATCAGAGAGTAATGTGCCACTTAGTATGTGTTGTATTTTTATTTCAGGTAGATGGAATAATCACAGGTTGGCGACCAACCTCAAAGTCTGGGAAGAGTACCGTGGACAGCCGCAGAGAGCCCACAAACCAAAGGTACCACCTCCCCAGCTGTCTTGAGCTTTATTATAGTTCTCTTCATTGTCATTTGGTGGCTACAATGCACCTTCCCCAAAGATACAATTATTAAAAGCTTAAAAATGATTTCTGCTATGAATGTTAATGTTTGTTCCCAAAACATAGACTCTCAATTTATAGGGCTCTTGATCCCTAAAAAACAAATGCGCGTACAGACGGGCCCCAATTTCTTGTGAGGAAAATGGTAAGGAGTGGTGAAGTCAGCACCAGTGACCGCTCACGTTTACTGAGCACTCACTTTGTATCGGGCACTATTCCGTGTGTTCCACCCATATTAACACACTTAGTGCTCCCTGTTTTTTTTTTTAATTTATTTTTTATTGGTGTTCAATTTACTAACATAACCCCCAGTGCCCGTCACCCATTCACTCCCACCCCCCGCCCTCCTCCCCTTCTACCACCCCTAGTTCGTTTCCCAGAGTTAGCAGTCTTTACGTTCTGTCTCCCTTTCTGATATTTCCCACACATTTCTTCTCCCTTCCCTTATATTCCCTTTCACTATTATTTATATTCCCCAAATGAATGAGAACATATAATGTTTGTCCTTCTCCGACTGACTTACTTCACTCAGCATAATACCCTCCAGTTCCATCCACGTTGAAGCAAATGGTGGGTATTTGTCATTTCTAATAGCTGAGTAATATCCTCAGTTTACCGATACGGCAAATGAGGGAGAGAAGCTCTGAATATCTGAGGGTCTGGAGGCCGTGACATGTTGGGGCAGCTTTGCTGAGCCCTGTTCATAATGCTGCTCATGCTGCCCATTCACGGCCTGCATGTCACTTCATAAATCCTAAAACTCTCAGGGCTGCAAGGGCCAAGAGACCCCACCATGTGCCCTCCTGTCAACCTCTCCTTACATGTCATCTGTGAGCCTCTGGCGTCAGCTTCTCTCTCACGGGATCCCTCCCCGCTCTCCATATTCCCTAGTGGCAAGAAGCCTCTCCTCCATTTCCCACCGAACATTCTAGCTTTCCCCCCTGAAGACCGTCAGAACAAAGCCCAGTTTCCATAAGCAAAGTATTCTGGACAAAGTTCTCCTTATTTCAGTTCTTCCTTAGAATGCACATCCCAGGCCTTTCAACTTTCCTTCTACTTGTCATGATTTCCAGACTCTTACCATCCAGATGGCAAAATCTATTTTGAACCCAGGCAAACTATCTTTGTGATACAAATGTATATGCTGAAATTATCATCACAAAAATACCTGAACAAGAGCTATATTTATGTCTTGCATAATATAAGCAGTCAGGCATTCACATATTCCAAGTCAACTGTGGAAGTTTTGTAGATTTTCGAACATGGGGTTTGTCTAACAACAGGTGTGGAGTTAATTCCTTCTGAAAGGTGGGTTGCTGGATTTAACCTTGGAGACCCACTCTCGTATTTCTCACTTTGGTGGCTTCCACGTCAGATATACGTGTAACTTACAGAGATTCTAGGGTATTGTGCTATCATGAATATTCATGGTCCTAATCAACCTCCAACAGCATCCACACATGTAGAGTGTGAATCCAGTTTGTGAGGAATCACAGGTATGGGAAGCCCAGTCATTGCAAACAGCGTGGAGCTGGTTTTCAGACCCAGGAAGATCACCCTAACAGTGTTTACAGCCTACATTATGTTAGCAAAGCCTCTCTTGTTCATTTTCATTACTAAGAAATAATCACCTCCCAGCCACGCATAGCATATCTGTGTGATGCTCCTTAATCATTGACAAACTTCACCAACCATCCACATCATCTCAGCCTCTGGCTGGGCAATCCCATGAGCCAAACAGCTGCCTGTGGAGACTGCACATGGGAATGAGGTCAGGCAGCTGTGAGTTTGAGGGGGAGGAGGATGGAAGACATAGTGATACACCAGGAGGGCCAGAATAGGCCCGCCAACTCTCTGATAGCCAGTGACCTCTTTCCTCTTGCTGTGCAGACAGAGTGACTGGAGGGAGAAGATCCATGGAGTGAGGTTCTTTTCATTGGGACTGGAGGGGATCATGTTTTATGGGGGAGGTAACCAAGCCTGTGAACTCTTGTGGTCCCGTGACACTGTCTGATCAAGGAGGACGCAGAACTTGCTCAGAAGCTCAGAATGGGTTTATTGATGTTGAGTGCCTACTCTGTGCGACGTGATACCATCCATCCCCCGTCTTTCATCTTCAAAATAAGAGAAAACCCAGTTATTCCTAATGGTCTGAGACTGAAAGAGATTAATTTGCCCAAGATCACAAAACTGCTAAGTGATAGTAGAGCCAAAATTATAAATCTTAGTATATTCTTGGGCTTGCTTTTCTACTCTCTTCATGGTGTCTTTTTTTTTTTTTTTTAATAGACTTTTTTTTCTTTAGAGCTGTCTTAGGTTCACAGGAAAATTGAGTGAAAAGCATAGAATTTCCCATATATGTCTGCTGCCCCCACTCATGCACAGTCTTCCCCGCTGTCATCATCCACCACCAGAGTGGTACATTTGTTGCAACTAATGAACCTACATTAATACACATCATTATTATGCAAAATTCATAGTTTACATTAGGGTTCAAACTTGGGGTTGTTCATTCTTTGGGCTTTGACAAATATATAATGATATGCATCCATGTCATAGCATCATACAGAGTAGTTTCACTGCCCTAAAAATACCTGTGCTTCACCCATTCATCCCTCTCTCCTCCACCCCAACCCCTAGCAACGATCGATCTTTTTACTGTCTCTATGTTTTACCTTTTCCAGGATGTCCTGGAGTTGGAATCATACAGCATATATATAGCCTTTCCAGATTGGCTTCTTTCACTTAGTAGTATACATTTAGGGCTCCTCCATGTCTTTTCATGACTTGAGAGTGTATTCCTTTTTAGTGCTGAATAATATTCTGTTATCTGAATGGACCACAATTTATTTATCCATTCACCTACTGAAAGACATCTTGGTTGCTTCCAGTTTGGGGCAATTATGAATCAAGCTGCTATAAACACTGTGTGTTGGTCTTTGTGTGGACATAAGTTCTCAACTCCTTTGGGTGAATACCAAGAAGTGTGATTGCTGGATCACATGGTTAAGGGTACATTTAGCTATATAAGAAACTGCCAATGTGTCTTCCACAGTGACTGTACCACTTTACGTCCCTGCTAGGAATGTCTCAGAGTTCCTGTTGCTCTTCATTTTTGCCAGCATTCTGTGGTGTCAACGTTCTGGACTTTGGCCATTCTAATATGCATGTACTAGCATCTCCTTGTTGTTTTAATTTGCATTTCCCTGATGACATATGGTCTGGAGCATCTTTTCATTTGCTTATTTGCCAACTGTACATCTTCGCTGGTGAGGTCCGTGGTGCTTCTTTCAAACACACTGTTTTCTTATTATTGTGTTTGAGGAGTTCTTTGTATGTTTTGGATAACAGTCATTCATCAGATGTTTTTCGCAAATATTTTCCCCCAGTCTGTGGCTTGTCTTGTCATTCTCCCAAAATTATCTCTCATGGAGCAGAAGTTTTTAATTTTAATGAAATCCAGCTTGTCAGTTATTTCTTTCATGGATCATGCCTTTGCTGTTGTATCTAAAATGGTGTTGCCATACTCGGATTGGTTAGCTCTTCTCTTATGTTCTTTTCTAGGAGTTTTACAGTTTTGTGTTTTGTATTTAGGTCAGTGATCTATTTTGAGTTAATTCTTATGAAGGCTGCAAGGTTTGTGTCCAGATTCATGTTACATATACCCATATTGTATTATTTTTTTAGGCATGTGATATTTTGATGCTATTGTAAATGTGTTTTATTGCTAGTATATAGATTTCCAATTAATGTTTTACTGTGGTAAAATACATATAACATAAAATTCACCATCTTAAGTATTTGAAAGGGGCACTTAGTGTATTCACAATATTGTACAACCATCACCACTATGTAATGCACTTCTATGTTTGGTTTCGTAACGAGCAACCTTACCGACCTTCTATTTTATTAATTTGTTGGTTCTTTTGGATTTTCTATATGTCTATAGATAATGGTGACTTTCTTTCTTCCTGATCCTGTATTTTATATTTCTTTTTCATGCTTAGTGCATAAAGAAAGGCACCAGTACAATGTGGAATGGAGATGAGGAGCAGGCATCTCTGTCGGATAGCCAATCCCAGAGAAAAAGTTCAACATTATACTACTAAGTCTGAAACATTTTATTAGTTTAAGAATTCATGCTTTCCTATTCATAATTTGAGGTTTTTAGTTTCTATTTGTGTTCTTGTTGTTTATGGTGGTTCCTATGCAAAGTACCATTTTTCCTGGAGTGCTTGTTACTTTTGATGGCAAACTGCTCCATTGCCTTAGAAAATAGTTTGAGGGCTTCTCAGAAGCCTGGGAGGTGCTCAGCCAGGAGGCATTGGCATGTGCTTTGGGGCAGACCCTACCTGAGGACACTGCCAGTTTGGAACCACCTCACTCTAAATTCAAGATCGATGGTTTTTAACCATGGCTGCTATAAGCACATGAAGCACCAGCTGTGGTGACAACTCAGCCCTTTTCTGTCCCACTCTCCTCACAGTCCCTTGGGAGGTAGGCAGAGTGGGTTTATTTTTCATTCACTCATACATGATACAAAAACCTTCTGGTAGAGAGGGCATCCTGTCGGGCTGCCTACTTGGCATGCTCAGGACCTTGACCTCTGTTCCTACACTCTAGAAGGTCAGCAAGACCAAAAAGCACCCCTCTAGGGCCTCAGCAAATTCCCTCAGGGCAAAGGTGGCTTTGGGGATTCACTTCCTCCCTGGTTCCTCCTTTTACTGAATTCTGACCATAGGGTTCCTTATTATCTTGTCACATCTTTCATGATCTCCCTAATGTTTTCAGTGGGAGGTGGAAATCCTTGGTCCAAATAGTCTAGCCTTCTATATTACCAGAAGAAAGTTCTTTCCTTATGTTCTTTAATAAAAGGAATCAATCCTTAATGTGTTTTATGCCTAATGATTTTAGACCTTTTCTTTTGCTATTTTCTGTGGTAGTAAATATATTCATTTTGCCTTCCAGTTATTTTTACTAGACTCCAGAGGTTCTGGTTCTGACAGTCAGGTAGTGGGTAAAACTGATGATGGGCATCTGTCATTTCAGGCATCTGACATTGAGGGAGGAAAGAGCAAGGGACAAAAGCTCCTCATTTTGGGATTAGCATGATCCACAGGTGCCCCTGGCCTATCTGTTCGCTGTCTATTACCCAGACACTCATGACCAATTAAAGTCCTGCACGCAAATTATTCCTCACAATGTCTGAAGTGGATGAGCCACAGATAACTGAACTGGCTGAGGTCAGGGTCTATTGCTAAGATCCAGAAGTTGTGGGGCAAGAGGTATATGCCTGGAAGTGAGATAGGCTGCTTTTCCTCAAAGTCAACATAATTATAATAGATGAATTTACATATTTACCTAATTAAGCCACAGATATGATAGCCTTTTAAATAAGAGTATGGGGATTAAAAAGTAGAGCTATATTTAATAATGACTATAATGTCGGTCTTTGGAAACTATTATTTCCTGGATAGTTTGTAGTGTGCAATCTGGGTCTTCAGAATATTTATGGTTTATACTCTTTGTATACATTACACTTTCCTTCAGTGGGTCCATGTGTATTAGTCAAAATATTGAGAAGAATTAAAAATTCGAGTGCCTCCAGGATAGGCAGTGGCAGGAATGAGGGGGAAGGGTTACAAGTACAACAGAGGCTTACACTCTCCAGAGTTGAGTTGAACCTTCCTCCCTGCCATGCATTGCATCTGAAGGGCTCCTGGATGATGCTGCCTGTGATTTTCTGTAGGTCAGAGATAATGTCTTATTTAATTTTATGATTGCACAATAGTACAATATTTTTTCATTTATTTAACATGTATTCAGTAAAGCTATATACCAAAGATACAAGAGAAATTGATAGAGAGAGCTTTCTCAGCACCTGAGTGTATATAAATGTCCCTGCATGCAGGCTGAATCATCTGAAGCAGCAGGGTCCAGGAGCCTGATTAGCTACATGCAGGAATAAGACCTGCCCATGGTGCTTCTGTTATTGATCCTGGCTGTGGGGTTCGCCTGCTGTATTATTGAAAGATTCTCAGATGCAGGGCATCTGGCTGGCTTAGTCAGTAGAACATTCAGCTCTTGATCTCAGGTTGTGAATTCGAGCCCCATGTTGGGTGTAGAGATTGCTTAAAAATAAAATCTTTAAAAAAGGAAATAAATACATATTTTCAGGTGAGTAGAGTCTCCCAGCCCACCTCCCCTTGCTATCATGCAACAGCACTTTACTTGTCCACTCTTGCTCCTACAAGGCTCTGAGCTACTTGAAACCAGGGACGGTCTCTTATTGTGTCTCTATGCTCTAAGGATAGCTCTTGCTGATGTTTGCTGAATAAATGAATGAATGAATTGACTCTGTTTGAAATTTAATTTAAAATGGCATCTCAATTTCCTCTTGCCTTTTTTGCTCTTACAGAAGCAAGCAAATTGAGAAACTAGAAGTAGATCCTAGCAAGCGTTCCATCCCTGATGTGGCTAACATAGTTCAAGAGAAAAAACACAGGCTCCAAAGAGTTCGAGCTGAACCCAAAATTATACCAAGTGAGGAAAATCCTGACTTTGAAGATAACCCTGAAGTGCCTCCATTGATTTGAAACATCAGGCTGCATCAACAGACTCACCAGACCCAGTTTTTCCTCAGTGCAGTGTGTGTGTATACCACTTATGGGGTAAACAGAGTTATTTATCAACGTTACTACTTCAGTATTTCGACTTCTATTTTATACAGTAATATTCTTAAACTAGCTAAAACTTCAAATGTATACCTTAAAATGCTATAACTCATTTGTCTATAATAAAATGTTGGCTATTGCAAATGTTCTGTAAATCATAGAACTATTACATTAAGATGTTGATTTTCAATCACAGGACTGGCTGCTAATGCAGAGAGATGAAGTCAGAGATAAAAGGCCTGATTATTAAATTGGTACTTCAGCAAATTGGTCAAGCTCAGAAGTTAAAACCGTAATTTCAGATCAAATTGCAATGTGTTAATATGATTTTAGCAGTGTTTCAATTTTCTTCTCATGGCTATTGGTGGTAATGCCTTGGAATGATGAAGAGGAGAGCGAGCAAGGGTAGGAAGGGAGAGCCTCTAAGGCTGTAGATACAGGCTTGGCATCCACAAAATGAGGAGAAGAAGGTGGAAGGAGGGGGAAGGAGAATGGGCTGAAGGGAGCCTCAGAAGACAGTGCAGCTCTTAAAGAACCCCAGCCACTGGAAAAAAAAAAAAAAAAACCAGCCAGCCCAGCAGGAGCTTTAGCACAGGGTTGTCCACAGGAGATGAGCCTGTTGGGTCAAGGATGAGACTCTTGGGCAGAGTAGTGCCATGTCCTCAGTTCGATCCTGCTGAGCGTGGCCTCCAAGGGACTTTGGGGGTGAAGGTGGATGAATGTTGGTCTTTGGAGAGAGCTGTTACCTTTCTGTGAGCTTCACCTCCGATTTGGGGTTCCTCCTCTGTAGCCCAAGCTTAGCGAGAGGGCCTTCAAAGGGAGTTTTGAAGTGTGTCCTGAAGTTGGGGATGCACAAACTGGTGCCTGAGAAACCAAAACTGACAGGGGGCTGGAGTCCCATCCTGCCAGGAGAATCATCCGTGGGACCAGAGAAAAGCTGTGCCAGAGGAGTGGAGAGTGTGGCCCTCACCCACAGCTGGCTGGGGGCAGGAAGGTGTGAGCCTTTTCTAAGGACCAGATGTGGGTTGTCATGGGCTGCATGTGGGGCTGAGAAAGGAAGCTCAGAGGACTGGCCAGGACTGGGGATGTTGGAGAGGAGCAAACGGGGAGCCTCTGAAGAACTCATGAAAGGGGGGTTCTCCAGAGGAAGACAAGTCAGTTTCATCCGTCCTCTAGGCTGGCAGAGCAGGAAGCCCGGCCAGGCCGTGTGAGGACCATCATTCCTGTACCAGTCAAGGTCCTGGCAGTTCCTAGCCTTGGACTTGAATGGATAAAGAGAGGAAGTGGTCACTTGGCCCCAGAGGGACAGCTGAGGACGGTAGACAACTGGCAGGAACTGGGACTTTCTTCCAGGATGCAGCCCACAGGGACAAGCTGGGGGAATAAACATTTGACCTTTCCTCCTCCCCTCCAATCTCTTGATAGATTCTCACTGGCCATAAACCCAACCAGAAGCAAGGGGCAAGGGAGCCTGTCTGTGTGGCCTCCAGAGGCCATGCCCTAGGGTCCACAGCATGGGGGAGGCCGCAATGGACGGAGCCCAGACACTCCTCCCTCACCCCTCTCCTCTATCCTGCCCCTTGCTTTCCCAGGTCTGGGATGGAGCAGGAGATTCAGGAGTGCAGCCGAGGAGCAGGGGGGCAGGGTGAGGGAAGAGACACGTGTCCCCTCTTCTTCAGCAGCCTGGAACAGGGACCCGGGCCGGGGAGGGAGGGGAGTGGAGAATTTAATGCCAGGGTGGCAACTCTATGAGCAGAGACTGGGAGCACTGAGGGGCCCTCTATTCCCCAAGAGCAGGAGGAAATGTCCTAGGAGCTGCCTCTGTCTTCATCCAGGGCAGGGTCACCCTGAGAGATGAAAGGCAGAGTGGGAGACGCAAGTGCGTTGTTTTGATCACTTGCTGCAAGGTGAGCATTCCATTTTAGGCTTATGCGAATCATAGCCTGATTCTGGAATCTGGTGCCCAGGCTGCTCTCTGCTGGTCTGCCCTGGGCCAGCCTCCTCACCCCGGCTTCTGCCCATTTCTTACTTCTGGAAGACTCATTGCTTTTGCGCCTGCATCAGCTCCTCCAGGGACAGGAGACAGAACAATCTCACCGGTGGAATGTCAGCTTCTGGTCCTGATGCTCAGATGCTCTCAGGTCCACAGACTTCTCCTCCCGCGTCTCTGCTGAGGTGGCATCGAGCAGTGAGATCTGTCCCTTCTCCACCATCATGTCCTACCATGCCCCACACAGCTGTTCCCTTCTCTGCATATGCACGGCCTGCGAATGGCAGGAGACCACTGACACTGGTGGGCACGGGGACCGGGTGGTGAGGGCTGCTCAAGCCCTAGGGCCTGGGTGGCAGTACCCTCCTTCCCCTCCGCCGGCCAGCTGGGGCTGCACCACACAGCATGTGTCTGTCACCGTTTGCAGTCTGTCACAGCTTGCCTGACATTTGGATGCAAAGTGCTAGCCCGTCTCCAGTCGACGCCTGTCAGGCCAGCGTGGCTGACACTCCTGGAGCAGACCTTCGCCTGAAGTAGCTGTTCTTTCTCTAACTTTTGTTCCTCTCATGTGGTCTGGTGTTTTCCTTGTGTTGGAGATAAGCTGCAGTTGGCTCCGCTGATAGGTCTCTCCACTCTGGTGGACATTCCCTGAGCACCTACTGGGTGCCAGGAGCCATATCAGGAGACATGGAGAGCCCACTCTCCTGGTTCTCACCCTCTGTCCATGACTGCTCCCTCCACTCTTCACAGAAGGCCACCACCAAAGGTGACTCCTTCGGCCTCATCCTCTTCTCCATGGGTACCCTCCCTGTCCTGGGACATTGGGGCCCCTTCCCGTGGCTTCTGTTACTAGCTCTGGGATGATGCCCCTGGAATTCCTTTCAGGCCTTCCATGCTTTTCCTCATGTTCAGCTGAGTCCTGGTCCAACGTTCAGGTCAACCATCAACTTCCCTCTTTTTCTTGCCCCTTCACCTTATCCTGTCTTCTGTCCTCCAGCTCTTGTTTTATGCCTTCACTTTCCATTCATTCAAATTGGAAGACACCATCTGTTTCCTGTGCTCAGCATTTAACTGATCACTAAATCCTGTCTGTTCTACCTCACAAAGAGCGTCTCCTGTCTCCTCCAAGCCCATTTCCACTGCCTACATTCAATCTCCCATCAGACACTTGCCAATGGGACCCCTGCCTCACCCCTCCTCGACTTCAATACCCCCCTTGGACTGTTGCCCAGAGGACAAGATCTGGACCCCATCCTGCTTTAAGGCCGCATCTCCCACCACTTCCCCCTGGGCACCAACCTACCCACCACACCAGTGTTGTCACCATTCATGAGAACCATGTGGAGGTTATATATGCACTGATGCTCTGTTGGTGGCATCACTGAGCTGAGGTGGGTGATGTGCTGGATCTGAGAGCCCAGGTGAGCCCTCTCAGAGTTGTATGGGAGCAGGGTGATGTTGCCAAGGCCCAGGCGACAGACTAGAAGCCCTGGTGGTGGACGAGAAGGCAGGACCAAGCACAGAGGCACCTATTCCTTCACAAGAGCATCAGTTGTTGAGATAATTATAAAGAAATGGGGCCCTTTTCAAAGAGAAATTAAGACCAACTTGATGGGCCATCATCTTGCATCAGCTGCTCTGGGAAAGTGTACTTGTCCATGGTCTGTTAAAGGGAGAAATCAGGGATGCTTGAGTGGCTAAGCTGTTGAGTGTCTGCCTTTGGCTCAGGGTCTAATCCCAGGGTCTGGGATCGAGTCGAGAATCAGGCTCCCTGCCAGGAGTCTGCTTCTCCCTCTGCCTATGTCTCTGCCTCTCTCTGTGTGTCTCTCATCAATAAATACATACAACCTTTAAAAAAAAAAAAGAGAGAGAGAAATCACTGAGCAGAGTGACACAGGAGCTACCTTGAGAGCACTCAGGGTTTTGAAGAACTGGGTTGCGGAGTCTACTTATCTCCACCACCAAAAGGAAAAAATTAGAATGCCCATTCTGATTATTATTGCAACATGACAATCATTCCATACTTAGTGACATAGAACAACCATTTCATTACGCTCCCACTTTCTGCAGGTCAGAAATACAAACAATGGAGATAGCTTGTCTTTTCTCTCTTATGCCTGGGATAACTTGCAATCTGGAGGCTAGAATCACCTGGAGGTGTCTTCACTCACACACTTGACAGTTATGTTGGCTTTTGACCAGGACTTCAGCTGGGCTGACAGTCAGAACACGTGCACGTGCCGATGAGGGCTGGCCTAACTGCTCTGGGAGCATAGTGGCTAGGTTCCAAGAGTGAGCATCCCAAAAGAACAAGGAAGAAATGTATGGCAGCTTACTTCAGCTGTGCCCTGTTGATCAGGGCAGTCACAAAGGTGGCCGAGCTTCGAGTGGAGAAGACTGTTTCTACATCTGCTAGAGGAGTGACTAGCTTCCAGAAGAGCACGTGGGACAAGAGACATTGATGGAAGGATACAGTCTACCATAGCACCATTCCTCTTCCACGAAACTCAAGTTCTTTTTGGCCTCATTCCCTGCTCCCAAAGAAAACAGGAAGTGACTCCTATTGTATGAATGAAAGATAGGGACAATGGTGAGGGGGACATGTATTTAATTCTACCTCAGGACCATTGTCATTACACACACCACTGGCTGTTTCTCCTTTTCTCTAAGAGTTCTGTAAGTAAAGATACAAATCAATGCATGGCCAAATGAAGATCCAAATGCAGTCTAGAAGGGTGATTCAGAGTTATGAATGAGATCCCATTTAATGTTCCTTAAGTCATGCAGATAACAATAGAAAAGAGGATTTTTTTTTTTTTTTTTTAATTTTCTTTGGTCAGGGGCACCTGGGTGGCTGTCAGTTAAGCATCTAGCCTTCAGCTCAGATCATGATCTCAGGGTCCTGGAATTGAGCCCCAAGTTGGTCTCCGTGCTTAGCAGGGCGTCTGCTTCTCCCTCTCCCTGTGCCCCTCCCCTCGCTCATGCTCTCTCTCTTACCACCCCCAATCTCAAATAAATTTTAAAAAACTTAAAAAATTTTTTTATTAAAAAAGTTATCTCCCTCTGCCCCTTCCCCTGCTCACATGTGCACTCTTCTCTCTAAAAATAAATTAATAATAATTAAAAATAAAAAGATCTAAAAAAATAAAAATAAAAAGATCTGAAAAAATTTCCTTTGGCTACATTTCTTTGAGAGCAGCAGTGAACTGTGATAACTCTACTGAGCTGCTTATGAGTGACTATTTTGCTGGCCTTGCCTTTCCATGCTATATGATGTAGCCCAGGCCTCCGTCTCCAGACATGGGCCAATCTCAGTGTGAGCTCTTTATCAAGCATCATAGGTCAAAATATGAAAGATGAAGCTAAAGCAATGCTTAGAAGAAAATTTATCGCTTTTGTTAAACAAAAAAAAAAAAACCCAATTTTTTAAAAAAAAGATAAATTTATAACTCCCTTATGAGTATAAATAAATACATGTCAAAGATTGTACTTAATCTCTAATGACTGAACCGGTAGGATGACACAACCGGTCTCCATGAGCACTTGCATGTCAGTAGCAGGGAGGCAGTTAAGGACCTGCTGCCACAAATTCACAGACACAAGACGAGTCTGCCCACAGGGCAGCAGTCAGTTGCAATCCACCAGATGCAATCTTCAGGACTCCCACTTTTTTAAGACTTGCATGAATCAGATGATGGCCAGACCACCCAGCAATCTGTATTTGCCTGGTTCACAGCCTCTGTCAGTTTCCTTGATTCTTCGAGTAGAGTACCTTTATCAAAAAATGTCAAAGACCGGGGCACCTGGGTGGCTCAGCAGTTGAGCGTCTGCCTTTGGCCCAGGGCGTGCGTGATCCTGGGGTCCCAGAATCAAGTCCCACATCAGGTTCCCTGCATGGAGCCTGATTCTCCCTCTGCCTGTGTCTCTGCCTTTCTCTCTGTGTCTCTCATGAATAAATAAATAAAATCTTTAAAAAAAATTGTCAAAGATCAAAACAACTTAGAATTTAACTCAGGAAGCTAGAAAACACACAACAGTTGAACCCAATGATTAAGAGATATTAATTGTGAGAATAAGGCAGAAATCCACGAAAACTAAGACATTTTAATGACAAATCCATTTAAAAATAGAAAACTTGAGTTAATCAGCAATTATTAAAATTTTGAAAATTTGAGAGGCTTTGCTTGACTTCCTTCCACAGGCTCCTTTCCTCACCAACAAATTTCTGAGGTCCTGGCAGTTTTATAAGAATTCTATAAAATTTTCAAAGAACAAAATAATCTCTGTCATCTAAGTCAGTGCCCCTGAAAAAAAAAAAAAGATGAAAAAAGTTCATATTAATGTGCCACCTAGAAATATCTTCATATGAAACCAAATAAAGATGGTTCGTACACACAAGAATATATGGAGCCATTTCATTTGTGAACATGGATATAAGACTTAAATTCAATATCAACTAACTTAATACCACCGTATTAAAAATTACACATCACTAGCAAGCAACCATTATTTCAAGAATACAGAGGGGGTTTAACATTATGAAATCTATCCATTAATTCACATTAATAGATGTAAAGGAGAAGGATTATATCATCATATCAATAGATGCAGCAAAGCTTTGCTAAGGTTTAATCTTTATGATTTTTAAAGGGGAAAAACTCTTAGAACAATGAATATTAAAAATAATTTCTTTAACCTGATAAGATTTTCCCACCAAAAATTTATAGCAAACATGATACTTGGTGAAAATCATTTAGTTGTATGCACTTTCTTAAGCTCAAGACGAGAAAAAGATGTTTCCTACCTCTGTTTTGGCTCAGCACTGCTACTGAACATTCCATGTTCTGATGGAAAAACAACAACAACAACAAAGGAATAAGGGATATTGGGAGATATCCTTACTTTAAGATAGTGTTATTATTTTCATAGAAATCTAACAGAAAAAGACAAGTTGTTAGAACAAATAAGTTTAATAAATTTTCCCAGTTGTGAGATCCATATGCAAACTTTAATAGTGTCCTTCTTCATCAGCAGTGGTGAATTAAAAGTAGAATAGAATATAAGCTGCTACTCGCAAACAAAAGTTTGCCATCTGGAAGCAAAAGCTATAAAGTACCCAGGAATTATCCTAAACATGCAAAAATATCGAGAAAAAATAGTTTCTGTTTAAAGGACATAAAAGAAATCCTTACCAAAGGGTTGACTACACCACTGTGCATGGATGAGGTGATGACACTTTAAAAATGTGTCAGATTAAAAAAAAAAAAAAAAAGCATCAGATTCAAACCATAAAAGGCTCTTAACTTTAGGAAACAAACTGAGGGTCACTGGAAGGGAGGTGGGTGGGGGGATGGGAATTAGGGATGGAACGAGCAGTAGGTGTTATATACCACTGATGATCACTAAACTTTACCTCTGAAACTAATAATACAGTATATGTTAATTAATTACATTTAAATAACATTTACAAAAAAATGTATCAGATCTCCAATAGTCAATTCATTTCCAATAAAACCAATATAAGAATGTGGGGTGTCAGCAAATGGCCAAGACGAATTGTTAAATAAAAACACAAAATGAATTTCAGGCTCACCTTACCACCTACAAAGATGTTCCCTTAATCCATAACCATAAATGCATATTAAACAATACAAATAAAATTATTGTAATTTTGACAAAGGAATCAAAACAAAGGAAAGAAATGAAAAATAGACCAAGGGGAACATGGTATGTGATGGAAGTGGCATCACAAACGGATGAAAGATGGATTATTTAGTCGTGAAGGAAAAAATAGGTGTCTCTACTTCCCAAAATAAAAATAAATTCCAAATGGATTAAAGATGTAAATGTGAGAGATAAAGCTATAAAACAGTTAGAAAAAAATATAGGTGAATATATTTAGTATCTCAGAATGGGGGAAGGATGTTTTCAACCAGACCTCTTATATCCAAAGTTATTTGAAAGTCTAAAACCTCAAGAGGTTAGTGTCTAAAACACATGAGGAACTTACATGGATTGGGAAAAAAAAGACTAGGAAATTTACAGAAGGCAAAATCTAAATACAAGTACACTTGACCAGCAATCAAAAAAAGACCAATTAAACAAGGAGATAGTAAAGCTTGTTATTAAGTGTCAGGAAGAGTTGGAGAAAGGGGAATGCTCCTTCTCCTCTAGAAACCTGCCTGCAGCTCTTGGGGTGGGAAGGGTGATGGTCAAATCATGTAAGAGTTGGCACCCAGTGGGCAACAACCCATCAGAACAGGTGCCTGACTAGTCACATCAGAAATCATTCCTGCAACATGATTTCCAGCAAGACTCATGCCTCAGTCCACGGAGAAATATTGTTGTAGCATAGAGTTGGAGGAGCTCAACGTTCAGGGAAATGGTGAATAAAATGATGTCTATGCTTCAAATGCCATTCTTTTCAGGGGTCAGATGTCGTGAGCTAGATGTATGTGCAGAAACATAGATCTTGAAAATTAGGATCAAGTGATAAAAGTAAGAAATAGCCTGAAAGTCAAAGCACATATCATTTTTGTAAATTTTTTAATGACACCCTCAACCAAACACAAATTGTTAAAGGACACACATTTGTCAAAATAAATGCTAGGAAGATAGTTTGAAAGGTATTAACTAAGTAAGCTAGATTGGATTCTGTGGAGAAGTGGAATGGGCTTGGGAATGTGGGATGACAGAGAAAATAATTAAGATCCATCCATCCATCCATCCAACCAACCATATATCCATACATGAAACAAATCATGTAGAGGCTTTGCATGAACATCATGATGTGTAATGAGATGAAGAACATGATTAACTCTCTTCAGAAAGCTTACATCCTAAGTCAGGGAAGAAGGGAAGGTGAATCAATAAATCAATATTAATTTCTCATTTCTCTACTGCTTTTAGGGAATTTGAGAAATAATTCAACCATCTAGAAACAGAAGAGTCTAGATTGGTAGCATCCTTTTCCAATAAATATGAGGAGTCCTTAGTATGAGCAAGCACTATTCCAAGCCCTTAGGGCCACCAGGGACCAATCCACATTCTTTCCTTGAAGACTTTCCTTTCTAGTGCACAGGAAGTTGTAGAATCTCTAAAATGAACTGCCCTCATTCGGAGCTGCTTTCCAGGCCTGGCCTTATGAAAGAGGGGGGGAGGGCATTAAGAGGCAGGAGCTTTTATGTCCCTCATTAAAGGACAAGCCTGTTGCAATTCATTCAAGCCCTTTTTCATTTACATTCTTCAGTGCCTGATTCATACTATGACCTGGCTGTGGAAGGAAGGAAGCTGAGGGAGAAAAGGAAGACAGAGGCAAGGCGATCTATATTATTTCAGAATGTCGGAGAAGATGCCCAACCAACATCCCAGATAGCATGTGGGATATACAACCTGCCACGATTTTTCCTGCCTCGTGAACTCAGCTAAATAGAAAAGACATATAAAATCCAAATCAAAATTCAAGCTACATCTAAACAAAATCACTACTTTATTTCATTAAATACTTAATAAATTGTGTCTACTACAGAAAAGAATAATAAGAAGGCCACATGGAGCCAAGTAGCAAACATATTCACCAAGAGTGAATGTATATATGTATATACGTACACAGAATGCACGCATATATTTTGTTTTATATATATATTTATATATATAATATATATATATAGCCTATGTCAAATGTTATGTGCATAAACTTTTTCTCACACTGTTTTTGTTGTTACATTGCCATTTTCTCCCACGGCGCTGATCAGACAGGGACTGTGCCGTACTTGGCCACTTGAGGGCACCACCTTGGTGACCTATTGACTCTCCAGGATGCTGCAGAGGGAGGGCGGATCAGCCAACTGGAACCCAGAGGCCAAATCCGCCCACCACCATTTTTGTACAACTTGTGAACTAAGAATGGGTTTTACATTTTCAAATGATTAAAAGTGATCAAAAAAAATATTTCATAACGTGTGAAAATTATTAAAAAATCCAGATTTCACTGTCCACAAGGCCCATGGCGGTGTTTGTACTGCTATGTGATTTCTTATGGCCTGCAAAGCCTGCCATGTTTACTCTCTGACCCTTTACAGAAAAAAAATGTCTCCACTCTTGGACTGGAGATTCCCACTGAGAAGTAATTGTTCAAGGGAAAGCTTTGTTCATTTTTGCTTCTCTTTCACTGAATCTGAACTGAGGCAGTAAAAAGAGAGGTGCTACCCATTGTAACCCCCACATATTCTAACACCATACATTCTCATAAGATGCTTCATCTCCTTCTTCGTTCAGACTCACTGCTTTAGGTGAGTGGTTCCCAAGAGCCCACACAGAGGTTGGCTCGTACTAGGCAATTTGAAGGACTCCCCCCTCATGTACTGACCTCGAGTTTCTACCTTTCATGTCACTTCTCTACTCAAAAACCTTGAGAGGCTGGATATTGTGGACTTGAAAGCCTGGTTCTCTTATAGACCAGCTGACCCCTGAGCTGGGTCCTGATGCCCAGATGAGCCTGCACTGGAGAGCATCCCTTCATCTAGACCCAGCAGGCTTCTTGACTGCAGTTTCAGTTAATTCATGGTACAGGAAGGTAATAGGAGCGTTTTACGTCTAAAAAACTCTGGATTCATAGAACTCACTTCAAGAATGCTTTTCTACTCTGGAACATTCTCATATTTGACTATCATTTATAAACCATTTATGAAGTACCTCCTATGGGACCAACACAACCCTAAATTCATCATACACAGCAGTCTCCAACCAGAATAATCTTGTCATGTTGGAAGTCCTAGCCCCATTTACAGATGAAGAATGTGGAGTTCACTGAGATTGAATGACGTCATGCTATTTCAGTAAGAATAGAATCTGAATTGAAACTCAGATCTATCTTATCTCAAACCCAAGAACTTCCCATGTACATGATTCTTTTACACTCTACCATGCTGATTTATAAGAAAAATATGCAAAATTCCATATTTGTGTATCAATAAGATCATAACCCATCTCCATTGACATATAAAGAATACCAAACTCTTTGTATCAAAATATTTGCAGTAGAATTTTTAATTTTTCATTGCAATGTCTCTTTAAGTCAACCCCTTATTCTTTTTTTTCCCCTATTAATTAGCCAGGTTGCTAAGCTGGCACAGTGAAGTGGTGTTAAAGTGTCCCCAAATTAATAGTGCCTCATCAGCACTGAGGCAGGGCGTGAAATTACCTTCTGAAGTGTTACCTGAATGCAGTTAGCACCACCTCTGCTGCTGACTTCAGATAAGAATGGGAACTCAGCAGAAATATCAGCAGGTCTGCATTAGCCATCAGCAGAATCCTAGGGTCAGAGAAGTGAACTCCTCCTTGCCCACCAGTGTCCTTCTAAGCACTCTGCTCCTGCGGCTTGTGCTATCTTCAAATACAGGGTGCAAGGCTTCCAGAGCTACTTGTTTCCAATTGGAATCATTCTGTCCCTGGCTCACCCCTTAAACAGAGCACATTGCGTCTCCAAGCAACTATATCAAATGTGAGTTGTGCTAATGGATAGACAGGTCAGGGCAACTCCCTGGCACCATGGAAACACTGCCCCTTCTTTCAGTGCTGGGTCTAATCTTCCAGGAACCCCATGCTGGATGGGAGAGATGCTGGGGGTGTTAGTAGAACAAAGGGGAGCTCAATGAGGCCTCCAAGTAGAGCTCTCTCCAAGTATGTCTTCAGGCAGCCCAGCCTAGATTGTGAGATTCCTCCCTGGTGTAAACTTCAATAAGTCCCAAAGTGCCCAATATCAATCTTTAAAAGTTTTACAAGGCTTAAAAATTTTATTT
The DNA here is from genome assembly GCF_048164855.1 of Canis lupus baileyi. Lineage (NCBI taxonomy): Eukaryota > Metazoa > Chordata > Mammalia > Carnivora > Canidae > Canis > Canis lupus. Next base: position 31,019,084 of record NC_132851.1, on the reverse strand, counting down.
GAGATAAAATCTTACTCATTCAGGTGTTTATAGAATAAAGCAAACTCGGGTCAGGCCTATCTGTTCAATGACCTGAAACCCCTAGGCTAGAGAAGGGCCACATAATTGACAGGAAGGTTGCAGCTGTGGGAAGTGCTATGGTACAGTAGAAACCCCTGGCAGACAGGGGGTGCCACGAAGATGAAGCAGATCCTTCCTGAGCCATTTACTAGCTGTATGATCTTAGAAATACTACCCATCCATTTTGAGTTTCTGTTTCCTCATCTGTAATGTACAGTTTATAATAATGCTGATCAAATAGAGTTAGTGTGAGGATTAAATGCACATAAAGCTGCTGGCACATAGTAAGCACCTTAATAAGTGTTATCAAAATAATGATGGTAATGATGGTAGTGGTGATGATGGTGGAGTGGTGATGATGATGATGGTCATAGTGGTGATGGCGATGATGGTGGTGATGGTGACAATGGTGATGATGATGGTGATGATGGCAATGGTGGTGATGGTGATTGTGATGATGGTGATGATGATGGTGATGATAATGGTGATGGTGATAGTGATGATGGTGGTGGTGATGATGGTGGCGATGGTGATAATTGTGATGGTGATGATGATGATGATGATGATGGTGATGATGATCATGATGATGCACCAAGAGTTCAGCCATCACAGTACAAATATGAATGCTTCTAGCATCTGCCTATATCTACTCCTTCGTGTATATTCCCCACTATTCTGTCCCTGTGTAATATTTTGCTAGGTGCTCCAGAGAGGAGAGAGGCTTGCTGGTAAGGGGCTGAAGAGCTGCCATTTTTTTTATTAGACCTGATGAAGGCCATTTCATGAGACTTGGGTGTTAAGTTAGCAAGTGAGAATCATTTTAGTCAGTCTTTCTTTAAAAAAAGATTTATTTTGTAAAATATAATTTTAAATGTGTATTTTCATCAATAATGACTTACCTCGCAATAAATCAGAAAATTGAGCTCACCTGCACGTCCTCACGACATATTTGGTTAAGTGAGGCTAATCTAATATTGTAAGAATGAAAATAATAACAACTAATATTTATTAAGTATCTACTGCAAGCCCTATGCTTTATTCTAGCAAATATTGATTGAACACTTGCTGTGTTCTAGCCTGAGGACATAACAATAAACAAAATGGGAAAAAATCTCCATCCTTTATTTTTAAAAATTTATTTATTCATGAGAGACACAGAGAGAGAGGCAGACATAGGCAGAGGGAGAAGCAGGCTCCATGCAGGGAGCCTGATGTGAGACTTGATCTCAGGACCCCGGGATAACAACCTGAGCCAAAGGCAGATGCTCAACCACTGAGCCACCCAGGCGCCCCCGAAATCTCCATCCTTATGGAGTTTATATTCTACTGAAGGGAGAGAGAAAATAAATAAACAAACAAATAGGTTAACTGTATGGTATAGGAGATATGGAGCAAAATAAATGAGAGAGATGCCTAGAGGGTGCCACGGGGGTTGTCATTTTAAATGATGTTACTATGAAGATGGCATTTGGGCAAAGAATAAACTGACTTGTCAGGCTCAGAATGGACTTCTTGGGGAAGAGGGTTTCAAATAGATTTAGCAGTAACTGCAAAGGCCCTGTGGTAGGAATGACCTTGGAGGAGTGATGAAGGGGGTTCCTTGGCTGGAGCCCTCCACAGGACATATAGTCAAGAAGTTAATGGGTCAGATTATATGGCACATCACAGTGCCCTGCTAGCTCCTCACTTTCATTCTGAGTGAGACAGGAACAGACAGGGAGGATGCTGAAGAGTGGGGGCAATGTGTAAAACTTTTCCAAAGGCCCACCCTGGCTGTTCCATAGGGGCAATGGGAAAATCCAGTGACCTGTTAGAAGTGGTAGTGACAATCCAGAGAGAGACAATGCTGGCTTGGATTAGGGTGTGGTGGGTAAGGCTGAGAGAAGTAACTGCATTTTGTGTATATTTTTAGGAAAGACACATCAGGATTGCAGACGAAGTGTGTAGGTTTCTGAGAGAGGGGGAGAGTCTAGGGTGGCTTCGAAGTATTTGTTTGAGAAATCGAAAGGATGAGTCCACTTGAACAGAGGCCTGGAAGAGCAGGAGAGGATCACTCAGGCAGGGGTGAGTGGGCCTGGGCCTTGGGTGTGCCAAGGTGTGAACACCTACTGGATACTCAAGGAAGGTTGTGTAGGCAGGTGGTGTCTGGAATTCAGGGGAGAGGACTGGGTGGGAGATATTATTTCTTACGCTTCGGCAACACTTAGAGGTGTTATTCACCCCATTGTACAATGAAGGAAGCACAATTACAGAGGTAAATGATGGCACTCATCTGGCTAATGAGTCAGAATTTGAACCCAGTTCGGAAACCACTGTTTAGTGGTAAGTACCGCCCTGTTCTGTTGGAGGTTTTAGATG